>NW_025534034.1:0-295400 GCF_020615455.1 Coregonus clupeaformis
GCTGCCCAGGTCAACTGTAAGTGCTGTTATTGTGAAGTGGAAATGTCCAGTAGCAAAAACGGCTCAGCTGCAAAGTGTTAGGCCACACAACCTCATAGAACGGGACCGCCGAGTGCGGAAGTGCGCAGCGTGTACATATCGTCTTTCCTCGGTTGCAACATTCACTACCGAGTTCCAAACTGCCTCTGGAAGCAACGTCAGCACAGCATGGTTGGTTCCAGTATGTGACTGACTGATACCACACCAGGCTTCTTAACTTGAAACTGATTTTTGTATCACTCCTTCTAGTTCTCAGAGCAATAGTTCTGGGCATACTGCCAATTTGCTTATGAGTGATAGTGTGGTTTCCTCTGAGCAGTCATACACACAAAAACATTTCCATCACAGGTTGCTCATAAAATCTAATTCGTAAACTCTTAGAAAGTTGCTGTCTATAACCTAAAAGGGTTCCACATAGGAGAACCCTTTGAATAACCCTTTTGCTTCCAGGTAGAACACTTTCCACAGAAGATTCTACATGGAACCCAAAATAGTTCTATCTGGAACCAAAAAGAGTTCTACCTTGAACCAAAATGTGTTCTCCTATGGGGACAACTGTAGAACCCTTTTGGAACCCTTTTTTCATAGAAATTAAGTACTATGTGAACAAGGCATGACATACTGTAGATTCAGATGACACACAATAATATTTGTTAGATTTTTTAATTTTATTTTTATGTTGGTAACTTTAAAGGGATGTGAATGTCTTTTCAGATCATGGATTGCATTTCATTTAATTTCTTAATTAATCCGTTACAGAAAATGAAACCAGCATTTTCTTCATTCATTCAAAGTATGGGTAATACTGAATTACAAAACAATATAAATACACCATTCAGTTACAATAAATATTACATAAAACAAAGTTAAAAATCAAGGTAGTGCAGTAAGTACAAGGATATTTACCCAGATTCACAGACTTGTGTTGATAATTGCAGTACAGCTGTTGTTTTTTACATTGTCCTCAAGCTGTTCAATGCTCTCATGTTGTCTATAGCAATTAATGTTTCCCTGTACATTTTTGGATAATAAATAACAACGAATACGATACAATTATATGATAATAATAAATATGATTAGATTGTCTGGTAAGTTGCCCTGTCACTGTGGTGATCAGTCTATCAGTATTAGTGAAGCAGTTGTGACAATACAACCAGATAGATTGTGAATAGACTTGTCTTGTAGCTTATTCCACTGGAGGCAGAAGCTGTGGTTGTTGTTGATGCAACAACAGATGTTGTTGAAGAAGCTGTGTTTGTTGTAGGACCAGCTGTTGTTGTTGGGGCGGCTGTGGTTGTTGTGGCGGCTGTGGTAGTTGTGGCAGTTGTAGTTGTTGTCCCTGTAAGACCACAGAAGTTAACTCATAAAAATTATACCAATACCAGAGTGCCATGTGTCAATGTTGAAAGTGATGACAATGACAAGGTCATCAATGATGGCATTACTTACTTGCAGTAATGGAGGTTGGATCAATGTTGAGGAAGGTGTTCCCATGAGACAGAGAGTCAGTCAATCCCTGCTCTGCACTCGTTGCATTGGGAACCACTGTCTGGTTCTTGAAAATAAGGGTCATGTTGACAATAATGGAGCCACTCCTGTAAACAAAGAAATATATCAATATTTAGTTTTTCTTTTCAGGTCAGATGCTTAAACAGTTGTTTCCCAAAAAGTATTATGAAAACAAATCAATGTGTAGAGCAAATATTTTGAAGTGTTCTTTATGTATAATTCAAACTTGTTATATCACTGTATCACTGTTATTTCTAGATCATTCTATTTGAATGGAGACATTCTCAGATTTACAGAAAACAATGAATTGTACTTACGCGAATTTCATAATCCTACACCTTAGGTACGTTAAAGGGTAAATTATTTTGTAACCACGATTAACCTGTGAAAAAAAATAATATTATTATCAATAATTTCAATCAATAAGAATGAAGTCAGAATGTTGTTCAAAGACACGCTGATTACCTCTGTGGTAACATTTGCTGCCAGTTCCTGATATGCTGTTGTAGAAGAGTCAGAATAGTCACTTAGGAATGTACGGATCATTCTGAATCCTAATCCCAGTGACCCCTCATCCGCTGTTGGTGCAGCTGTTGAATCTATTGTTGTAGTTGCAGCGGCTGTGTTGGTTGTGGGAGTAATTTTAGTTGTCGTTTGTGCGACTGTGGTTGTTGTAGGAGCAGCTGTGGTGGTTGTGAGAGCAGCTGTGGTTGAAGTTGGTTTCGCTGTGGTTGTCATCGCAGAAGCTGTGGTTGTAGTCGAAGCAGCTGTGGCCATTGTGGTGGTGGCAGCTGTGGTACTTGTGGGAGAAAGTGTGGTAGTAGTGATGCCAGCTGTGGTGGCCGTGGCAGCAGCTGTGGTTGTTATGGGGGCATTTGTGGTTGAAGTTGGAGCAGCTGTGTTTGTGGTTACGAATGCTGTGGTTGTAGTTGGAGAAGCTGTGGTTGTTGTGGCAGCAGCTATGGTTGTTGCAGCAGCTGTGGTTGTAGAGGAAGCAGCTGTGGTTGTAGAGGAAGCCGTGGTTGTCGTGGTAGCAGCTGTGGTTGTAGTTGGAGAAGCTGTGGTTGTTGTGGTAGCAGCTGTGGTTGTAGAGGAAGCAGCTGTGGTTGGAGAAGCTGTTGTTGTTGTGACAGTAGGTGTGGTTGTGGTAGCATCTGCAGTGATTGTAGTAGGAACAGCTGTGGTTGTTGTGGTAGAAGCTGTGGTGCTCGTCATGGAAACAGTTGTGGTTGTAGTTGGAGCAGCTGTGGTTGTTGTGGGAGAAACTGTGGTAGTCATGATGCCAGCTGTGTTGTTCATGGCGGAAGCTGTGGTTGTGGTGGCAGCAGCTGTGGTTGTCATAGGAACAGCTGTGGTTATAGTTGGAGAAGCTGTGGTTGTTCTAAGAGAAGCTGTGGTTGTGGCAGCAGCTGTGTTTGTAGTATCAGCAGCTGTTGTTGTCATTGGATAAGCTGTCGTTGTGGTTGTAGCAGAAGCAGCTGTGATTGTCGTAGCAGCAGCTGTGGATGTAGTGGAAGCAGCTGTGGTTGTTGTGGCAGCAGCTGTGGATGTCGTGGCTGATGCAGTTGTTGTAGTTGGAGCAGCTATGGTTGTCGTGGCTGCAGCTGTAGTTGTGGTTGGTACAGCTGTGGTTGTAGTCAAAGCAGCTGTGGTCGTTGTGGCAGCAAATGTGGTAGTTGTTATGCCAGCTGTGGTGGTTGTGGTGGCAGCTGTGGTTGTAGAGGAAGCAGCTGTGGTTGTTCTTGGTGAAGTTGTGGTTTGATTACATGTGGTTGTTGTGGCAGCTGCTGTGGTAGCTGCTGTGGTAGGTGCTGTGGTTGTGGTGGCTGCTCCGATGGTTGTAGTTTGAACAGCTGTGGTTGTCGTGGCAGCAGCTGTGGTTGTGGGTGTGTCTGCTGTGGTTGTAGTTGGAGCAGCTGTGGTTGTTGTGGCAGCAGCTGTGGTTGTTGTGGCAGCTGCTGTCGTTGTGGTGGCTGCTCCGGTGGTTGTAGTTTGAACAGCTGTGGTTGTCATGGCAGCAGCTGTTGTCATGGTTGCATCTGCTGTGGTTTTAGTTGGAGCAGCTGTGGTTGTTGCGGCAGCATCTGTGGTTGTTGTGGCAGCAGCTGTGGTTGCTGTGGCAGCAGCTTTGGTTGTAGTCTGAGCAGCTGTGGATGTCATGGCAGCAGCTGTTGTTGTCATGGCTGCTGCAGTAGTTGTAGTTGTAGCAGCTGTAGTTGTAGTTGGTACAGCTGTGGTTGTAGTCAAAGCAGCTGTGGTCGTTGTGGCAGCAACTGTGGTAGTTGTTATGCCAGGTCTGGTGGTTGTGGCGTCAGCTGTGGTTGTTGCGACAGCTGTGGTTGTGGTTGCAGCAGCTGTGGTCATTGTGGCAACAGCGGTGGTGGTGGTGGCAGCTGTGGTAGTTTTGGGAGCAAGTGTGGTAGTCGTGATGCCATCTGTGGTGGCCGTGGCAGCAGCCATGGTTTTGGTGGCAGCAGCTGTGGTTGTTATGGGGGCATTTGTGGTTGAAGTTGGAGCAGCTGTGTTTGTCGGGGCAGCAGCTGTGGTTGTGGTTACGTATGCTGTGGTTGTAGTTGGAGAAGCTGTGGTTGTTGTGGCAGCAGCTATGGTTGTTGCAGCAGCTGTGGTTGTCGTGGCAGCAGCTGTGGTTGTAGTTGGAGACGCTGTGGTTGTTGTGGCAGCAGCTATGGTTGTTGTGGTAGCAGCTGTGGTTGTAGAGGAAGCAGCTGTGGTTGGAGAAGCTGTTGTTGTTGTGACAGTAGGTGTGGTTGTAGTTGGAGCAGCTGTGGTTGTGGTAGCATCTGCAGTGGTTGTAGTAGGAACAGCTGTGGTTGTCGTGGTAGAAGCTGTGGTGCTCGTCATGGAAACAGTTGTGGTTGTAGTTGGAGCAGCTGTGGTTGTTGTGGGAGAAACTGTGGTAGTCATGATGCCAGCTGTGTTGTTCATGGCGGAAGCTGTGGTTGTGGTGGCAGCAGCTGTGGTTGTTGTAGGAACAGCTGTGGTTATAGTTGGAGAAGCTGTGGTTGTTCTAAGAGAAGCTGTGGTTGTGGTTGCGTCTGCTGTTTTTGTAGTTGTAGCACCTGTGGTTGTTGTGGCAGCAGCTGTGTTTGTCGTAGCAGCAGCTGTGGATGTAGTGGAAGCAGCTGTGGTTGTTGTGGCAGCAGCTGTGGTTGTCGTGGCTGCTGTAGTAGTTGTAGTTGGAGCAGCTGTGGTTGTAGTCAAAGCAGCTGTGGTTGTGGTTGGTACAGCTGTGGTCGTTGTGGCAGCAACTGTGGTAGTTGTTATGCCAGGTGTGGTGGTTGTGGTGGCAGCTGTGGTTGTCGTGGCAGCAGCTGTGGTTGTGGGTGTGTCTGCTGTGGTTGTAGTTGGAGCAGCTGTGGTTGTTGTGGCAGCAGCTGTGGTTGTTGTGGCAGCTGCTGTCGTTGTGGTGGCTGCTCCGGTGGTTGTAGTTGGAGCAGCTGTGGTTGTCATGGCAATAGCTGTTGTCATGGTTGCATCTGCTGTGGTTTTAGTTGGAGCAGCTGTGGTTGTTGCGGCAGCATCTGTGGTTGTTGTGGCAGCATCTGTGGTTGTTGTGGCAACAGCTTTGGTTGTAGTCTGAGCAGCTGTGGATGTCATGGCAGCAGCTGTTGTTGTTGTAGTTGTAGTTGTAGTTGTAGTTGTAGCAGCTGTAGTTGTAGTTGGTACAGCTGTGGTTGTAGTCAAAGCAGCTGTGGTCATTGTGGCAGCAACTGTGGTAGTTGTTATGCCAGGTCTGGTGGTTGTGGTGTCAGCTGTGGTTGTTGCGACAGCTGTGGTTGTGGTTGCAGCAGCTGTATTCGTAGTGGGGACATTAGTTGTTGGGCTTTGGGCATTCCCTGATGCTGTTGAAAATTAAAGCATAGATTTTAGAATACATTTTTGCAATTCAAAATGATCTACAATTTAAATACTAGGGGATCAACTTACCAACAACCAGAAGAAGGACTGTGAGAATGTTTCTGTTCATCTTTGAAACTGTTTCCTTTTAATCTGTAATCACAGAGATTGGGACACATGATTCATGTTAAGGTAAAAGACAGATAATTACAAACAGAATGACATTGACAAATGTAATATGAACTGGAATATTGTGGAAGGTGATCATTAATCGTAAATGCCACCAGTATTTTTGTCTGATATTGCACTGTTGTAAAATGTTATGGAAGGGGATCACAAGTATTTTAAAAGTTTTATTTTAACCATTTTTTATTTATCCAGGAAGTACCGTTAAGATCAGAAGGGATCTTTTATGATGGAGATCTGGCTAAGAGGGCAGCTAAAAAAAAACCCGGAAAGATACAGTACAGTGCATATGTTAGTGTAAATGTGTAAAAACTGTAAATGTATACATTTCCTGCTACAGTAAATCTGTAGATTTACCAATGAGAATGGAATCTTTAGATGTACTGTTTTTACACATTTACCATAACACATACACAGCACAGCGAAAACATGAATATAAATTACAATAATTACCCACCATCATCATAAATCACATGTAGTCATTGAGTTGAAAGAGTTCCACAACTCTTGCAGCAAGTTTGCAACTATAACCTTGAATTCCTCTATCAGGTCAAAACACTCTAGGTTTAAGGAGTTATTGAGATTATTCTGAACCATGGCTGACCGTGGTCAAGGAACAGAGGAAGTTTAACAGTTATAGCCTTGTCAATTAAGATTAACCAATTTGTCAGCTAAAAGTTCACTTTTACAAATACACACAACTCTGATCATAATAAAAAATATGATATGTAACACAATAATTCAAAACCACAATTACCCCAAAAATTATGTTGTAGCTGAAATCCTCTGAAAGCTCAGTATTCAGTAATGGTGCACCTCCAAACTCTACTAAACTCCTGCATTGCTACAGCCTTTATAGTTTAAAGAACAACTTCGATGACATCATTATGATGAATGAGATGTAAAGGAAAATGTGTGTTTACGTCACCTTGTAGAAAATAGTGTACTGAGGTGTGTCCTGTGACTCATCTTTTGAAGAACAATGAATGAGGCCTCTCCCATGTCATGACTGAAATCCTAATCTAGCAGTACACGGAGACACACATACCAGGGGTGCAATCATTACTACAGTTACAAAATCTTCTGTTTTACAACGAAAACTATTGTTTCCAGGACCCTCCCTGTTTGCTGAACCTGTCCAATAGTAACGCTCTTGTAATGATTACACCCCTGGACCTGTTTGATGTATCAATTGTCATTGATTGTAAGACATAATGAAATGTATTACATAATAAGTGTGATAAATTGATTGTGTTTTCATCAGTCTGAGTTTCCCAAGGAAACGTCAAAACAACAAACATACAAGATTATTTTTCCAATGACACACAACCATATGTATGCGCATACGTGTGCACACAACCATTGATGACACACAGAATGTGCACGTCTACAAACCATGTCTTTGAGGAAGTAAATAAAGGCTATTATTATGACAATGGTAATGATCTAAGAATAGCTGTCTTATATGAAGGAAAAAATGAAGAAGTGATGGGCATTGATATGGAAAATCGATATCAGTATACATTTCTTCTGATACGATATCGATATATTGGTTCCATTCAAAAAAATTGCAACTATATGAATACATTTTTCCACTTCTCTGTGCAGAGACCAGCCAACTTCTTTCTGATTGCCCATAGGGCCAATTTTGAATACAACGAGAAGCCCATCAACCAATGACGGCCAATCAGTTAAAAGTTGAATGTCCAATATGGATGGTGTTAAGAGATGGATGGTTGAATGGAGCTGAAGGATGGGACTAATAACAACTAACAACAACTAATAACAACAAGATAACTAATGTAAAGCATACTGTGTCCATAATAAGTATATAGGTTATACGTTGAGAGCTTTTGTGAAAGAGCACAGTTAAAAATATATGGCATATAGAAGCAAACCGGATGGACGTCATGAAAATGATCAGAGAGGTTGAGGGTAGAGGAAGTTCAGGAGTAAAAACAAACAAAATATAATTATTGTAAAATTGACTGTGTCCATGAAATGTACAGTGGGGGAAAAAAGTATTTAGTCAGCCACCAATTGTGCAAGTTCTCCCACTTAAAAAGATGAGAGAGGCCTGTAATTTTCATCATAGGTACACGTCAACTATGACAGACAAAATGAGAATAAAAAAATCCAGAAAATCACATTGTAGTATTTTTAATGAATTTATTTGCAAATTATGGTGGAAAATAAGTATTTGGTCAATAACAAAAGTTTCTCAATACTTTGTTATATACCCTTTGTTGGCAATGACACAGGTCAAACATTTTCTGTAAGTCTTCACAAGGTTTTCACACACTGTTGCTGGTATTTTGGCCCATTCCTCCATGCAGATCTCCTCTAGAGGAGTGATATTTTGGGGCTGTCGCTGGGCAACACGGACTTTCAACTCCCTCCAAAGATTTTCTATGGGGTTGAGATCTGGAGACTGGCTAGGCCACTCCAGGACCTTGAAATGCTTCTTACGAAGCCACTCCTTCGTTGCCCGGGCGGTGTGTTTGGGATCATTGTCATGCTGAAAGACCCAGCCACGTTTCATCTTCAATGCCCTTGCTGATGGAAGGAGGTTTTCACTCAAAAAGTTATATTTTGATTTCATCTGACCATATGACATTCTCCCAATCCTCTTCTGGATCATCCAAATGCACTCTAGCAAACTTCAGACGGGCCTGGACATGTACTGGCTTAAGCAGGGGGACACGTCTGGCACTGCAGGATTTGAGTCCCTGGCGGCGTAGTGTGTTACTGATGGTAGGCTTTGTTACTTTGGTCCCAGCTCTCTGCAGGTCATTCACTAGGTCCCCCCATGTGGTTCTGGGATTTTTGCTCACCGTTCTTGTGATCATTTTGACCCCACGGGGTGAGATCTTGCGTGGAGCCCCAGATCGAGGGAGATGATCAGTGGTTTTTTATGTCTTCCATTTCCTAATAATTGCTCCCACAGTTGATTTCTTCAAACCAAGCTGCTTACCTATTGCAGATTCAGTCTTCCCAGCCTGGTGCAGGTCTACAATTTTGTTTCTGGTGTCCTTTGACAGCTCTTTGGTCTTGGCCATAGTGGAGTTTGGAGTGTGACTGTTTGAGGTTGTGGACAGGTGTCTTTTATACTGATAACAAGTTCAAACAGGTGCCATTAATACAGGTAACGAGTGGAGGACAGAGGAGCCTCTTAAAGAAGAAGTTACAGGTCTGTGAGAGCCAGAAATCTTGCTTGTTTGTAGGTGACCAAATACTTATTTTCCACCATAATTTGCAAATAAATTCATTAAAAATCCTACAATGTGATTTTCTGGATTTTTTTTTCTCAATTTGTCTGTCATAGTTGACGTGTACATATGATGAAACTTACAGGCCTCTCTCATCTTTTTAAGTGGGAGAACTTGCACATTTGGTGGCTGACTAAATACTTTTTTCCCCCACTGTATATAGTATGTATAAGCTGGAAGTAGAGGCCTAAGCGTTGTTGTTCACTAGTTTACTCCAATTAGGGAATGGGTGGTGGGGTTGGAAAGTAAAAAAGGGAAATACATAAAAAAAAGGATATGTGTATATATGTATGTGTATGAACACTACTGGTCAAAAGTTTTAGAACACCTACTCATTCAAGGGTTTTTCTTTATTTGTACTATTTTCTATTTTGTAGAATACTAGTGAAGAAATCAAAACTATGAAATAACACATATGGAATCATGTAGTAACAAAAAAAGTGTTAAACAAATCAAAATATATTTTATATTTGAGATTCTTCAAATAGCCACCCTTCGCCTTGATGACAGCTTTGCACACTCTTGGTATAATGTCCCGAAGCTAATAAGCTAATTGCTAAAGTAGAGGAGACCGGGTATGGTTGTAACACGGGATGGTTGTAACACGGGATAGTTGTAACACTTGCAATTAATTTGATTCGCTGTGCACACGCCCAGTTTAGTCCTGAACCCTTATGTGAAAAAGCAAGTCCCTGTGATAAACTCTGAAGATTCTATTGACAGAAATGTGATTTTGAGGTAAGAAATTAATTATTTTTGACCAAATTTGTTTTTGTGATGGCATCAACTGCTTTGTAGTTCCATTCACCAAACCTATATCAGGTGTATAACCAGTCTGTGTAGAGATATTTGATTCAAGTTAGTAATGCTAAAGTTGTAACATTTTGCTAAAATGGAAGCTAGCTAATGGCTGCAAGGGTCAGGGTTAGTTGTAACAACTTGTGAGAAAATGTTACAACTAACCCGAGTAAAACTGAACGTTTTTGGTACATGTTTTCTTAAACTTTCAGCATGCCTAGATCGTAGAAAAGAAAGACAGACAGGGGAGTACCTCTCCACACTTTGAAAAGAGCTTCAAATGATGTAGCAGAGCAGGGGAAGTCAATCAGATCGGTTGCAAAGTTGTATGTCATGTGACGCTGTACAGATTCTGCAAAGAGAGAAAGAAGCTACTGGAGAAGGGGTGGAGAGAGCTTTCTCATGTTGGCTACCGTAGTGGAAATATGGTCTTCATGGATGAGCAGGAGCAGAAGATGTCAGAGTATCTCTTGTGGGCAGCTCATTTATGCCCACTGCTATGCAGCCCACCTCTCCAGCTGCCTAACAGGCCATCTCTCCAGCTGCCTCCCAGTCCACCTCTCCAGCTGCCTTCCAGGCCACATCTCCAGCTGCCTTCCAGGCCACCTCTCCAGCTGCCTCCCAGGACACTTCTGCAGCTGCCTCCCAGGCCACCTCTCCAGCGGCCTCCCAGGCCACCTCTCCAGCTGCCTCCCAGGCCACCTCTCCAGCTGCCTCCCAGGCCCTCCCCAGCTGCCTCCCAGGCCATCTCTCCAACTGCCTTCCATGCCATCTCTCCAGGACTTCACAGGGTACCTCCCCACATGTATCAGGCTGTGGCTGGGAAACACCTGATTACTCTTCTGATTTCAACCCAGTTGATGTACGCCCCTTCCCAAAAGCAGGTCCCAGGAAAATTACAACAAGAGGAGAAAAACTACGATTTTGACGGATACACCCACCAAGCAGACACTGGAAGAGCATAAAAATTATATCACTCAGAAGGCAAAAATAAATGTTTGACCTGCCTAAAAAAACTGCTGGAAAGTAGCAAGCCAAGACAAATCACACTGAACAACAACAAAAAACTGTCCTGCTTAAGAAAAGTGCCAAAACAAAGCACATTGAACCAGAAGATTCAGATTCCTCCAACGAGGAAAACTTCTGCATTGTGTGCATTGAGCACTTTAACAATTCCAAGTCCAAGGAGGTCTGGGTGCAGTGCTGGGAATGCAAATTATGGGCCCACAAAGCCTGTACCCCAGGACAGCCATACCACTGTCACAGCTCTGACTCTGATTAAGTGAACATGTCCAACATTCAGTCTCACACACACACACACACACACACACACCACAAACGTTCAGTTGGTAAGTTTAGCCTAGTTGTTGTTTCATTGAGAAATACCATTTAGTGTTACGTCCTTGTCTGAAGGACAAGTGGATAAACAGGTTAATGTCAAGCCCTGCATGTTTTTTTCAAAAGTCTCATGGAATGTAGGCCTACATTGAACACAACACATTGGCTGCTACTGTAGGCTGAATGATAGAACAGCTATTTCCATGTTAAAATGTTATGGGATGCATTTCCTCCATTGTTTTTGATGGTAGGCCACCCTGGTAGGCCTACATTATGATCAAATAGCCACAGTAGCCTACATGGCCACTGTTAAAACTGTAACTTAAAGCAGGTACAGCCTCAGTGTTCTGGAAGTTGCACTGAATTTTCACAACTCAAGTTTGCACTCAGCAGACCTGAAATGTTCTCAGTGCCAGAAAAAATTTGAGGGAACATTGTTCAGGACCCCTGTCTAAATCAATGTAAGCATCCAAGCCTGATGGCACCAATAGTCTAGTATGTTGATGGGATCATATAAGTAATTTGATGATTGTCCCCCACAATGAAATCGGGGAGGGGACTGTGGATCTGTCTCTGTCCGTTAGTATGTTCGTAATAATAATACGCCATTTAGCAGATGCTTTTATCCAAAGCGACTTACAGTCATGGGTGCATACATATTATTTTTATTTTGTGTATGGGTGGTCCCGGGGATCGAACCAACTACCTTGGCGTTACAAGCGCCGTGCTCTACCAGCTGAGCTACAGAGGACCACTGTCAATGCAACATCGTACCTCAGTCACAAGCAATAACGATCAATGTAACAAATGTTATTTTGCTGAAACAGGAAAGTTTATGCATATGTCTTGGCACTGTTTAACTGTGGAAGCTCTTTGCAAATATGTTGTTGACGTTTTAGGAAAAATTCTACGTAAGATCCTTCCAATTTGACCTGCTCTTTATGCTCTTTGGTTAAAACCCTCTTTTTTTAAACGTATTTTCATGAAAAGCAACTAATTTGAGCCGCTTCAACAGCTGTGAAAAAAATTATTCTCAAAAGTTGGTTTGAACCAAATATTGTATTGTATAAATATTGTGTATTCATATTCAACGACATTTGCATATTAGAGGTCAACAGCCAAAATGTATGGAGCCTGTGTGGAGACTCTAACCAACTGGTCCAAGGCTATCACTTATGCACAGAATCTGTTTTAGGATCTGTCAACAGTCATCACTTTAGGATATTTGGCTGCTTTTATAGGGTATATTTGTATTCTTGATTTGTATATGTTTGTGTATATTTCGCAGAGTCCTCTTGTGCAAGTATAATTACACTGCTCTTATAATAGTTGTTTATTCGGGGCGGCAGGTAGCTTAGTGGTTAAGAGCATTGTGCCAGTAACTGAAAGGTCGCTGGTTCTAATCCCCGAGCCAACTAGGTGAAAAATCTGTCGATGTGCCCTTGAGCAATGAACTTAACCCTAATTTCTCATGTAAGTCGCTCTGGATAAGAGCGTCTGCTAAATGACTAAAATGTAAATGTATTCACCACAGAATACACAAGAACTGCAACACCATCTGTTTTGATTTGTCTTTTAGATTTTTTACTTTATTTATTCCGTGTTTTTTTCTCTTTCATTTGATGTTTCTCCCGTTGTGTACTGCTTGCATGAACTGCTTGTAAATTACATTATACTGAATATACAGATTCAGAAAGTATTCACACCCCTTGAGTTTTTCCACATTTTGATGTGTTACAGCCTGAATTTAAAATGGATTAAATTAAGATTTGTTTTGTCACTGGCCTACACAGAATACCCCATAACGTCAAAGTGGAATGATGTTTTATGAAATGTTTACAAATTAATACAAAATGAAAAGCAGAAATGTCTTGAGTCAATAAGTATTCAACCCCTTTGTTATGGCAAGCCCAAATAAGTTCAGGTGTAAAAATTTGCTTAACAAATAACCTTCCTACCTCAGTTGCCGGAGAGGAAGGAAACCGCTCAGGGATTTCACAATGAGGCCAATGGTGACTTTAAAACAGGTACAGAGTTGAATTGCTGTGATTGAAGAGTACTGAGGATCAATCAACAACATGGTAGTTACTCCACAATACTAACCTAACTGACAGAGTGAAAAGAAGGATGCCTGTACAGAATAAAAATATTCCAAAACATGCATCCTGTTTGCATCAAGGAACTAAAGTAATATTGCAAAACATGTGGCAAAGCAATTCACTTTTTGTCCTGAATTCAAAGTGTTATGTTTGCGGCAAATCCCATACAACACATTACTGAGTACCACTCTCCATATTTTAAAGCATAATGGCGGCTACATCATGTTATGGATATGCTTGTAATCGTTAAGGACTGGAGAGTTTTTCAGGATAAAAAAATAATGGAATGGAGCTAAGCAAAGGCAAAATCCTAGAGGAAAACCTGGTTAAGTCGAATTTCCACCAGACACTGGGAGATTGATTTACCTTTCAGCAGCACAATAACCTAAAACACAAGGCCAAATTCTACTTACCAAGAACACAGTGAAAGTTCCTGAGTGATCGAGTTACAGTTTTGACTTAAATCTACTTGAAAATCTATTTCAAGACCTGCAAATTGTTGTCTAGCAATGATCAACAACCAATTTCACAGAGGTTGAAGAATTTTGAATAATAATGGACAAATGTTGCACAATCCAGGTGTGGAAAGCTTTTAGAGGCTTACCCAGAAGGACTCGCAGCCGTAATCGCTGCTAAAGGTGATTTTACAAAGTATTGACTCAGGGTGTGAATACTTATGTAAATTAGATATTTATGTATGCATTTTCTGAACATTGGCAAACATTTCTAAAAGACATGTTTTCACTTTGTCATTATGGGGTATTGTGTGTAGATGGGTGAGAGAAAAAAATATATATAATCAATTTTGAGTTCAGGCTGTCAAGTCAAGGGGTATGAATACTTTCTAAAGGCACTGAACAAAAATATAAACACAACAATTAAAGTGTTGGTCGACATGTTTCATGAGCTGAAATAAAATATCCCAGAAATGTTCTATATGCATAAAAAGCTTATTTCTCTCAAGTGTTGTGCTGAAATGTATTTACATTCCTGTAAGTGAGCGTTTCTCCATTGCCAAGATAATCCATCCACCTAACAGGTGTGGCATATCAACAAGCTGATTAAACAGCATGATCATTACACAGGTGCACCTTGTGCTGGAGACAATAAATGGCCACTCTAAAATGTGCAGTTTTGTCACTCAACACAATGCCACAGATGTCAAGTTTTGAGGGAGTGTGCAATTGCAGGAATGTCCACCAGAGCTGTTGCCAGATAATTTAATGTTCATTTCTCTACCATAAGCTGCCTCAAATGTCATTTTACAGAATTTGTCAGTAAGTCCAAACGGCCTCACAACCGCAGACCACGTGTATGGCGTTGTGTGGGTGAGCGGTTTGCTTATGTCCACATTATGAACAGAGTGAATGCACAGATACTTTGACGAGATCCTGAGGCCCATTGTTGTGCCATTCATCCTCCACCATCACCTCATGTTTCAGCATGATTATGCACAGCCCCATGTCGGAAGGATCTGTACACAATTCCTGGAAGCTGAACATGTCCCAGTTCTTCCATGGCCTGCATACTCACCAGACATGTGACGCATGTTTGGGATGCTCTGGATCGACGTGTACAACAGCCATGTTCCAGTTCCCGCCAATATCCCACGCTGCATGAGGCAAATAGTGGTCACACCAGATACTGAGTGGTTTTCTGATCCACGGCCCTACTTTTTTTAAAGGTATCTGTGAACAACAGATGCATATCTGTATTTCCAGTCATGTAAAATCCATAGAATAGGCCCTAATGAAATTATTTAAATTTATGATTTCCTTATATGAACTGTAACTCAGTAAAATCTTTGAAATTAATGCATGTTGCGTTTACATATTTTTCTGTATATACAGTGCATTCGGAAAGTATTCAGACCCCCTGACCTTTTCAAAAAAAAAAATAAGTTACCGCCTTATTCTAAAATTGACTAAATAGATTTTTTCCCCTCATGAATCTCCACACAATACCCCATAATGACGAAGCAAAAATTGTTTTTTAGAAAAGTTGCAAATGTATTAAAAATCTAAAATCAGACACTTTACTCAGTACTTTGTTGAAGCACCTTTGGCAGCAATTACAGCCTCAAGTCTTCTTGGGTATGACACTATGAGCTTGGCACACCTGTATTTGGGGAGTTTCTCCAATTCTTCTCTGCAGATCATCTCAAGCTCTGTCAGGTTGGATGGGGAGCGTTGCTGAACAGCTATTTCCAGGTCTCTCCAGAGATGCTCGATCGTGTTCAAGTCTGGGCTCTGGCTGGGCCACTAAGGATATTCAGAGACTTGTCCCGTAGCCACTCCTGTGTTGTCTTGGCTGTATGCTTACGGTCGTTTTAGTTTTGGAAGGTGAACCTTCGCCCCGGTCTGAGGTCCTGAGCGCTCTGGAGCAGGTTTTCATCAAGGATCTCTCTGTACTTTGCTCCGTTCATCTTTCCCTTGATCCTGACTAGTCTCCCAGTCCCTGCCGCTGAAAAACATCCCCATAGCATGATGTCTCCCGAGTGGCGCAGTGGTCTAAGGCACTGCATCGCAGTACTAGCTGTGTCACTAGAGATCCTGGTTTGAATCCAGGCTATGTCGTGGCCGGCTGCGACCAGGAGACCCATGGGGCGGTGCACAATTGGCCCAGCGTTGTCCAGGGTAGGGGAGGGGAATGGCCGGCAGAGATGTAGCTCAGTTGGTAGAGCATGGCGTTTGCAACGCCAGGGTTGTGGGTTCAATTCCCATGGGGTGCCAGTATGAAAAATAAAATAATGTATGTACTCACTAACTGTAAGTCGCTCTGGATAAGAGCGTCTGCTAAAATGTAAATGCTGCCACCACCATGCTTCACCCTAGGGACGGGGCCAGGTTTCCTCCAGACGTGACGCTTGTATTCAGGCCAAAGAGTTCAATCTTGTTTCATCATACCAGAGAATCTTGTTTATCATGGTCTAAGTCCTTTAGGTGCCTCTTGGCAAACTCCAAGCGGGCTGTCATGTGCCTTTTACTGAGGAGTGGCTTCCGTCTGGCCAATCTACCATAAAGGCCTGATTTGGTAGAGTGCTGCAGAGATGGCTGTCCTTCTGGAAGGTTATCCATCTCCACAGAGGAACTCTGGAGCTCTGTCAGAGTGACCATTGGGTTCTTGGTCACCTCCCAGACCAAGGCCCTTCTCCCCTGATTTCTCAGTTTGTCCGGGCAGCCAACTCTAGGGAGAGTCTTGGTGGTTCCAAACTTCTTCCATTTAAGAATGATGGAGGCCACTGTGTTCTTGGGGACCTTCAATGCTACAGAAATTTGTTGGTACCCTTCCCCAGATCTGTGCCTCGACACAATTTTGTCTCAGAGCTCTACGGACATTTCCTTCGATCTCATGGCTTTTGCTCTGACATGCACTGTCAACTGTGGGGCCTTATATAGACAGGTGTGTTCCTTTCCAAATCATGTCCAATCAATTGAATTTACCACAGGTGGACTCCAATCAAGTTGTAGAAACATCTCAAGGATGATCAATGGAATCAAGATGCACCTGAGCTCAATTTCGAGTCTCACAGCAATGGGTCTGAATACTTATGTAAATAAGGTATTTCAGTTTTTTATTTTTAATACATTTGCAAAATAAATACTTGTTTTCTCTTTTCCATTATTGGGTATTGTGTGTAGATTGATGAGGAAATGTAAAAAATAAACAATTTTAGAATAAGGCTGTAACGTAAGAAAATGTGGAAAAAGTAAAGGGCTCTGAATAAAAATAATATTCCACATTTCATGTCATACAGCTAAGTCTGCTAGTGATCTGAATCATGTGTTATAATAATGTCACTTCAATTGGCATACAGTAAATTTTTTAATACATCAAATACATTGTAAATCCAATACAGAAAATAAATACATAATCCCTAAATAATTTCAAAAAATTATTAAAAGTATTCAAATAATTTTTGTTTAATACTGAATTAATGTGAGGTGCATAATAGCACTAAATACAATGTTGAGTTATAATGAATACAAAATAAAATAAATAAATAAGTTATTACTGTGACTAGAAGGATGATTACTTAAGGGTTAAGGGGACAGCATAGCAGCAGAAAATATTATTTTCATGAGCAATAAGGCCCAAGGAGGTGTGGTATATGGCCAATATATGGTTCTTAGGCACACAGAGTGCCTGGATACAGCTCTTAGCCATGGTATATTGGCCGTATACCACAAACCCTGAGGTGTCTTATTGCTTTTATAAACTGATTACCAATGCAATTAGACCAGTAAAAGGCAGTTTTTTGTCATACCCATGGTTAACGGTGTGATATACTATGGCTTTCAGCCAACCAGCATTCAGGGCTCGAATCACCTGGTTTATAAAAAAAATGTGAAAATTATTTTGTTTGTGTATGCTGAGGTATGCTATCAAGATGATGATTAGTCTACCAGTATGAGTGAAGCAGATATGACATCACAGCCAGGCAGATTGTGAGAAGACTTGTCTTGAAGCATATTCCACTGGAGGCAGCAGCTGTGGTTGTTGCTGCAGCAACAATGGATGTTGTGCTGGCAGCTGTGGCTTTTTTAGGAGCAGCTGTAGTTGGAGTTGGAGCAGCTGTGGTTGTCGTAGCAGCAGCTGTGGTTGTTGTTGGAGCAGCTGTGGTTGTGGGGGCAGCAGCTGTAGTTGTGGTGGTGGATGCTGCTGTGGTTGTAGTTGGAGCATCTGTTGTTGTCGTGGCAGAAGCTGTTGGGTTTGTGGTTGCAGCTGTGGTTGTAGTTGGAGCAGCTGTGGTTGTCGTGGAGGCTGCTGTGGTTGTAGTTGGAGCAGCTGTGATTGACGTGGGCTGCAGCTTTTGTTGTAGTTAGAGCAGCTGTGGTTGTAGTTGGAGAAGCTGTGGTTATTGTGGCAGCAGCTGTTGGTGGCATGGCAGCAGCTGTAGTTGACGTTACAGCAGCTGTGGTTGACGTGGCAGCAGCTGTGGTTGTTGTGGAAGAAACGGTGGTAGTTACGGCAGCTGTAGTTGTGGTGGCAGCAGATGTGGTTGTAGTTGGCACAACTGTGGTTGTTGTGGCTGCAGCTGTAGTTGTGGTGGCGGCTACTGTGGTTGTAGTTAGAGCAGCTGTGGTTGTTGTGGCAGCAGCTGTGGTTGTATTTGGTTCAGCTGTGGTTGTCATGGCAACAGCTGTGGTTGTTGTGGGGGCATTGGTTGTTGTGCTTTGGGAATTCCCTGATGCTGTTGTAAATTAAAGCATCAATTTTAGAATATATTTTTGCAATTTCAAATGATTTACAATCTAAAGACTAGTGGATCAACTTACCTATTATCAGAAGAAGGACTGTGATAATTGTTGCATTCATCTTCAAATAGTTTTCTTATTATTCTATAATCACAGAGTAAGGGTGAAGTCATTATATAGGACAATATCATACATAAAGTAAAAGACAAATAATGACAAACAGAATGACAATGACAAATTAAATATAGGAGATTACTATAGTAACTGCCCTTCACTATTTTTGGAGGATCTATGATTTTCACTTTTCAAACGAAGTCATCCATGAGTGCTTTGTCTTGGTATTAATCTCTGGTTAAACTATTGTTTCATTAAACAAATCTTCAAAATATAATTTGTTACACGATAAATTAAAAACACACTTACCCCAAAAAATGGAGGTTTTGGATGTAGGTTTTTCAGTTCACTCCTAAAAAGTGCTGGCAGTTCAACACTGCTCTTCAATTGTGATGCTACACCTGAGTAAGTATATTCTTCCAACGGTGTCCTTCCAAACTTCTCCTAAGATCCTGAATTGCTACAGCTTTTATAGTTTAAAGAACAGCCTTGATGACATCATTATGATGAAACTTTGGTTTTGAGTCACCTTGTAGAAAAGGGTGTGCTCAGGTGTGTCCTCTCCTCCCCTCAACTGAAAATAAAGTAACCTCTCTCCAATTAATGCTGAAATCCAATCCAGCAGGACATGGATATACACTATACATCCCTGGATGCACTTTATGTATCAATTATAATTGATTGTAATGCATAATGTAATGTTTTATACATGACTGTGATCAATAATTGTATTTTTGTCAGTTAGATATCCCAAGGCAATTCTAAAACCAAGGTTCTTTTTCCACTGACACCCAGACGTATGCATATGTGAGCACACACCCAATGATGACACACAGGGTTTTTTTAATTCATGAACTGTATAAAATGATCACTTTCTTATTAATTGTCAGAGTGTACTCCTCAATAGTGTGAAGTATGCTCTCCCATGGGATGCTGTAGAGGTCTGTTAACATCTGAATACTCTCTCTGCAGTGCATCTTAAAGTATCTGTCCAGTGTTTCCAGATTTCTATGAAATATGACCTATAATTACTTATGAGTGAAATAGTTTACCTTCCCAAAAATGATAAGTATATTAAAAGGCACATTTTTTGTGTTGGAATGGTGTGGGCATAGCCCAACAACAGAATGGTGTGGGCGTATATCGCTAAATCAAAATATTAATAATAAGAGTATAATGTTTTTGGGATACGATTTTGGTTTTGGAGAAACCATAATTGGTACAGCATACGACATTGACGACAAAGATGACTGACATGTTGAAAGAGAACTTGGTGACTTGACATCCACTCTATAAGTTCAGAATGAAACTCCATCCTATGATTTGTGAAATTCAGAACATACTGCACTCTATACTCACACAATCTCCCCACAAATAGTTTTGGTACAATCAAATCCTTCTGCAATCCTTCACAACTAATCAAGAGCTGAAATTATGAACACAACTCGCCAGAAGTATTTATAAAAATATGATTGCCACATAAATGGGCATTGTGTTGCCCCACCAACATCTCTAAAACTAAGAGCAATTGTATTTGGTACAAATCATTCCCTAAGTTCTAGACCTCAGCTGAATCTGGTAATAAATGGATTGGCTGTTGAACAAGTTGAGGAGACTAAATTACTTGGTGTTACCTTAGATTGTAAACTGTCATGGTCATAACATATAGATTCAATGGTTGTAGAGATGGGGAGAGGTCTGTCCGTAATAAAGAGATGCTCTGCTTTTTTGACACCACACACCACACTCTACAAAGCAAGTCCTGCAGGCTCTAGTTTTATCTTATCTTGATTATTGTCCAGTCATATGGTCAAGTGCTGCAAAGAAATACCTAGTTAAGCTGCAGCTGGCCCAGAACAGGGTGGCACGTCTTGCTCTTCATTGTAATCAGAGGGCTATTATTTATAGTATGCATGCCAGTCTCTCTTGGCTTAGAGTTGAGGAAAGACTGACTGAGTCACTTCTTCTTTTTAGAAGAAACATTAATGTGCTGAAAATTTCAAATTGTTTGCATAGTCAACTTATACACAGCACTGACACACACTTACCCCACCAGACATGCCACCAGGGGTCTTTCACAGTCCCCAGGTCCAGAACAAACTCAAGGAAACATACAGTATTATACAGAGCCATGAGTTCATGGAACTCCCTTCCATTTTATATAGTGCAAGTGAACAGCAAACATGGTTTCAAAAAACAAATCAAGTAACACCTCACGGCATAACGCCTATCCCCCATGTGACCTACTTGTTGTATGTATGTACTGACGTGTATGTGTAACTGATAGATGCACACACACTGCATGTTAATGTTTTTAAATGTATGTCAATTGTAAAGTTTTTTTCATTATTTGTCGGATCCCAGTAAGACTAGATGTCGCCATTGGCGTCGGCTAATGGGGATCCTAATAAATCAAAATAAATCAAAACCTTGTGAGCTCCCTGTCACAAATGCATCTCTCCGAACACACCTGAATAACTGAAACAACTGATTCACTCCCAACAATAACAATGCCTTCACAAAATCTACTTGGACCAAATGCTGATTATTACATGGCTGCCCCAAAAACTCATGTTGCACATTACGATTGATCATGGTTTCAACTTAATCTGTATGTTTCTGTATTGTAATAAACGTCAAATACCAGATTACTAAAAAAGAATATATGCTCAAATCTGCATTAAATCTTTTATACAATCGTTGTCTCCGCCCCATGCCAAAATGTAAAGAACTGCAGAAAACGTGCTTTAAAACTACAAAAATGTCTCTACAGACCTTTGGTCCTCTGTAGCTCAGCTGGTAGAGCACGGCACTTGTAACGCCAGGGTAGTGGGTTCGATCCCCGGGACCACCCATACACAAAAATGTATGCACGCATGACTGTAAGTCGCTTTGGATAAAAGCGTCTGCTAAGTGGCATATTATTATATAAAATGGCCAAATGTTCTTTCTGCACCATGGCAAGATTAGTAGAACTGCAGAAAACGTGCTTTAAAACTGCAAAAATGTATCTCTACCCCATGGCAAAATCAGTAGATTTGCAAGAAAGGTCTTATAAAATAGCAATATTTTCTCTCAGCCCCATGGCAAGTGTAGAATTGCAGGAAATTAACATTATATCTTACATTTTTCTCTCAGGCATCAAGAGAGAGGCCATTAAATGTTTTTGCCCGCTTGGTGGATGGCCCCACCAAACAAATCTCACTTAGGGCCACCAAAGGCTATAGCCGGCCCTGAATATATTCTAGTCAATCAGGAGGATGATGAACAAACAACTTTGTAGGTTTAAATAAAGTAAAACAATAAATAATTATCTGCATATATGGACAATGTATTCACCCTTAAATAAACACATCAATATTTCAATTGTCTGCCATCTGTTAAAATTTTCATGACAAAACTTTGGCCAATACTTGGTTAAAAAAATGTTGGTCAGACCAGGAGACATCCCGAAAATCGGTGTTCGCACAAAAATGTCTGTAGCGTTTTGATCTAATATGACCACTCTATGGAAAGATGGGACTTTCACAAACAACATGGTGTTCTCCGTTTTGGTCTACGACCCCCCACAAGCGCCATGGGACTCGTCTGAAGTTGGTAACGCTGAAGTGCCAACTTCTGTCTGTACCGTCCGAACCGTTTGGGCTACAAACTAATATGTGGAAAGGGGAGACTCTCACGAACACGAGTGTCACGTGACTTGTCTGAATGTAACCCATACAAATGAATGGAAGTATGGAGGTACTGTAGTTTTGTGCCAACAACAATAAGGGGTTAAATATGTGTAAAATTAATCCTGAGCTTTCTTACACTTCAAAACCTTACTCCTTATTCAATGCGTTTCTATGGGCTATAGTATTAAAGGCCAAATTCTAAATTTCATCAAATAATTATCATTACAAAAATTATACCTAAAGTTACACCAAAATTCAAAATCAAATAGCTATTTGAGTTGATAGCATAGACATGTAGGGTGCTGTTTTTAATTGACAAAGCAAAAAAAAATCCTTCATGTTTCTGCTGTCAACTCAATCTTTCAATGTTTGTTTAGGTGATCTGTCCATCGTTCTTTCCACCGCCACAGAAGCGAGATGGGCAATAATTTGGGACACCAGGAAAGCTATTTCTGTTTGTTTTTATCAGATCAAATCCTCAAATAATAAGATGGCTGTCTGAGGTATGATTCTGAATTAAAAGCAGCAGCACCAAAGTTCAATTCATTAAAACTCCCCCACATTACATATGGCGACACTCATGAAATCATAAATACGACAACAAAACCATTTTACTTAGAGGCATTCTGTAGATTTGACCACTTGATTTTGTGGCGATCAGTTTTGGTTGTGGAGAATATTTAACACTGAACATTTGTACATTTACCTCTGTTTGGCTGTAAGAAAAGCCCATGTTTATTATTTTTATAAATATATATATATATATATATATATATATATATATATATATATAAATATATATATATATATATTTTCATTTATATATTCTCTGTTTACTAATGATATAGACCTATGAATACTAATATAATGTCACGGTTTACTAAGCCAGAACCCAGAAGCAGACCAGGACAAGGTAAGTGGAAACAAAGGTGAGTGTTTATTTAACTGATCCACGAGTGATGCTGAATAATCCAGGGAACAGAGCGGGCGGCGTGGATGAGTGGTTGAGGGTGCAGTAGTTGGTCCAATGATGGCTCGGCAGCCGCCGACCATCAGGCAGAGGTTGGGTGAAGGTTCCGGACGAGTGACTGCAGGTAGAACAAAACGGAGGTAAGCATACAACAAGCAAACAAGGTGCAAAACAACAAAACTAATGCTCTAAGCTCTAAGACTGATCCGCTGATAAACATACTGTTCATGGCTAACGATCCGGCAGGGAATGGATGTCAGGTCAGGGCTTAAGAAGGGTGATGATCAGGACCAGGTGTGCAGATTGCTGATGAGATGCAGGTGCGGTTAATCGGAGATCTCCGCCCAGTAGCGTTGCCCGGCAACCAGGCAGGGAGCGTTCCAGAACCCTCGGGAAACAGGAGATCCCGAGCAGAAAAACTAGTACACAGACAGGAACCGACTCAGACTGCAGGGGATCGTTACAGTACCCCCCCTCCGGCCCAAACGCCACCGGGCGGACTCCCGGAGCGCCAGGATGGAGGCGGTAGAAGTCACGAATGAGGTCAGCATCTAGGATCTGTCGCGCGGAATCCAACTCTCTCTTCAGGACCATACCCCTCCCAGTCCACGAGATACTGGAAACCCCGGCCCCGCCGTCTGGAATCCATGATGCGTCGCACCGTGTAGGCAGGACCACCTCCGATCATCCGAGGAGGAGGAGGAGGAGGCGGAGGAGGCAACAGAGGACTGAGGAGAACAGGCTTGAGGCAGGAGACATGAAAGGTGGGATGGACTCTGAGCGTTCTCGGTAGTTTGAGTCGAACCGCAACCGGATTGATCACCTTCTCCACCACAAACGGACCAATGAACTCGGTGACAACTTCCTAGACTCAGTCCGTAAAGGGGAAGATCCCGTGTGGCCAACCAGACCCTATCTCCGATGGTATAGGTGGGAGCGGGGATCCGGCGACGATTCGCCTGGAGCTGATACCGGTCCGAAACTCTATGGAGTGCCTTTCTGGCCCGATGCCAGGTCCGGTGGCAACGACGAATATGGGCCTGAACAGAGGGCACTGAGAGCTCCTTCTCCTGAGAAAGGAACAAGGGAGGTTGGTAGCCATACAGGCACTGGAAGGGAGACATCCCAGTGGCAGATGTAGGGAGAGTATTGTGGGCATACTCAACCCAAGGCAACTGAGAGACCCAGGAGGTGGGGTTGGAGGGGACAAGGCAGCTGAGTGGATTCCATCTTCTGGTTGGCTCTCTCCGCCTGACCATTGGATTGGGGGTGAAAACCAGATGTGAGACTGACGGTAGCTCCAATGGCCAAACAGAAGGGACTTCCAGACAGCAGAGGTAAACTGAGGGGCCACGGTCGGAAAGCGATATCACTGGGCAAACCGTGGACCCTGAAAACCTCCTAACCAGGATCTCGGACGTCTCCGAGGCAGAGGGGGAAGCTTGGCAATTGGCACAAAGTGGGCGAACTTGCTGAATCTGTCCACGATAGTCAGAACGACCGTGTTCCCCTCAGAAGAGGGCAACCCAGTGACAAAGTCCAGGGCCAGATGCGACCATGGTCGCGGGGAATAGGAAGGGGGTGAAGTAGTCCAGAGCTGGGCGATTGGTACTCTTATTCTGCGCACACACTGGACAGGCAGCAACAAAACCCCGAGTATCCTCGGCCATGGCAGGCCACCAAAAACGTCTGCGAAGAAACGCCATCGTCCGAGCCACGCCAGGGTGACAAGCCATCTTGCTGGCGTGGGACCATTTGAGGACAGCAGGACGAACCGACTCAGGCACAAACAACCGACCGGGTGGACCGTTACGGGACCGGGCTGCGTCGAAGGGCCGCCATCACCTCCTCCTCAATCTTCCACATAACTGCTCCCACGACGCAGTTCGGGGAGAATTGTCTCGGTCTTGGACCCACTCTCTTCCATCTTGGAGAACATCCGGGACAAGGCGTCCGCCTTGCCGTTCTTAGATCCAGGTCGGAACGTCAGGGAAAAATTGAATCGTCCGAAAAACAACGCCCACCTGGCCTGACGGGAGTTGAGACGTCTAGCCGATTGCACGTAAGCAAGATTCTTGTGGTCAGTCCAGACAATAAACGGTTGCTCCGCCTCCAACCAGTGGCGCCACTCCTCCAAGGCAAGTTTCACCGCGAGAAGCTCCCGGTTACCCACATCGTAGTTCCTCTCCGCAGGCGAAAGGCGACGAGTAGTAGGCGCAGGGATGGGAGTTTACTGTCCGTGGAGCATCGCTGCGACAGGATGGCGCCAACTCCCACATCAGACGCGTCCACTTCAACGACGAACTGACGGGCCGTGTCGGTTGAGAGAGAATCGGTGCGTTGGTGAATCGCCTCTTCAAATCCAGAAACGCTTCGATCCGCCTCCGATTCCACTTGAAGGTCCTGATACTGGAAGTCAAGGCAGTTAACGGAGCGGCCACACGGCTGTAATCCCGGATGAATCTGCGGTAGAAATTCGCAAACCCCAAAAAATCTCTGGAGCTGCAATCTCGTGCGGGCTGGGCCCATTCCAGAACCGCTCTAACCTTCTCCTGGTCCATCCTAATCTCTCCCCTGGAGATGATGTACCCGAGAAAGGATGTCGTGTGGGCGTGAAACTCGGACTTCTCGGCCTTCACGAACAGGCGATTCTCCAACAATCGCTGCAGAACCTGCCGGACATGCTGGACGTGGTCGGAAGGTTCCTTCGAGAAGATCAGAATGTCATCCAGGTAAACAAACACAAAGAGACCGATCATATCTCTCAGACGTCGTTCACCATACTCTGGAATACCGCTGGGGCATTGGTCAGTCCAAAACGGCATCACCTGATACTCGAAGTGACCCATCGGTGTATTGAAACCCGTCAACCACTCGTCCCCCTCTCTGATCCGGACCATGTGATACGATTGCGTAGGGTCTAGCTTGGTGAACACCGTAGCACCCTGTAAGGAGTCGAAGGCAGAACTCATCAGGGCAGGGGATACTTGTTCTTGACCGTGATGTCATTCAACCCCCGATAATCAATACACGGTCGAAGAGAGCCATCCTTCTTACCCACAAAGAAGAATCCTGCCCAGGGGGTGATGACGAGGACGAACGAGACCAGCAGCTAGGGACTCCTTGATGTAGGTCTCCAAAGCCTCACGTTCAGGTCGGGAGATACTGTATAACCTTCCCTTGGGGCAGACAGCTCCAGGGAACAGGTTGATGGCACAATCATATGGTCGGTGGGGAGGGAGTGACAGAGCCTTCTGCTTACTGAACACTTCCCCCAAATCGTGATATGTCTCGGGAACCAGGGACAAATCTGGGGGGTTTAGCCTCAATCACCTGACTGGGAACCGAATGGGGACAGGCAGTCTTGAGAACAGTTAGCATGACAATCAAGGCTCCAACTCGTTACCTTGCCCGTCACCCAATCGAACGTGGGATTGTGTTCCTTCAGCCAGGGGTATCCAAGGACCAGAGGAACATGGGAAGACGGCAGAATGAAGAATGAAATCATCTCAGAATGATTCCCGACAACAGCATCTTAACCCGGTTCAGTCCTCATCGTGATACGTGCCAGACTACTGCCGTCCAGAGTGGTAGCTTCAATGGCTTCCGGCAATTGCTCCTTGGAAAGCCCCAGCTGTTCCACCAACTTCGGCATCAAGAAAGCTTCCATCGGCACCTGAATCCGATAAAAGCGTTAATCGCTAAGCTCTGATTCCTGTTCATAAGGGTAGCCGGGAAACGGGGTCTGACAGAGGTATTGAGAGGTCGAAACTGGCTCGCTAAAAGTCCTCCCAACTTTAGCGAGCCGCGCAGTTTGGACGACCGCCGGGAACAAGTGGCGAGGTAATGTCCCGAACCACCACAGTAGAGGCAACAGTTAGTCCTACGTCTGTGTTGGCGCTCCTCCTTGGTTAACCCGTGCCGCCCCACTTGCATGGGTTCAGAATCGGGAGACAGGACCTCTCCACTAATCCTGTGTGGTGGACGATGATCGACGTATTCTGGTCCAATCCCCGACCCGACTGGAACCTGAGAAGCTGATCGGTTGGACGGGACCCATTGCTTCTCCCTCCTTTGCTCTCGGACTCGATTATCCACCCGAATAGACAAGGCTACCAAGCTGTCCAGGTCACTAGGCTCCGGATAGGAGATCAACTCATCCTTGAGCTGCTCCGACAGACCCTGGTAAAAGGCCGCTTGCAGAGACTCCTCATTCCACCCACTCTCCACAGCCAACGTCTTGAACTTGATCACGAAGTCGGCCACGCTGCGAGTTCCTTGGCGAAGCGAAAACAGGCGCCTAGCTGCGTCCCTCCCTCGGACGGAATGGTCGAAGAGCTTCCTCATCTCGGCCGTGAACCCCTGGTATGAAGCCATGCAGGGATCCTGTCGTTCCCAAACGGCTGAAGCCCACTCCAGCGCTCGACCACGCAGCAACTCAATCACAAAGGCTATCCTAGCCTTGTCTGTGGCATAAGAGTAGGGCTGTAGATCGAACACTAACCCACACTGCATAAGGAAGGAACGGCATCTTCCCAGCTCCCCTCATTATTTATCCGGCGTCGGAACCTTGGGCTCACGGAAGGACACAGCTCCAGAAGCGGCAGGCGAGATGGGTGAAACGGTAGTGGATCCTCCACCGGAAACTTGCGCTGGTTCTGGACCTCCGTCAGACCGGTAGAAAGGTTCGAACTGACAACGCGATCTCCTGTAGTACCGTGCTATGATGGCCCAACATCTTCTCCTGATGGGTAATGGCATGGCGAACAGAGTCCAGGTCCGCTGGGTTCATTACTGGCCGGATCGTTCTGTCACGGTTTACTAAGCCAGAACCCAGAAGCAGACCAGGACAAGGTAAGTGGAAACAAAGGTGAGTGTTTATTTAACTGATCCACGAGTGATGCTGAATAATCCAGGGAACAGAGCGGGCGGCGTGGATGAGTGGTTGAGGGTGCAGTAGTTGGTCCAATGATGGCTCGGCAGCCGCCCGACCATCAGGCAGAGGTTGGGTGAAGGTTCGGACGAGTGACTGCAGGTAGAACAAAACGGAGGTAAGCATACAACAAGCAAACAAGGTGCAAAACAACAAAACTAATGCTCTAAGCTCAAGACTGATCCGCTGATAAACATACTGTTCATGGCTAACCATCCGGCAGGGAATGGATGTCAGGTCAGGGCTTAAGAAGGGGTGATGATCAGGACCAGGTGTGCAGATTGCTGATGAGATGCAGGTGCGGTTAATCGGGAGATCTCCCGCCTAGCAACGTTGCCCGGCAACCAGGCAGGGAGCGTTCCAGAACCCTCGGGAAACAGGAGATCCCGAGCAGAAAAACTAGTACACAGACAGGAACCGACTCAGACTGCAGGGATCGTTACATATAATTGATATTGATAATAGTAATTGGTAATACCATCACCAGATCAGCGTATACCAAACCCTGGTAGTGCCTTTATACTGCCCCTATGCTACACTGGCTGTCTACACTGGCTGTCTACACTGGCTGTCTACACTGGCTGCATACACTGGCTGCCTACACTGGCTGTCTACACTGGCTGTCTACACTGGCTGCCTACACTAGCTGCCTACACTGGCTGTCTACACTGGCTGTCTACACTGGCTGTCTATTACTACCATCTTCACATGTATCTTGTAAACCTTCAAAGCATAATTTGGTCTGGCAAACATTGTACTTTTATGAGCTATTACAGTCATATATTCCCACTGGTACTCTAGAGTCAACACTCCTCAGATGCTGGCCATGCATCAATATTTCTCACACCAACAAGCTACGCTCCATGGTAGGTTGTGTACAGCTACTGTCCACAATTTAGGAAATCCCTCTCTCCCAACCACCTTTCAGAGATTCAGAATCCATCCACATATTCCATTCTAAACGTAAGACACACCTCCACACTCAGAAAAAATGATTTCCAAAAGGGTTCTTCAACTGTCCCCATAGGGGAATCCTTTTTGGTTCCAGGCAGAATAATTCTCAAAAGGGTTCTACCTGGAACCAAAAGGGGTTCTACTTTGAACTAAAGAGGACACCTTTTTTTCTCAGAGTGCATAGACAGGCCCTCTCATATAGTCACTGTTAGTGTTATGTCTTCTACCAAATCCATCACTGTTGTTATTTCTTATGTTCTTTGTTAAAATGTCTCTCTGGTTTTATTTGTTGGATGGTTATAAACTATTAGCACCGCTCGGACACTGAGTTGAGCCAGTGTAATTCTATGTTTGTATTTCTATGTTGGCCTGAGTGACTCCCAATAGAGGCAACGAGGTGCTGGTTGTCTCTGATTGGGAGCCATATTTAACTGTCTGTCTTTTCACTTTGTGTTTGTGGTTTTTGTTCCGTGTTGGTTGGTTTATGTAACCAGGGACGTCACGTTCTTTTGTTGTTTTGATCGTGTGATCATCTTGATATAATAAAATGTTCGCATTCAACGCTGCGCCTTGGTCCTCCTCTCTGGTAGACGATCGTGACATTATGTTTCCTCCCATCCTCCTTTCATGTTCTGTGTAATTTCCTACTACATGTTTGATTTATTACAAGATTAAGGGTATGCTGTGCAAATTCATTGTTGTTAAGGTCTGGATGCCTTATATGGAATACTGTACGACAAAAGGAGTCTGTATTGAAAACATGCCCATGTCAGAGGAGATACCTATTAAGGCAATCACTAGCTGCTGGGCTGCTCAGTCTGGTCCCTGGGGGTCTGCCGTACTGTTGGTTGTCACTCTGGCCTTGGCCTAACACACCTGAAACCAATAATTAATGTTTCACTAAGATCCTAAAGCTGAGTGTGGTGTGTTGGGTTGGGGCGCTGCAGGGCCGTGGACCCCTAGGGATAGGATGGGGCGACCCAGCTATATTGCGTGCAAGTAAAAAGAGCTCAACAGTACTATTATGCCTATTATATTAATTATGTGGAGGAAATACTGTTTCTGTGTGTTCATGTGTAGGTGTATGTGTGTTTTAATTAAACGTTTGTTTTCCATACCTTTCCCTTGAGATATAAAAACAACATATTGGGAAGGAAGTTGTTGGGGAGAGAGTTGAGTTATTGACTAGACTGGTGGGGGTCGGGCGTGCAGGCAGCTCGGGCTGGCTGAAATTTGATATGGAGGATGTCTTAATAAAGACAATCAAAAGTTAAGTCTTTGTACTTATTTGTAAGAGTTGTTAATTTGTTACGCTATTGGTTAAAGGTGCAACACAATATTGATTATTTAATTATCATTAATCTAGTTCAGTCTTATCAATCACTTAAACATATTTAATAATTATCTCTTACCTAGCTTGATGACTGTGGGCATTTTTGCATACTTGTTTTTGTTCTAAATAAAGACAGCTAGAAGGACCATGGGTCATATTAGATTGTGTAGAAATGCAGGAAATGAGCTTTAGATGCCCCCCAAAAATGGGAGGTCCCCATACCCCCCACTTCTAAAACCAAAGTTGCGCCCCTGCTATGGGCTATTGTACAGCTTAGACCCTTAAGAATTAAAACTATCATTTAGATCTCATGGATTGTCAGTCCTTGTTTACATAGCATTGTTTATACATTTGAGTGACGGGCGGTTATTTTGTTGTTTTCCAAATCGCCGACTGTAGCATTAAATGTTCAGCATCCTTGGGTATCCATAAAAAATATTGTATTATTATTAAGATTGTAGGTAAGGCAGTGTCCTTGTTTGTTCTTGTTATTTTCGTCAAGTCACCCTCCCTCTCGTCACCACAAGGCATAGGTATGACAGGTATGTCTTTGATTCAGAGATACAGGTGTGGTTCCGCAGAGAGCCTCCTTAAACATCACATTTGTCGTCAGGTGCCTCCCTGATATTGTCAGCGGGTGCTGTAGGTGGGTGTGGTGCAGGAATCAGGCGCAGGACGCAGAAACTTAGTCCAAAATACTTTAGTGAACACTCACGCATAACACGAGCCAAAAGCCCGGAGGCGAGAAAATACGCACACAGGCGTAAAACAAAATGCGCACGAACATGTGCGAGAACCCTCCCTAACAGAGGAGGAAAACAACGAAGCACAGACAACCAACAGTAGCGCACAAACACGACAGCAAGTACAATCACACGCAACACCTGACAAACACAACGATAACTTATAGGACACTAACGAACGCTAAACGAAAACAGGTGTACAACATCCAGATAAAACCAACCGAACATCGAAACATACAACGGTGGCAGCTAGTACTCCGGAGACGACGACCGCCGAAGCCTGCCCGAGCAAGGAAGAGAGGCAGCCTCGGCCGAAACCGCAACAGATATGTCCTGTCCCCACCCATGGCAACTTGATTTCCATATCTGCAGCCCAATTTCTGTTGCCTAAACAATAGTTTATGAAAGACACAAGCCTGCAAAAAATAATGTAATTTCCTACAAAAAAATGTCCTTAGGTTTTATTAAGTACATTTAGGTACATTTTTGGACTTTTAAATTAACATAGCCATTGATTCTTGAATATAACTTCATGATACTTGTAAACAACAGACCTGGGTTCAAATATTATTTATTTCATTTAAATGAATTTAAAATACATTTCAAATGAAGTATTTGGATATTTTGTGTTTGAAAATCCAAGTAGTTTCATATTGGAAAGGCTGCATCCTTGTTTGTCCTTGTTATTTTCGGAACTTCACCCTCTCTCTCGTCACCACAAGACATAGTAATGACAGGGACAGTATGTCTTTGATTCAGAGAAACTGGTGTGGTTCAGCAGAGAGCCACCTTAACTTTACCTTAACGTCACATACTGTAGGGTAACGCCACATTTGTCGTCAGGTGCCTCCACCTGTCCTGTCCGCACCCATGGCATAATTTATGAAAGATAGAAGCCAACCGTGTGATTTAAGGCGTGACACAGCAGTGTAGGAAGACAGGAAAGTGGCAGGTGTCTTGTTTTGTATGCTTTGTACAAAATAATAAAATGCAGGACGACAGGATCTTTATAAACGTAGCTCTTTATTAACTAGCTATAACTGGCATGTTCATGTGTCTCCGGCCATGATCCTCTTTAGAATGACCTTACCACCTGGGTGGTCTTAACCAATCATAGCACAGTATGATATGACAGTAGAATGCATCCAATTACAATTCAGTATGCTGACACATATGAATATTACATCCCCCTTCTTTAAAAAAAAGAAAGAATATGTAGAACAATAAAGCGTTTCTTTTGAATACATGCTCTGTAGTTTGAACTCGAGGTAACCATTTAAACTGCACCAACTGCATCAACATAACAGACTGAAACAATGATTCAGCATATTGTTACTTTTAGAACAAATGTTTGTCAGCAACTCAGCGTTTCACTGTAGCAATGACATCTCAACATTTCAAACAAATACAATGCCAAAGGATTTCAAGTTAACTTTTAATAACAAGTTTTCAGTCCGGAACTATTTTAGGGGCAGCGATCCACCTACACCCTTTGACATTTCACAGGTCTAAGACAGCTCTAGGCTTGACCTCTCTTCCTGACCTTGTGTGATATGAAGCTGAGTATGCTTCTGTGTCAGCCAACAGTTATTGTGGTGTTGCAGGTAAGTATGGTGTATGTTGTGTTTTGTCTGTGTCCATCCCGTTCTCTTTCAGGGGAACAGTTCATCTCGTTAGTGTGTTGTTCTTTTGTGTTCAGTAGGTGATGACGATTGCGGCGGTACACCGCTCCTTCTGCGGTGCAAACGTGATATGAACGTTCAGTGTCAGCTGGTTGGATGACGACTGCTGGCTTCCAGTAGCCATGCTCCTGGATTCTAACGGACTCTCCATCGTTCAGTGGTGGCAGTGGTCTGGCTGACCTGTCGTAGTATCGCTTTTGCTGTTGTTGTCTCTGTGCACATGTAACAGTTTTGCTTCCGTCCCTCTCCTCGCCCCTACCTGGGCTTGAACCAGGGACCCTCTGCACACATTGACAACAGTCACCCTCGAAGCACCGTTACCCGTCGCTCCACAAAAGCCGCGGCCCTTGCAGAGCAAGGGAAACAACTACTTCAAGGTCTCAGAGCGAGTGACGTCACCGATTGAAACGCTACTAGTGCGCACCGCTAACAAGCTAGCCATTTCTCACCGGTTACACACGTTTTGCATGCATTTCCTTGTAGCTGACGACCTCAGGTTGCAGCTGCTGGTTGGTGCTGGGAAGGATTGAGCGAAGTCTGCGGCTCATCAACAGCTGGGCTGGTGATTTGAAGTTGTCAACTGGAGTGTTGCGGTATACAAGGAGACTGAGGTAGGGGTCTCTCTTGTCTGCTTTTGCTTTGTCCATGAGTGATTTAGCAATCCGCACAGATTTTTCAGCAAGGCCATTACTTTGAGGGTAATGTGGGCTTGTGGTGACGTGTGTGAACTCCCATGCTTTTGTGAAGGATTCAAACTCATTTGATTTGTAACAGGGCCCATTGTCAGATATTAAGTCTCTACAATGCCATGCCTGGCAAAGGCTGCTTTCAGCTTGTGTATCACAGCTGCAGATGTGGTGTTGTGAAGCTTGTTGAGTTCAAAGTATCTGCTGTAGTAGTCCACTGTTATAATGTAGTCCTCGTTGTTCCAGGTGAACAGATCGGTTGCCACGACCTGCCAGTGTGAGTTGTGTGTCTTTATCTGTTTCTGTTCGGATCTCCTTCAGTTTTGTGTCACTAACTGGTAAGTTGCTGTACACAGTGTGCACCTGCATGTCCATGCCTTCACTGAGGCTGCTGTCCTTGTAGGTAAGAAACTTCCTGGAGAGTGTGTCTGCGACAGGGATGTCTTTGCCTGGACGGTGAGTGATTGTGAAGTCGTATTTTTGTAGTTGAAGGATCATTCTCTGTAGCCTTGGCGGGGCTGCGGCTAACGGTTTCCTCATGATTGACTCGAGGGACTTGTGGTCTGATTCCACAATGACTTGTCATCCATAGACATACTGATGGAAATGCTTACATCCGAACAGAATGGCGTACAGCTCCTTTTCGATTTGAGCGTAGTTGATTTCACAGTCTGTGAGAGATTTGGAAGCGTAGCCGATGGGTTTTCCTTCTTGCAGTAGCACTGTCCCTAGTCCATACTTCGACGTGTCCACCTGGAGTCTGAGCTCTTTGTTGGGGTCGTAGTAGGCAAGGATTGGTCCTGGTTCTCTCGTGATCAAGTCTTTCACTTTCTGGAAAGCGATGTCGTGTTGCTTGTCTCAGAGGAACTCACTGGACTGCTTTAGCAGCTGACGCAGGGGTGCATTAGCATTGGAGAGGCTGGGTGCGAACTTGGCTAAGTAGTTGACCATGCCAAGCACTGTTTCCAGCTCTGCATGGTTCTTTGGTGGTTCCATTTCCTTTATGGCTGAGATATTCTGCGGATCTGGCTTGATTCCATTCGCTGTGAGAAGATGTCCGAAGTAGCTGACCTCTGTAGCGCCGACTGTGCTCTTCTCTGGGTTGAGCCGGACTCCCCTCTCGCGGGACCTTTGCAGCATCGCGCTGAGGTTTCTGTCGTGTTCCTCTTTGGTTCGACAATAGACAAGGATGTCGTCCACAATTGCCACAACTCCGTCGAGGCCTTCGTACACCTCGTCGATCTTTCGCTGAAACTCGTCTTGGGCTGAGATAATCCCAAAAGGCAGGCGATGGAACCTGTAGCGTCCAAACGGTGTGTTGCACGTTGTGAGCTTAGATGACTCTTCTGTGAGCTTGATAGCCCAGTAGCATGATCTGGCGTCCATGACACTGAAGTAGCGTGCGCCCGCTAGCTTGTGTGTGATGCCATCTAGCGTCGGTAAGGGGTAATGGGGGTGTTTGATAGCCTTGTTCAAGTCTCTTGGGTCGAGACATACTCTGAGCTTGCCTGTGCGTGGTTTCTCTACCACCACTAACGTGTTTACCCAATCCGTCGGTTCTGTAACCTTGGTGACGATGTCAGATTGCTCCATGCTCTCCAACTCTTTCTTCAGACGGGCGCGGAGAGCAAGTGGAATCTTTCTCGGTGGGTAGACCACAGGGGTTGCGTCTCGGTAGAGGTGAATGGTACATTCTCCTGGGAATAGTCCTATTCCTGTAAAAACATCAGCAAACTCCTCCATGACATTCTCTATCTCTACTGGTGCTGTCACTGATAAAACTAGCTTGATAAGGTCCATGTCTAAACATGCTTTAAGACCTAGCACTGCAGGTGCTCGAGTGTCAACAATGTAAAAGTCCAACATCATGTCCCTTTCCTTGTATTTATATTTGAAAGTGCATGTGCCTTTTACTGGGAGCTGTTTACCACCATAACCAGTCAGTCTGCACATGGTGGGCTGTAGCTCGCACTCAGATGTCAAGCTTCTGTACTTATTCAGAGGAATAATGTTTACTTGTGCACCAGTGTCTAGTTTGAATTTTAGCTGTGTGCCTTGTCTCAATGTCAGCAAAGGCTTGCTCTGTCTCTGATATCTGACTTTTCTGTGTCACTGAATCAATAAACAGTTCATCAGCATTTGACTCTTTGATTGACATTTCATCTTCACTCACTGTATGTACTGTTTTTCCACTGTAAGCTCTGCACACTTTTGCAAAGAGATTCCATTTTCCACATTTAGTACACTGTTTGCCTTTAGCTGGGCAATTCCCCTGTTCGCCATGCACTTTGTATCCACAATATCCACATGTTTTGTGTCGCTCTGTTTTGGAGTTCTGTCTGTCTCCGTTCTGAAACATGCTCTCTGGGCACCAGAGGTGTGTTTTGATGTCTGCCTGACTGCATGCTCTGCTTGTTCACGTGATGCGCTCGTGCTGCCGCCCGAAATGGTTTTCATCTGAACCCGTGCCAGCTCGTGAGATCTGGCTATGTCGATAGCTTTGTCCAGCGTTAGCTCTGATCCAACATTCAAAAGTTTCTCTCTCACTCGCGTTGAGTGTATTCCAAATACAATACGGTCCCTGACCATCTCATCCTTGTTTCCATATTCACAGTCTTTCACAAGCAGACGCAGCTCAGTGACAAACTGTTCAAACGATTCGCTAGCGCCTTGTACTTTCTCATGGAATTTGTACCTAGTGAAAATTGTATTGGTCTTTGGCACAACATATGCTTCAAAACGATCGTAGTATGTTTTCAGTACCTTTGATTCAGCCTCGGTAAGTGTCCATGTGTTGTAAATGTCTCTCCCTTTTTCACCGATCCAGAGGAGCAGGTAGCTGCACTTTTCCTCTTCTCCTCTTTCCTTCAGAGGACCGTGAACATCAGCTCCACATGCTGTTTGAACTTACGCCATGCATCGGGTAGATTTGTAGACCCCCAAAATCCATCTTTTAGTCCTTTTACTCTGACACCATGTCTTGTTTTGTATGCTTAACTAGCTATAACTGGCATGTTCATGTGTCTCCGGCCATGATCCTCTTTAGAATGACCTTACCACCTGGGTGGTCTTAACCAATCATAGCACAGTATGATATGACTGTAGAATGCATCCAATTACAATTCAGTATGCTGACACATATGAATATTACAGCAGGGAAGGAATGTAGAAATGGAAAATATTTACTGGGCCCAGCTTCAAACCAACACCTTAACTTTAGACGACTTGACCAGAAACAACTGAATATGTGTTATTGTACTAGATGGAGTTTCTGCTATATTGTTTACACTGATCTATCATCAGCAAAACTGGAGAAAAGGGTAGACATTGCATTATACGTGAATGAAAGATACAAAAACTCATTGATTTCAACCGTTGATTCATATTGACCTTGTCATTTATTGGCCAGAGAAAAGTTTAAGTCACCAGCTACAGCTGAAATGTTATATTTTGTATTTTCATTGTTAAGAATGCCACAGAGTAAGTTATGATTGCTTTTCCCCACATACATAACTAAGTATGGGTTGATGCCATGAGCGCATGCTAAGGATTCTTCCTCTTACGGTAACAGTTAAGGTTGTCTTCAGTGTTTAACCCACTGTCATGAATTATGTCTCTTTCAAGACCGTGATCGTAAAGATACACCTCTCTAAATGTTACCACACTGTCCCCCTCCCTTTCATTATGTGCAATGATTTTGACATTCCCTCTTGAGTCTTACACGCTTGGTGTGCCATTCTATGTAAGTATTGCTAAAACTCTGCTTTGGGTCATCTTAAACTCAAGGGAGTTTGCAGATGTAATCATGCAGTCAATTATTTAGCAACAGTTAAAAAATAACAATACAAAGATGAGGAACATGTGATGGGTGATTTGAATGAGTCAGGCACAGGAGGGTAAATCACAGAATACAGAGTTTATTTCGGAATACAGTGTTACGCAGAAATGGAGTGCAAAACAGGCACACTGGAACCAAACAGGCACACGTGGAAAATATTCCCCGGCAATACAAAATACAAGGTGCTCAACCGAGCTACACTCTCCTCACACTAAACAATCACCCACAAGGACAAGGGGGCAGAGGGAACACTTACACACATACTAATGAGGGGATATGAACCAGGTGTGTGTAATAGACAAGACAAAACAAATTGAATGATGAGATGAGGAGCAGCAGTGGCTAGAAGGCCGGTGACGGCGAACACCGAAGCCTGCCTGAACCAGGAGAGTAGTTAGCTTCGGAGGAAGTCGTTACAGGACCTGAACAAGGACCGAGTTTGAATCAGCACATCTTAGTACCACGAAGGAATAATGGGACAATCGATACATGATACATATTCCGAAATTGAAGTTTGTCAGACCTTTTCATTTAATTCTATTCCATTCCTAATTCAAAATTAAATCAAATTTTATTTGTCACATACTTCGGAAACAACAGGTATAAACTAACAGTGAAATGTTATGTATGGGCCCTTCCCAACAATGCAAAAAGAAAGAAAATAGAGAAATAATAGAAAAGTAAAATATGTGATAATAAATACACAATGAGTAACGATAACTTGGCTATATACACGGGGTACCAGTACCGAGTCTATGTGCTGGAGTACGATGTATTTGAGGTAGATATGGACATATAACTAGGAATAAAGTGACAGATAATAAACAGTAGCAGCAACATATTTGATGAGTCAAAAAAGTTGTAGCAAAACAGGTCAATGCAGATAGTCCAGGTAGCTATTTGGCTAACTATTTAATTAACTATTTAGCAGTCTTATGGCTTTGGGGTAGAAGCTATTCAGGAGACTTTTGGTCGCAGACTTGGCACTCCAGTACCGCTTCCACACCTGCAGCATAATTTATGAAAGACACAAGCCAACAGTGTGATTTAAGGCATGACACAGCAATGTAGGAAGACAGGAAAGTGGCAGGGAAGGAATGTAGAAATGGAACAAATGTACTGGGCCCAGCTTCAAACCAACACCTTACCATTAGACAACTTGACCAGAAACAACTGAATATGTGTTATTGTACTAGATGGAGTTTCTGCTATATTTTTTACACTGATCTATCATCAGCAAGCCTGGAGAAAAGGTAGACATTGCATTATACGTGAATGAAAAATACAAAAACTCATTGATTTCAAGCGTTGATTCATATTGACCTTGTCATTTATTGGCCAGAGAAAAGTTTAAGTCACCAGCTATAGCTGAAATTTTATATTTTGTATTTTTTAACACACTTCATTGTTAAGAATGTCACAGAGTAAGTTATGATTGCTTTTCCGCACATACAGTACATAACTAAGTCTGGGTTGATGCCAAGAGCGCATGCTAAGGATTCTTCCTCTTATGTTAACAGTTAAGGTTGTCTTCAGTGTTTCTCCACTGTCATGAATTATGTCTCTTTCAAGACAATCATAAAGATTGTCGTGTGGTAGCAGAGAGAACAGTCTATGACTTGGGTGGTTGGAGTCTTTCACAATTTTGAGGGCCTTCCTCTGACACTGCCTGGTATAGAGGTCCTGGATGGCAGGGAACTCGGCCCAAGTGATGTACTGGGTGTACTCACCACCCTCTGTAGCGCCTTGCGTTCAGATGCCGAGCAGTTACCATACCGAGCAGTGATGCAGCCAGTGAAGATACTCTCATTGGTTCAGGTAAATAACCTTTTCAGGATCTGAGGGCCCATGCCAAATCTTTTCAGCCTCCTGAGCGGGAAGAGGCGTTGTCGTGCCCTCTTCAGAACTGTGATGGTGTGTTTGGACCATGATAGGTCCTTAGTGATGTGGACACAGAGGAACTTGAAGCTCTCGACCTGCTCCACTACAGCCCTGTCGATATGGATGGGGGCATGCTCGGCCCTCTGTTTCGTGTAGTCCATGATCAGCTCCTTTGTCTTGCTCACGTTGAGGGAGAGGTTGTTGTCTGACACCACACTGCAAGGTCTCTAATTGACCCTTTCAGATCTAGATGTAGTGCCTAGGATTAGGGTCTAGGGGTCAATTTGCAATGCAGCTTGGCCTTAACTTAGATTTTTGTGTTTAACTATAGCTTTGATATCACAGGTTTTCATCTATTTTGTTACAACCATATAATCCAGTGTAAGGCTCGAGTACATGTAAATCTATATGCTCAATCGGATGTAGGCTAACAAATTATCTTGATATTGGCTAGCAATACTCCATCTTTCATTCATTCATTCATTCATTCATTCGTATGTTCATTCATTTATCAATTCAGGTATTACACTTTTTTTCAGTTGGCCTCCCCGTTGTCAAGACAACAGAAACCCAGCACAAACCAGTATAGTCCCAGGTCTGGATAAAATAATATTTGTTTAGGCCTTGCACCTGACGTTCATATCCTAAAAAAAGACTTGGTTGCACCATCATGGGTTGTTTTCACAGCAGACTTGGGAGAACAAAGGGTTTGGTATGTGGTGTGTGTGTTGCAGTACTTGTTATCCGTTTTACGGTTGACTTCTGAAAGCCTTTTTTGTTACTGGTAAGATCTAAGAGCTCCGGATGTGTAGATGTCTGTGACTGTACTGGGTAACACTTTATTTGGATTGTCCATCTGCAGGTGCTCTACAGACTATCAGTAACATTTCAACTAACTATCAACTACCCCAACCCTAGCCCTAACCTAACCATAAACATAACCGTTACCATAACCTTATTCTAAACCTAACCCTAACAGTAACCTTAGCAAGCAGTTGAATATCAACAGATAGTTTGTTGATAGTATGAGCATCTGTAGAGTGTATACAGGTGGACAATCCAGGCTATCCAAATTAAGTTTGACCCTGTACTGTAATACAATCATGAGTTCCTCTTACTCTCTTCCTGTGTGCGTGTGTGTGTCACACAACCATTAGATTGATATTAGGGGGGTATTCCAGAAGGATGGTTTAACAAATTCAGGATTCCCTGAACATTCCCTGGCTTTTCTTAACCAGATGAGGGAGTCCAGAATTTCATATCATACCCCCAAGACATTCTAACCTCTCACCATTACAATAACAGTGGAGGTAAGCATTTTGGAGGGTGTATGAGATTTGTGCGTCCGTTACTTTCTCATTCATCATTATTTAAGATTCATTCAGGACTATCCGTAATCATGGTAGCATCCACATTAATGTAGAAGTGTTTAGAAACATATTATATTCTTGTTTACAATAAAAGTGACTCCAAAATGACACAGCACATTATTTACCATTCATTTCTATTGGGCACAACATAATCTGAAACACATCCAAAACAAACTGTAAATGCGTCCAACAAGTTTGTAGAGTCACAAGCTTGATGTAATAACTGTGTGCTAGGAATATGGGACCAAATACTAAAGTTTTGATTACTTTAATACACATATAAGTGAATTTGTCCAAATACTTTTTGTGGGGAACTACTGTATTTAAAGAAAGTATTGTAATTTCTAATCTGTTCACCCGACATAGATGAAGATTCCCGCAAATTAAAGCTGACAGTCTGCACTTTAACCTCACAGTCATTGTATCTTTTCAAATCCAAAGTGCTCGAGTACAGAGCAAAACCAACAAATGTGTCACTGTCCCAATTATTTTGGAGCTCACTGTATATTACCGGCATGACGTTTTTTTATCCAGATTGACAGGCAGCATTTTACACATACCAGTCAACCAAGTGAGAATGACCAGTGTACCGGTGTTGTATTGAGCTGCCTGCTGACCTAAGGTGCAGTGGGCAGCTGTAGCCTATCACAGTGTCGCCGGCGGTAGCTAGTGGCCAATCTTTTTCCCTCCCATGTGTAGCGGGTGATTTGGACAGAGTCAGGCGCAGGAGGTGTAAATCACAGAATAATGGTTTATTCGGCCAATACAGCGGTTCGAAGCAATGCGTAAAACAACTACAGTGTGACTTAATGGCCCACTGGGAAAAACAAAACACACGGGTGAATATCCCTACGATAAAGTACAATATGCTCCACCGAGCTATCGACACCTCCACATGGAAACAATAACACACAAAGACATTGGGAGCAGAGGGAAAACTTATACAGACACTGATGAGGGGATATGAACCAGGTGTGTGTGAAAACAAGACAAAACAAATGGAATGATGAAAAGAGGAGCGGAAGTGGCTAGAAGGCCAGTGACGACGAATGCCGAAGCCTGCCCGAACAAGGAGAGGAGGCAGCTTCGGCGGAAGACGTGACACAATGATTATATTTCAAGTAAGATGGCAGCCTACACAATAAATAATTAATATTGGTAGCCATCTAGATGTCACCGTGATATAGTCTACTAGTCAATGGGGAGAGCATGAACGGCAACAACACCAGGACACAGTGTACTCCTCAACCCTGTGTGATTCGTTCACTCGGCTCTCAGCTGCACGACATATGTCATCGGTCATCGTTTTGTAGGCCAGGAGTGTCCGTATAACCATTTGTTTTAATTTAAACGACATTGTTCCATATAATGTAACAGTATTAGTAAACCAGATCACTTTACCATTATGCAAACATTTGGTGGCACAGAAAAAAATACACATTTTGTGAGTCTGGTCAAATAATCTGCGGTATTGTGTAGCAATGTTTTGTTAGTTAGCAAGTGGTTTGAAGTAGGTGTATCAAGCTGTCTTATTTGTATTTGTTCAATGCCTCAATTAATTGTATTTAACCTTTATTTAACTAGGCAAGTCAGTTAAGAACAAATTCTTATTTACAATGACAGCCTACACCGGCCAAACCCGGACAATGCTGGGCCAATTGTGCGCCGCCCTATGGGACTCCCAATCACGGCCGGTTGTGACACAGTCTGGAATCGAACCAGGGGGTCTGTAGTGACGCCTCAAGCACTGAGATGCAGTGCCTTAGACCGCTGCGCCACTTGGGAGCCCTATATTGGATATATGCTGTAGGTTGGAATCAACCCAAGATGTTGAACCCTGAAGATGGAACAAAGTGCATGACAAGGTGGCCCAGATGAAGCCAGCTGTTCTCAACCCCTACATTGCCCCATTCTTCCAAGAGCTCACAGAGTTTGAATGAAGACCTCTAGTGAGGTAAGTACACACACACACACATACACACACTCACATACACACACACGACACCAGCATGATATGTCACCTTTCTTTTTTACCCACAGAGTAACAGCCCTGGTACTCTCTGTCTCTAATTATATTCTTTATTTTCCAATGCTTGTCCTAATTAAGGGTGAGAAGAGCTAGCAAATCAGAACTGAGGAAGATTATTACGGAGCCCCATGAGGAACATCTGATGCCGCGCTGACTTCTCTCTCCTGGATGCTCTCCTGCCAAAACTGTCCCGTTGTGTGTTTCACTGCCTCTGAACCCCCTTACCCCGAATAGTTGCCCCTGATCATAGATCTAGGATTGTACCCAATGCCAGTTTTAACTTCAAGCTCTCACTTTGTCTCTCTCTCCTACACCCCCACACAGAGGCACACAATATAGTTTTTAGATGTGTTGTAATGATGCTCTTATTTGGTTACATATGTGTTAATTGCTGTTGTTTCTATTGTACATTCTGTTGTTCATTTGTTGTTAATGTTGATACCAATTTTAATACATGTATTTTATGTGCAAATGTATTGTTTTTCTTTAGATTTCAGGGAGACTTTCACTGTAAATGTACAGCATTATCCTGGCACCAGAGTTGCCAGCTCTGTACTGTAATTCTTCCTTTACAGCAGAGATGGTGTAATATATTTCACAGTACTATTTTCCTTACTTTAAAACATTACAGCATCCCTGTACATTTACAGCAGGGATGCTGTAATATGTTTTTTCATTAAGGAATATAGTACTGCAAAATGTATTATAACAATCTTCACCCGGCACAGCCAGAAGAGGACTGGCCACCCCTCAGAGCCTGGTTCCTCTTTAGATTTCTTCCTAGGTTCCTACCTTCCTAGGCAGTTTTTCCCAGCCACAGTGCTTCTACATCTGCATTGCTTGCTGTTTGTAGTTTTAGGCTGGGTTTCTGTATAAGCACGTTGTGACATCTGCTGATGTAAAAAGGGCTTTATAAATACATTTGATTGAATGACATACAGCTAAGGGCATAAAATTATTAGTTAGGGATATTTCATTTTAATCCTGAAAGAAGCCTCTTCTGGGCCAGGAGAAACTGTAACTCATGGTCTCCCCTCGACCACAGGCTACTGGTAAGGAAACATCTGACTATCACATGAAATCATGTAACTTGCTATTTAAAGTCATCACATTTAATTTAAAAACGATAACATTGCTAAATGAAATCTTCTGAATTAGCTAAAGGATCTATTTGAGGTCCAATCAATAGAGGATAGGCCTAAACTACATATTTATTTATATGAACATATTGTTAATTGTGGTGGCTTAGTTGCTTAGTATCTTTTTTTAGCTCCTATAGTTGCTTAGTAACTTTAGGCTCAAATTTAAACTCTTTCGTTCAGCATACATAGTATCAATCTATTTCTTGACCCATTATACACAGTATACAAAACATTAAGAACTCTCTTTCCGTGACATAGACTGACCAGGTGAATCCAGGTGAAAGCCATGATCCCTTATTGATGTTACTTGATAAATCCACTTCAATCAGTGTATATGAAGGGGAGGAGACAGGTTAAATAAGGATTTTTAAGCCTTGAGAGAATTGAGACATGGATTGTTTGTGTGCCATTCAGAGGGTGAATGGGCAAAACAACTCAATATTAGGAAAGTGTTCCTAATGTTTGGTATACTCAGTGTATATATACACTCAATCTTTTTCAGGATATGCGAGACAATCTGTTGTGACCACAATGAGAAACTAAGAACCAGCAAGAAATATTTGGACGTAAGATTAATTTTGTAATGTAGAAATGAATAAAACAATCTATTAAACATTACCTTGTGCACTATAGTTCCCTAATCCTAATGAATTAAGTCAATTTACCAAGTCCTGTATCAAATCAATCAAGTCTGCAAATAATTATATTTAGGCATTGTATTGTTACTGGATGAGTTGAGGTTGAAAGTCCCTTTGTTGTTATTCTTCTGAGGTTGATACCTTCTACAAAGAGCCTGAAGTTAAATTACATTTGAATTAACAACATACTCTCTGCACACCATTCAGTTAGCATAGCATGAACATGCTTAGGCCTTCAGTTGCCACCCAACTTTTCTAGATTGTAATTTATTTATCTTTCTGCCTTGATGTGATACATGTGACACAGCTGAACATTTTTTGTGTTCATGAGAGAGAGACTGACACTGGTTTTGTCACATCAGTAACGGCTCTAATACACCAACTCTATCAGAGAAACAAAGATACACAACTGGGGAAATTGAGCTGTGTTCAAAGCCCTCCCTCATGACTATAGGAGATGAACAATGAAATATGTAAGCAGAATAAAAATGTATCTGAAGGGAGTAATCTGGTGTATTCCAATTTTTATTGTGTGTTGACAGATTTCCCATCACAAACACCCTGCCCAAGACTGATATGTGGTAACATATTATAGCCAGAGTCTAATATTTTAATGAAGTTCAACCAATGAAATATACCTCTTGATATTTTTGAATTCAGAAATACCTTTCTGCGATTACTGTCTAACCTTATCATAACCATTGTCTATGTTTTTGTTGCCATTGTAAACAAATGTCATGTTTAGCTTGAAATTGATATACTGTTATTTATATAATCTCATTCCTATCGTAGGAAAAAAGTGCTATTTCTGTTGTATGTGAACAAGGCATGACAGATTCAGTGGGCACACAATAATAATAATTGAAATGTAACTTAAGGGATGTGAATGTCTTTTCAGGTAATGGATTGCATTTAATTTAATTCCTTCATTAATCCGGTACAGAAAACAAAACCAGCATTTTCTTCATTCATTCAAAGTGTGGGTAATACTGATTTACAAAACAGTATAAATACATCATTCAGTTACAATAAATATTAGTGCAGTAAGTAAAATGATAACTACCAAGATTCACAGACTCTTGTTGATAATTGGTAGTACAGCTGTTGTTGTTTTTTTTACATTATCCTCAAGCTGTTCAATGTTTTCATGTTCTCCATAGCAATTCATCTTTACCCTTTACATTTTTGGATAATAAATAATAATGAATACTATACAATTATAATAATAAATATGATTAGATTGTCTGGTAAGTTTCCCTGTCACAGTGGTGATCAGTCTATCAGTATTAGTCAAGCAGTTGTGACAACATAACAAGACAGATGAGTAGACTTGTCTTGTAGCTTATTCCACTGGAGGCGGCAGCATTGGATGTTGTTGATGCAACAACAGATGATGTTGAAGCAGCTGTGTTTGTTGTAGGACCAGCTGTTGTTGTTTTTGTTGTTGTTGCTGTTGTTGTTGGGGCGGCTGTGGTAGTTGTGGCAGTTGTAGTTGTTGTCCCTGTAAGACCACAGAAGTTAACTCGTAAAAATTATACCAATAATAGAGTGCCATGTGTCAATGTTGAAAGTGATGACAATGACAACAAGGTCATCAATGATGGCTATACTTACTTGCAGTAATGGAGGTTGTATCAATGTTGAGGAAGGTTTTCCCATGAGACAGAGAGTCAGTCAATCCCTGCACTACACTCGTTGCATTGGGAACCACTGTCTGGTTCTTAAAAATAAGGGTCATGTTGACAATAATTGAGCCACTCCTGTAAACAAAGAAATATATACATATTTAGTTTTTCTTTTCAGGTCAGATGCTTAAACAGTTGTTTCCAAAAAAGTATTATGAAAACAAATCAATGTGTAGAGTAAATATTTTGAAGTGTTCTTTATGTATAATTCAAACGTGTTATATCACTGTATCACTGTTATTTCTAGATCATTCTATTTGAATGGAGACATTCTCAGACTTACAGAAAACAATGAATTGTACTTACGCGAATTTATTAATCCTACACCTTAGGTACGTTAAAGGGTAAATTATTTTGTAACCACGATTAACCTGTGAAAAAAATATATATTATTATCAATAATTTCAATCAATAATTTCAGCAGTGAAGTCAGAATGTTGTTCAAAGACACGCTGATTACCTCTGTGGTAACATTTGCTGCCAGTTCCTGATATGCTGTTGTAGAAGAGTCAGAATAGTCACTTTGGAATGCACGGATCATTCTGAATCCTAATCCCAGTGACCCCTCATCCGCTGTTGGTGCAGCTGTTGAATCTATTGTTGTAGTTGCAGCGGCTGTGTTGGTTGTGGGAGCAATTTTAGTTGTCGTTTGTGTGACTGTGGTTGTTGTAGGAGCAGCTGTGGTGGTTGTGAGAGCAGCTGTGGTTGAAGTTGGTTTCGCTGTGGTTGTCATCGCAGAAGCTGTGGTTGTAGTCGAAGCAGCTGTGGCCATTGTGGTGGTAGCAGCTGTGGTAGTTGTGGGAGAAAGTGTGGTAGTAGTGATGCCAGCTGTGGTGGCCGTGGCAGCAGCCATGGTTTTGGTGGCAGCAGCTGTGGTTGTTATGGGGGCATTTGTGGTTGAAGTTGGAGCAGCTGTGTTTGTGGTTACGTATGCTGTGGTTGTAGTTGGAGAAGCTGTGGTTGTTGTGGCAGCAGCTATAGTTGTTGCAGCAGCTGTGGTTGTAGAGGAAGCCGTGGTTGTCGTGGTAGCAGCTGTGGTTGTAGTTGGAGAAGCTGTGGTTGTAGTTGGAGAAGCTGTGGTTGTTGTGGTAGCAGCTGTGGTTGTAGAGGAAGCAGCTGTGGTTGGAGAAGCTGTTGTTGTTGTGACAGTAGGTGTGGTTGTAGTTGGAGCAGCTGTGGTTGTGGTAGCATCTGCAGTGGTTGTAGTAGGAACAGCTGTGGTTGTCGTGGTAGAAGCTGTGGTGCTCGTCATGGAAACAGTTGTGGTTGTAGTTGGAGCAGCTGTGGTTGTTGTGGGAGAAACTGTGGTAGTCATGATGCCAGCTGTGTTGTTCATGGCGGAAGCTGTGGTTGTGGTGGCAGCAGCTGTGGTTGTCATAGGAACAGCTGTGGTTATAGTTGGAGAAGCTGTGGTTGTTCTAATAGAAGCTGTGGTTGTGGCAGCAGCTGTGTTTGTAGTATCAGCAGCTGTCGTTGTCATCGTTGTGGTTGTAGCAGAAGCAGCTGTGATTGTCGTAGCAGCAGCTGTGGATGTAGTGGAAGCAGCTGTGGTTGTTGTGGCAGCAGCTGTGGATGTCGTGGCTGCTGCAGTTGTTGTAGTTGGAGCAGCTATGGTTGTCGTGGCTGCAGCTGTAGTTGTGGTTGGTACAGCTGTGGTTGTAGTCAAAGCAGCTGTGGTCGTTGTGGCAGCAACTGTGGTAGTTGTTATGCCAGCTGTGGTGGTTGTGGTGGCAGCTGTGGTTGTAGAGGAAGCAGCTGTGGTTGTTGTTGGTGAAGCTGTGGTTGTGGTTTGATTACCTGTGGTTGTTGTGGCAGCTGCTGTGGTAGCTGCTGTGGTAGGTGCTGTGGTTGTGGTGGCTGCTCCGATGGTTGTAGTTTGAACAGCTGTGGTTGTCATGGCAGCAGCTGTGGTTGTGGGTGTGTCTGCTGTGGTTGTAGTTGGAGCAGCTGTGGTTGTTGTGGCAGCAGCTGTGGTTGTTGTGGCAGCTGCTGTCGTTGTGGTGGCTGCTCTGGTGGTTGTAGTTTGAACAGCTGTGGTTGTCATGGCAGCAGCTGTTGTCATGGTTGCATCTGCTGTGGTTTTAGTTGGAGCAGCTGTGGTTGTTGCGGCAACATCTGTGGTTGTTGTGGCAGCATCTGTGGTTGTTGTGGCAGCAGCTTTGTTTGTAGTCTGAGCAGCTGTGGATGTCATGGCAGCAGCTGTTGTTGTCATGGCTGCTGCAGTAGTTGTAGTTGTAGCAGCTGTAGTTGTAGTTGGTACAGCTGTGGTTGTAGTCAAAGCAGCTGTGGTCGTTGTGGCAGCAACTGTGGTAGTTGTTATGCCAGGTCTGGTGGTTGTGGCGTCAGCTGTGGTTGTTGCGACAGCTGTGGTTGTGGTTGCAGCAGCTGTGGTTGTTGTGGGGACATTTGTGGTTGTAGATGGAGCTGCTGTGGTTGTCGTGGTAACAACAGTGATTGTAGTTGGAGCAGCTGTGGTTGTAATTGGAGCAGCTGTGGTTGTAGTTGGAGCAGCTGTGGTAGTAGTGGAAGCAGGTATGGTTGTTGTGGCAGCAGGTATGGTTGTTGTGGCAGCAGTTGTGGTTGTAGAGGGAGCAGCTGTGGTTGTAGTTGGTGAAGCTGTGGTTGTCGTGGCAGAAGATATGGATATTTTAGGAGCAGCCGTGGTTGTTGCAATGCCAGCTGTAGTTGTAGTTGGAGCATTTGTCGTTTTTGTGGCAGAAGCTGTTGTTGTTGTGGCGATATTTATGGTTGTAGTTGAAGCAGCTGTGGTTGTGGGGACAGCTGCTGTGGTTGTGGTGGCAGCACCTGTGGTTGTTGTGGCAGCAACTGTGGTTGTGGTGGCTGCTGCAGAAGTTGCAGTTGTCGTTGTCATGGAAGGAGCTTTGGTGGTTGTCATGGACGTTATTGTGGTTGTCGTTGGAGTTGTTGTTGTCGCAGTAGCTGTGTTTGTAGTTAGAGCAGGTGTGGTCGTTGTAGTGGCAGCTGTGGTTGTTGTGGCAATATTTGTGGTTGTAGTTGGTGCACCTGTGGTTGTTGTGGCAGAAACTGTGGTTGTGGTGGCTGCTGCAGCAGTTGCAGCTGTCGTTGTCATGGCAGGAGCTGTGGTGGTCATCATGGACGTAGTTGTGGTTGTAGTTGGAGCACCTGTGGTTGTTGAGGGAGCAACTGTGGTTGTCGTGGGGACAACTGTGGTTGTAGTTGGAGCAGCTGTGGTTGTAGTTGGAGCAGCTGTGGTAGTAGTGGCAGCAGGTATGGTTGTTGTGGCAGCAGTTGTGGTTGTAGAGGGAGCAGTTGTGGTTGTGGGAGCAGCTGCTGTGGTTGTTGTGGCACCAGCTGTGGTTGTCGTGGGGACAACTGTGGTTGTAGTTGGAGCAGCTGTGGTTGTAGTTGGTGAAGCTGTGGTTGTCGTGGCAGAAGATATGGATATTATAGGAGCAGCTGTGGTTGTAGTTGGAGCATCTGTCGTTTTTGTGGCAGAAGCTGTTGTTGTTGTGGCAATATTTATGGTTGTAGTTGAAGCAGGTGTGGTTGTGGGGGCAGCTGCTGTGGTTGTGGTGGCAGCAGCTGTGGTTGTCATGGGAACAGCTGTGGTTGTAATTTGAGAAGCTGTCATTGTTGTAGCAGCAGCTGTGGAAGTCGTAGCAGCAGCTGTGGTTGTACTTTGAGAAGTTGTTGTTGTTTTAGTAGCTGTGTTTGTAGATGAAGCAGCTGTGGTTGTTGGGGTGGCAGCTATGGTTGTAGTTGGAGCAACTCTAGTTGTCGGGGCAGCTGCTGTGGTTGAAGTGGCAGCAGCTGTGGTTGTAGATGGAGCACCTGTGGTTGTAGTTGGAGCAGCTGTGGTTGTGGGGGCAGCTGATGTGGTTGTTGTGGCACCAGCTGTGGTTGTCGTGGGGACAACTGTGGTTGTAGTTGGAGCAGCTGTGGTTGTAGTTGGAGCAGCTGTGGTAGTAGTGGCAGCAGGTATGGTTGTTGTGGCAGCAGTTGTGGTTGTCGTGGGGACAACTGTAGTTGTAGTTGGAGCAGCTGTGTTTGTAGTTAGAGCAGCTGTGGTCGTTGTGGCAGCAGCTGTGGTTGTAGTTGGAGCACCTGTGGTTGTTGTGACAGCAACTGTGGTTGTGGTGGCTGCTGCAGAAGTTGCAGTTGTCGTTGTCATGGCAGGAGCTTTGGTGGTTGTCATGGACGTTATTGTGGTTGTCGTTGGAGCAGCTGTGGTTGTAGTTGGAGTTGTTGTTGTCGCAGTAGCTGTTTTTGTAGTTAGAGCAGCTGTGGTCATTGTGGTGGCAGCTGTGGTTGTTGTGGCAATATTTGTGGTTGTAGTTGGAGCAACTGTAGTTGTGGGGGCAGCTGCTGTGGTTGAAGTGGCAGCAGCTGTGGTTGTAGTTGGAACACCTGTGGTTGTTGTGGCAGAAACTGTGGTTGTGGTAGCTGCTGCAGCAGTTGCAGCTGTCGTTGTCATGGCAGGAGCTGTGGTGGTCGTCATGGACATAGTTGTGGTTGTAGTTGGAGCAGCTGTGGTTGTTGAGGGAGCAACTGTGGTAGTTGTGATGCCAGCTGTAGTGACCGTGGCGGCAGGTGTGGTAGTGGTGGCAGCAGCTGTAGTTGTAGAGGAAGCAGCTGTGGTTGTAGTTGGAGCAGCTGTGGTTGTGGGGGCAGCTGATGTGGTTGTTGTGGCACCAGCTGTGGTTGTCGTGGGGACAACTGTGGTTGTAGTTGGAGCAGCTGTGGTTGTAGTTGGAGCAGCTGTGGTAGTAGTGGCAGCAGGTATGGTTGTTGTGGCAGCAGTTGTGGTTGTAGAGGGAGCAGCTGTGGTTGTGGGGGCAGCTGCTGTGGTTGTTGTGGCACCAGCTGTGGTTGTCGTGGGGACAACTGTAGTTGTAGTTGGAGCAGCTGTGTTTGTAGTTAGAGCAGCTGTGGTCGTTGTGGTGGCAGCTGTGGTTGTTGTGGCGATATTTGTGGTTGTAGTTGGAGAAACTGTAGTTGTGGGGGCAGCTGCTGTGGTTGAAGTGGCAGCAGCTGTGGTTGTAGATGGAGCACCTGTGGTTGTTTTTGCAGCAACTGTGGTTGTGGTGGCTGCTGCAGCAGTTGCAGCTGTCGTTGTCATGGCAGGAGCTGTGGTGGTCGTCATGGACGTAGTTGTGGTTGTAGTTTGAGCAACTGTGGTAGTTGTGATGCCAGCTGTAGTGACCGTGGCGGCAGCTGTGGTTGTGGTGGCAGCAGCTGTGGTTGTTGTGGGAGAAACTGTGGTTGTTGTGACTCCATTTTTGGTTGTAGTTGGAGCATCTGTGGTTGTGGTGGCAGCAGCTGTTGTTGTTGTGGGAGAAGTTGTTGTTGTGGTAGTAGCTGTGTTTGTAGATGGAGCAGCTGTGGTTGTTGTGGTGGCAGCTATTGTTGTTGTGGCGATATTTGTGGTTGTAGTTGGAGCAACTGTAGTTGTGGGGGCAGCTGCTGTGGTTGAAGTGGCAGCAGTTGTGGTTGTAGTTGGAGCACCTGTGGTTGTTGTGGCAGCAACTGTGGTTGTGGTGGCTGCTGCAGCAGTTGCAGCTGTCGTTGTCATGGCAGGAGCTGTGGTGGTCGTCATGGACGTAGTTGTGGTTGTAGTTGGAGCAGCTGTGGTTGTTGTGGGAGAAACTGCGGTTGTTGTGACTCCATTTTTGGTTGTAGTTGGAGCATCTGTGGTTGTGGTGGCAGCAGCTGTTGTTGTTGGAGAAGTTGTTGTTGTGGTAGTAGCTGTGTTTGTAGATGGAGCAGCTGTGGTTGTTGTGGTGGCAGCTATTGTTGTTTTGGCGATATTTGTGGTTGTAGTTGGAGCAACTGTAGTTGTGGGGGCAGCTGCTGTGGTTGAAGTGGCAGCAGCTGTGGTTGTAGTTGGAGCACCTGTGGTTGTTGTGGCAGCAACTGTGGTTGTGGTGGCTGCTGCAGCAGCTGCAGCTGTCATTGTCATGGCAGGAGCTGTGGTGGTCGTCATGGACGTAGTTGTGGTTGTAGTTGGAGCAGCTGTGGTTGTTGAGGGAGCAACTGTGGTAGTTGTGATGCCAGCTGTAGTGACCGTGGCGGCAGGTGTGGTAGTGGTGGCAGCAGCTGTAGTTGTAGAGGAAGCAGCTGTGGTTGTAGTTGGAGCAGCTGTGGTTGTGGGGGCAGCTGATGTGGTTGTTGTGGCACCAGCTGTGGTTGTCGTGGGGACAACTGTGGTTGTAGTTGGAGCAGCTGTGGTTGTAGTTGGAGCAGCTGTGGTAGTAGTGGCAGCAGGTATGGTTGTTGTGGCAGCAGTTGTGGTTGTAGAGGGAGCAGGTGTGGTTGTGGGGGCAGCTGCTGTGGTTGTTGTGGCACCAGCTGTGGTTGTCGTGGGGACAACTGTAGTTGTAGTTGGAGCAGCTGTGTTTGTAGTTAGAGCAGCTGTGGTCGTTGTGGTGGCAGCTGTGGTTGTTGTGGCGATATTTGTGGTTGTAGTTGGAGAAACTGTAGTTGTGGGGGCAGCTGCTGTGATTGAAGTGGCAGCAGCTGTGGTTGTAGATGGAGCACCTGTGGTTGTTTTTGCAGCAACTGTGGTTGTGGTGGCTGCTGCAGCAGCTGCAGCTGTCGTTGTCATGGCAGGAGCTGTGGTGGTCGTCATGGACGTAGTTGTGATTTTAGTTGGAGCAGCTGTGGTTGTTGTGGGAGAAACTGCGGTTGTTGTGACTCCATTTTTGGTTGTAGTTGGAGCATCTGTGGTTGTGGTGGCAGCAGCTGTTGTTGTTGGAGAAGTTGTTGTTGTCGCAGTAGCTGTGTTTGTAGTTAGAGCAGCTGTGGTCGTTGTGGTGGCAGCTGTGGTTGTTGTGGCGATATTTGTGGTTGTAGTTGGAGCAACTGTAGTTGTGGGGGCAGCTGCTGTGGTTGAAGTGGCAGCAGTTGTGGTTGTAGTTGGAGCACCTGTGGTTGTTGTGGCAGCAACTGTGGTTGTGGTGGCTGCTGCAGCAGCTGCAGCTGTCATTGTCATGGCAGGAGCTGTGGTGGTCGTCATGGACGTAGTTGTGGTTGTAGTTGGAGCAGCTGTGGTTGTTGAGGGAGCAACTGTGGTAGTTGTGATGCCAGCTGTAGTGACCGTGGTGGCTTCTGTGGTTGTGGTGGCAGCAGCTGTGGTTGTTGTGGGAGAAACTGTGGTTGTTGTGACTCCATTTTTGGTTGTAGTTGGAGCATCTGTGGTTGTGGAGGCAGCAGCTGTTGTTGTTGTGGGAGAAACTGTGGTTGTTGTGACTCCATTTGTGGTTGCAGTTGGAGCATCTGTGGTTGTGGTTGCAGCAGCTGTGGTTGTTGTGGGGGCATTAGTTGTTGGGCTTTGGGCATTCCCTGATGCTGTTGCAAATTAAAAAGCATAGATTTTAGAATAGCTTTTAGAATTTCGTAATGATCTACAATTTAAAGACCAGAGAATGAATTTACCAGTAATCAGGAGAAGGACTGTGAGAATTCTTCTGTTCATCTTTGAAAATGTTTTCTTTTTAGTCTGTAGTCACAGAGAGATGGGCACACATGATTAATGTATAGTGAATCATTACAAACAGAATGACATTGACAAATGTAATATAAACTGCAATATTGTGGAAGGGGATCACCTAATAGTAAATTCACATGAGTATTTTTGTCTGATATTGTACTGTTGTACAGTAAGTATGTGCTAGGAATTTGATTGTTTTAATCAAGTCATCCACAACTTCTTTGTCTTGCTATTTAATATTTTATTAATTTATTAATAATTTTATGTATTATTTTAACCATTATTTATTCATCCAGGAAGTCCTGTTAAGGTCAGAAGGCATCTTTTATGATGGAGAGTGGTAAGCGGTCAGCTCAATAAAAAACGCATAGATACAGTACAGTGCATGTGTTAGTGTATAATCTGTAAATGTATAGATTTACCACTAAATCACTAAATGAGAGGACAATCTTTCGATTTACTGTTTTTACACCTTTACCATAACACATACACAGCAGACCAAAAACATGAATATGAATGACTACAATTACCCACCATCAATCATAAAACATGTAGTCATTAAGAATTGAAACATTTGCACACCGCCTGCATAAAGTCTGCAACTATAGCCTAGAATTCCTCTATCAGGACAAAGCACTCTAGGTTTAACCAGATTATTCCAGGACCAAGGGTCCAGAAAGATAAAATCAGGTTGAACAAATTCTGATCTGGCCCTTGGTACCTGGAATAAGAATTTCACTAGAGATTATTTGAGATTATAAAATCCATGGTTGAACGAGGTCAAGGAAAAGCGGTATAGAGGAAGTTGACCAGTTATAGCCTTGTCAACGAACTCTGATCATAATAAAACATATGATATGTAACACAATAATAGGAAACCACACTTACCCAAAAAATTATATTGTGATGTTGTAGATGAAATCCTCAGAAAGCTCAGTATTCAGTAATGGTACACCTCCAAACTCTACTAAGCTCCTGCATTGCTACAGCCTTTATAGTTTAAAGAACAACCTCGATGACATCATTATGATGGTTGAGATGTAAAAGAAAAGGTGTGTTTACGTCACCTTGTAGAAAAGGGTGTGCTGAGGTGTGTCCTGTACTCATTTTTTGAATTCCTGTACTCTCATATTATGACTGAATTCCTAATCTAGCAGTACATGGAGACACATATACCACGGGTGTAATCATTACTACAAACAGTTGCAAAATGTTCTGTTTTACAACTAAAACTATTGTTTCTATTGGACAGATTCAGTTAGGTCCCTCCCTGTTTTCTGAACCTGCCCTGGACCCGTTTAATGTATGAATTGTAATTGATTGTAATCCATAATGTAAATTAATCTATTACATAATCATTGTGATAACTTAATTTTGTTTTCATCAAGCTGATTTTCCCAACGAAAACTCAACACCACAAACACACAGTGGGGGAAAAAAGTATTTAGTCAGCCACCAATTGTGCAAGTTCTCCCACTTAAAAAGATGAGAGAGTCCTGTAATTTTCATCATAGGTACACGTCAACTATGACAGACAAATTGAGAAAAAAAAATCCAGAAAATCACATTGTAGGATTTTTAATTAATTTATTTGCAAATTATGGTGGAAAATAAGTATTTGGTCACCTACAAACAAGCAAGATTTCTGGCTCTCACAGACCTGTAACTTCTTCTATAAGAGGCTCCTCTGTCCTCCACTCGTTACCTGTATTAATGGCACCTGTTTGAACTTGTTATCAGTATAAAAGACACCTGTCCACAATCTCAAACAGTCACACTCCAAACTCCACTATGGCCAAGACCAAAGAGCTGTCAAAGGACACCAGAAACAAAATTGTAGACCTGCACCAGGCTGGGAAGACTGAATATGCAATAGGTAAGCAGCTTGGTTTGAAGAAATCAACTGTGGGAGCAATTATTAGGAAATGGAAGACATACAAGACCACTGATAATCTCCCTCGATCTGGGGCTCCACGCAAGATCTCACCCCGTGGGGTCAAAATGATCACAAGAACGGTGAGCAAAAATCCCAGAACCACACGGGGGGACCTAGTGAATGACCTGCAGAGAGCTGGGACCAAAGTAACAAAGCCTACCATCAGTAACACACTACGCCGCCAGGGACTCAAATCCTGCAGTGCCAGACGTGTCCCCCTGCTTAATCCAGTACATGTCCAGGCCCATCTGAAGTTTGCTAGAGTGCATTTGGATGATCCAGAAGAGGATTGGGAGAATGTCATATGGTCAGATGTAACCAAAATATAACTTTTTGGTAAAAACTCAACTCGTCGTGTTTGGAGGACAAAGAATGCTGAGTTGCATCCAAAGAACACCATACCTACTGTGAAGCATGGGGGTGGAAACATCATGCTTTGGGGCTGTTTTTCTGCAAAGGGACCAGGACGACTGATCCGTGTAAAGGAAAGAATGAATGGGGCCATGTATTGTGAGATTTTGAGTGAAAACCTCCTTCCATCAGCAAGGGCATTGAAGATGAAACGTGGCTGCGTCTTTCAGCATGACAATGATCCCAAACACATCGCCCGGGCAACGAAGGAGTGGCTTCGTAAGAAGCATTTCAAGGTCCTGGAGTGGCCTAGCCAGTCTCCAGATCTCAACCCCATAGAAAATCTTTGGAGGGAGTTGAAAGTCAGTGTTGCCCAGCGACAGCCCCAAAACATCACTGCTCTAGAGGAGATCTGCATGGAGGAATGGGCCAAAATACCAGCAACAGTGTGTGAAAACCTTGTGAAGACTTACAGAAAACGTTTCACCTGTGTCATTGCCAACAAAGGGTATATAACAAAGTATTGAGAAACTTTTGTTATTGACCAAATACTTATTTTCCACCATAATTAGCAAATAAATTCATTAAAAATCCTACAATGTGATTTCCTGGATTTTTTCTTCTCATTTTGTCTATCATAGTTGACGTGTACCTATGATGAAAATTACAGGCTCTCTCTCATCTTTTTAAGTGGGAGAACTTGCACAATTGGTGGCTGACTAAATACTTTTTCCCCCCACTGTACAAGGTTATTTTTCCAATGACACTCATCCTTATGTATGCGCTACGTGTTCACACGACCATTGATGACACACATAATATGAATGTCTACGAACCACGCCTTTGAGGAAGTAAATAAAGGCTATTATTATGCCAATGATAATGATCTAAGAATAGCTGTCTTCAGAAAGTATTCACACTTCTTGACTTTTTCCACATTTTATTGTGTTACAGCCAGAATTTAAAATTTATTATATTTAGATTTTGTGTCACTGGCCTACACACAATACCCCATAATATCAAAGTGGAATTATGTTTTTAGAATAAAAACATAATAATAATAAAAAAAGCTGTAATGTCTTGAGTCAATAAGGATTCAACCCAGTTGATATGGCAAGCCTAAATAAATTCAGGAGTAAAAATGTACTTAACAAGTCACATAATAAGTTGCACGGACTCGCTCTGTGTGCAATAATAGTGTTTAACATGAAATACTACCTCATCTCTGTACCCCACACATACAATTATCTGAAAGATCCCTCAGTCGAGCAGTGAATTTCAAACAGATACTGAACAAAAATATAAACGCAACATGTAAAGTGTTGGTCCCATGTGAGGTAAAATAAAAGATCCCAAAATCCCAGAAATGTTCCATTCACACGAAAGCGTATTTCTCTCAAATTGTGTGCACAAATTTGTGTACCTCCCTGTTAGTGAGCATTAATCCTTTGCCAAGATAATCCATCCACCTGACAGGTGTGGCATTTCAAGAAGCAGATTAAACAGCATGATCATTACACAGGTGCACCTGGTGGGGACAATAAAAGGCCACTCTAAAATGTGCAGTTTTGTCACAAAACACAATGCCACAGATGTCTCAAGTTTTGAGGGAGCATGCAATTGGCATGCTGACTGCAGGAATGTCCACCAGAGCTGTTGCCAGATAAATTAATGTTAATTGCTCTACCATAATACGCCTCCAACTTCGTTTTAGAGAAATTGGCAGTACGTCCAACCGGCCTCACACCCGCAGACCATGTGTTTTACCATGCCAGCACAGGACCTCCACATCCAGCTTCTTCATCTGCGGGATCGTCTCAGATCAGCCACCCGGACAGCTGATGAAACTGTGGGTTTGCACAACCGAAGAATTTCTGCAAAAACTGTCAGAAACCATCTCAGGGAAGCTCATCTGCGTGCTTGTCGTCCTCACTAGGTTCTTGACCTGACTGCGGTTCGGCGCCGTAACCGACCTCAGTTGTCAAATGTTCCCCTTCGATGGCCACTGACACGCTGGAGAAGTGTGTTCTTCACGGATGAATCCCAGTTTCAACTGTACCGGGCAGATGGCAGACAGCGTGTATGGCGTGGTGTGGGCGAGCGGTTTGCTGATGTCAACGTTGTGAACATAGTACCACATGGTGGCGGTGGGGTTATGGTATTGGCAGAAATAAGCTACGGACAACGAACACAATTGCATTTTATCGATGGCAATTTGAATGCACAGAGATACCGTGACGAGATCCTGAGGCCCATTGTCGTCCCATTCAACCGCCGCCATCACCTCATGTTTCAGCATGATAATGCAGGGCAGCATGTCGCAAGGATCTGTACACAATTCCTGGAAGCTGAAAATGTCCCAGTTCTTCTGTAGCTTGCATACTCACCAGACATGTCACCCATTGAGTATGTTTGGGATGCTCTGGATCGACGTGTATAACAGCATGTTCCAGTTTCCGCCAATATCCATTAACTTTGCACAGCCATTGAAGAGGAGTGGGACAACATTCCACAGGCCACAATCAACAGCCTGACCAACTCTATGTGAAGGAGATGTGTTGCACTGCATGAGGCAAATGGTGGTCATACACAGATACTGACTGGTTTTCTGATCCACGCCCCTACCTTTTCTTTAAGGTATCTGTGACCAACAGATGCATATCAATGGAATTCATTTCAATGGACTGATGTCCTTATATGAACTGTAACTTTGAAATGGTTGCATGTTGCATTTATATTTTTGTTCCGTTCAAATTATAAATCCAATACAGAAAAAAAATAGATACTACTTAATTAATTTTTCTTCATTTATTTGAAGTACTCAAATTATTTTTGTGTAATACTGAATTAAAGTGCATAATACCAGTTAATTAGTTATTGCTGTGACTATAAGGATGATTACTTAAGGGTTAAGGGGACAGCATAGCAGCATTTGTTTTAGAAAATCCTCCAGCTATTTCATGTTCTCTATAGGAATCTTTACTGTCGCCTCCTGAGTGGCGCTGCGTACTAAGGCACTGCATCGCAGTGCTAGAGGCGTCACTACAGATCCGGGTTTGATCCCACAGCTGGCCGCAACCGGGAGACCCATTAGGTGGCACACAATTGGCCCAGCATCGTCCAGGTTAGGGGAGGGTTTGGCTGGCTGGGATGTCCTTGTCCCATAGCGCTCTAGCGACTCCTTGTGGCAGACGGGCGCATGCACGCTGACTTCGGTCGCCAGCTGTACCGTGTTTCCTCTGACACATTGGTGCGGCTGGCTTCCGGGTTAAGTGAGCAGTGTGTCATGAAGCAGTCCGGCTTGGCAGGGTTGTGTTTCAGAGGAACCGTTTGCTTATTATTCTATAATCAAAGAGTAAGGGTGAAATCATTATATAGGACAACATCATTCATAAGGTAAAAGACAAATAATGACAAACAGAATGACCATGACAAATTAAATATAGGACATCACTATATTAACTTCCCATCACTAGTTTTTTTCTGGTATTGCACAAAGTTAGGGATCTCCGATTTTCACTTTTCAAACAAAGTCATCCACAACTGCTTTGTCTTGGTATGAATATATTGTTAATCTATTGTTTTATTAAACACATCTTGAAAAGATGATTTGTTACACAATAAATGAAAAACACACTTACCCCCCCAAAAATGGGTTATGGATGTAGGATTTTCAGTTTACTCCTTAAAAGTGCTGGCAGTTCAGCAATGCTCTTCAATTGTGATGCTGTAGAAGAAATCATTTTAGCAGCTGAGTAAATTCTCCAAACGGTGTACCTCCAAACCTCTCCTAAATTCCTGAATTGCTACAGCTTATATAGTTTAAAGAACACCCTTGATGACATCATTAATGACAAAGGCATGCTCAGGTGTGTCCTATACTCCCCATCTGCTGAAAATAGAATAACGTCTCCCTCCAATTAATGCTGAAATCCAATCCAGCAGGACATGGACATACACTACACATTCCTTGATGCACTTTATGTATCATTATAATTGATTGTAATACATAATGTAATGTTATACATGACTGTGATCAATATTTGTCAGATATCCCAAGGAAATTGAACTGGCTTAAAAAGGCTTATGGAAGTAATTTTAAGAGTTTATTCCCCAAGAGTGCCAAGTATGCTCTCCCATGGGATGCTACAGAGGTACGTTTATATCCAAATACTGTCCCAGCAGTGCATCTTAAAACTTCTGAATCGCTATTATAAACAGTAACAGTACACAGTAACAATGACATAAGGATGAGGAAGGACAAATAGGTCTGATTGGTCTGGTCCATCTGGATGAAAATTATTTGGTGTGGACATCATACCATTAGTCATGTACAGGTAACTGCCAAAATAATGGAAACAATTTAGTAAATGACGGATACAGAGTATATTGAAAGCAGGTGCTTCCACCCAGGTGATGTTACTGAGTTAATTAAGTAATTAATATCCCATCATGCTTAGGGGCATGTGTAAAAATGCTGGGCATGACATTATTTTGGCCATTATATTGTCTACTATGGCTATGCCCCCATAGGATGACAATGACCCCATCCACAGGGCACGAGTGGTCACTGAGTGGTTTGATGAGCATGAAAACGATATATGCCATGGGCCGTCTCAGTCACCAGATGTCAACCCAATTGAACACTTATGGGAGATTTTAGAGCGGTGCCTAAGACTTTTCCACCACCATCAACAAAACACCAAATGATGGAATTTCTTGTGGGAAAATGGTGTCGCATCCCTCCAATAGAGTTCCAGAAACTTGTAGAATCTATGCCAAGGTGCATTGAAGCTGTTCTGGCTAGTGGTGGCCCAACACCCTGTTAAGACGCATTATGTTGGGGTTTCCTTTATTTTGGCAGTTACCTGTATGTGCTGTTTTTGTTTGGGACATATAATTGGTGCAGCATACAACATTGACGACAAAGATGACTGACAGGTTTAATGAGAACTTGGGGAGTTGTCCTCCACTCTATAGATTCGGAATGCAACTCCATTCTATGATTTGTGTAAGAGTTATAATTATATGTTTTGAACGTACTGTATACCCACACAATCTTCCCACAAATAGTTTTGGTACAATCAAATCATTCTGCAGTCCTTCGCAACTAATCTAGAGCTGAAATTACGAACAAAACTGGTCAGAAGTATTCGTAACACTATGATAGCGACATAAATGGGCATTATGTGTCCCCACCTTGTGAGCTCCCTGTCACAATTGCATGTCTCCGAACACGCCTGACACACCCACATAACTGAGAGAACACATTCCCTCCCAACAATAACAATGGCAAAACCCTGTGAAATGAGCAAATAATGTGAGTGTGTTATTGTTTGGAGTTATTCAGGTGTGTTCGGAGAGATGCAATTGTGACAGGGAGCTCACCAGGTGGGGCAACACCATGCCCAGTTATGTGGCAATTATATTTTTATGAATACAGTGAGGGAAAAAAAGTATTTGATCCCCTGCTGATTTTGTACGTTTGCCCACTGACAAAGACATGATCAGTCTATAATTTTAATGGTAGATTTATTTGAACAGTGAGAGACAGAATCACAACAAAAAAAATTCCAGAAAAACGCATGACAGAAATGTTATAAATTGATTTGCATTTTAATGAGGGAAATAAGTATTTGACCCCTCTGCAAAACATGACTTAGTACTTGGTGGCAAAACCCTTGTTGGCAATCACAGAGGTCAGACATTTCTTGTAGTTGGCCACCAGGTTTGCACACATCTCAGGAGGGTTTTTGTTCCACTCCTCTTTGCCGATCTTCTCCAAGTCATTAAGGTTTTGAGGCTGACGTTTGGCAACTCGAACCTTCAGCTCCCTCCACAGATTTTCTATGGGATTAAGGTCTGGAGACTGGCTAGGCCACTCAGGACCTTAATGTGCTTCTTCTTGAGCCACTCCTTTGTTGCCTTGGCCGTGTGTTTTGGGTTATTGTCATGCTGGAATACCCATCCACGACCCATTTTCAATGCCCTGGCTGAGGGAAGGAGGTTTTCACCCAAGATTTGACGGTACATGATCCCATCCATCGTCCCTTTGATGCGGTGAAGTTGTCCTGTCCCCTTAGCAGAAAAACACTCCCAAAGCATAACGTTTCCACCTCCATGTTTGACGGTGGGGATGGTGTTCTTTGGGTCATAGGCAGCATTCCTTCTCCTCCAAACACGGTGAGTTGAGTTGATGCCAAAGAGCTCGATTTTGGTCTCATCTGACCAAAACACTTTCACCCAGTTCTCCTCTGAATCATTCAGATGTTCATTGGCAAACTTCAGACGGGCCTGTATATGTGCTTTCTTGAGCAGGGGGACCTTGCGGGCGTTGCAGGATTTCAGTCCTTCACGGCGTAGTGTGTTACCAATTGTTTTCTTGGTGACTATGGTCCCAGCTGCTTTGAGATCATTGAAAAGATCCTCCCGTGTAGTTCTGGGCTGATTACTCACCGTTCTCATGATCATTGCAACTCAATGAGGTGAGATCTTGCATGGAGCCCCAGGCCGAGGGAGATTTACAGTTATTTTGTGTTTCTTCCATTTGCGAATAATCGCACCTACTGTTGTCACCTTCTCACCAAGCTGCTTGGCGATGGTCTTGAAGCCCATTCCAGCCTTGTGTAGGTCTACAATCTTGTCCCTGACATCCTTGGAGAGCTCTTTGGTCTTGGCCATGGTGGAGAGTTTGGAATCTGGTTGATTGCTTCTGTGGACAGGTGTCTTTTATACAGGTAACAAGCTGAGATTAGGAACACTCCCTTTAAGAGTGTGCTCCTAATCTCAGCTCGTTACCTGTATAAAAGACACCTGGGAGACAGAAATCTTTCTGATTGAGAGGGGGTCAAATACTTATTTCCCTCATTAAAATGCAAATCAATTTATAACATTTTTAAACCTACCATTAAAATTATAGACTGATCATTTCAAACGTACAAAATCAGCAGGGGATCAAATACATTTTCCCCTCACTGTACTGACCAAGTAATCAAAATAAATAAATGTCAGAACAAATCCAACAACCCAAATAGCACTGTAACAGTAATTCAAATAATATCTAAACGTACAGTACCATCAAAAGTTTGGAGAGACCTACTCATTCAGGGGTTTTTCTTAATTTTTACTATTTTCTACATTGTAGAATAATAGTGAAGACATCAAAACTATGAAATAATAGTAGCCCAAAAAGTGTTGAACAAATCAAAATATATTTTGTATTTAAGATTCTTCATATAGCCACCCTTTGCCTTGATGAAAGCTTTGCACACTCTTAAACAGCTTCACCTGGAATGCTTTCGAACAATATTGAAGGTGTTCCCACATATGCTGAGCCCTTGTTTGAATTTTACATTGACATGTTAGTCATTTAGCAGACGCTCTTATCCAGAGCGACTTACAGTTAGTGAGTGCATACATTTTTCATACTGGCCCTCCGTGGGAATCGAACCCACAACCCTGGCATTGCAAGCGCCATGCTCTACCAACTGAGCTACAGGAGGCTGCTTTTCCTTCACTCGCGGTCCGACACCTCCCAAACCATCTCAATTTGGTTGAGGTCGGGGGTTTGTGGAGGTCAGGTAATCTGATGCAGCTCTCCATCACTGTCCTTCTTGGTAAAGTAGCCTTACACAGCCTGGAGGTGTGTTGGGTCATTGTCCGGTTAAAAAACAAATGATAGTCCCACTAAGCCCAAACCAGATGGGATGGCGTATCGCTGCAGAATGCTGTGGTAGCCATGCTGGTTAAGTGTGCCTTGAATTCTAAATAAATCACAGACCAGCAAAGCACCCCCACACCATAACACCTCCTCCTCCATGCTTTACAGTGGGAACTACAATGTGGAGATCATCCTTTCACCCACACTGCGACTCACAAAGATATGGCGGTTGGAACCAAAAATCTCAAATTTGGACACAAGACCAAAGGACACATTTCCACAGGTCTAATGTCGATTGCTCATGTTTCTTGGCCCATGCAAGTCTTTTCTTCTTATTGGTGTCCTTTAGTAGTGGTTTCTTTGCAGCAATTCGACCATAAAGGCCTGATTCACACAGTCTCTTCTGAACAGTTGATGTTGAGATGTGTCTGTTACTTGAACTCTGTGAAGCATTTATTTGGGCTGCAATTTCTGAGACTGGTAACTATAATGAACTTATCCTCTGCAGCAGAGGTAATTCTGGGTCTTCCATTCCTGTTGTGGTCCTCATGAGAGCCAGTTTCATAATTTGTATGGTTTTAGCGACTGCATATGAAGAAACTTTCAAAGTTCTTCAAATGTTCCGTATTGACTGACCTTCATATCTTAAAGTAATGATTGACTGTCGTTTCTCTTTGCTTATTTGAGCTGTTCTTGCCATAATATGGACTTGGTCTTTTAGAAATTGGGCTAACTTCTGCATACCACCCATACCTTGTCACAACACAGCTAATTGGCTCAAACGCATTAAGAAGGAAAGAAATTCCACAAATTAACTTTTAACAAGGCACACCTGTTAATTGAAATGCATTCCAGGTGACTACCTCATGAAGCTGGTTGAGAGAATGCCAAGAGTGTGCAAAGCTGTCATCAAGGCAAAGGGTGCCTATTTGAATAATCTCAAATATTAAAGATATTTAGATTTGTAAAAAAAAAATGGTTGCTACATGATTCCATATGTGTTATTTCATAGTTTTGATGTCACTATTATTCTACAATGTGAAAAATAGTAAAAAAAAATAAGAAAAACCTTTGAATGAGTAGGTGTCCAAACTTTTGACTAGTAGTGTATATACACCGGATGAATTTACACTACATACAGTTGAAGTCGTAAGTTTACATACACTTAGGTTGGAGTCATTAAAACTCGTTTTTTAACCACTCCACACATTTCTTGTTAACAAATTATAGTTTTGGTAAGTCGGTTAGGACATCTACTTGGTGCATGACACAAGTCATTTTTCCAACAATTCTTTATAGACAGATTATTTCACTTATAATTCACTGTATCAAAATTCCAGTGGGTCTGAAGTTTACATACAGTAAGTTGACTGTGCCTTTAAACAGCTTGAAAAATTCCAGAAAATGATGTCATGGCTTTAGAAGCTTCTGATTAATTATGTCAATTAGCCTGAGCCAATTGGAGGTGTATCTCTGGATGTATTTCAAGGCCTTCGTTCAAACTCAGTGTCTCTTTGCTTGACATCATGGGAAAATCAAAATAAATCAGCCAAGACCTCAGAAAAACAATGGTAGACCTCCACAAGTCTGGTTCATCCTTGGGAGCAATTTTCAAACGCCTGAAGGTACCACATTCATCTGTATAAACAATAGTACGCAAGTATAAACATCATGGGACCACGCAGCCGTCATACCGCTCAGGAAGGAGACGCTTTCTGTCTCCTAGAGATGAACGTACTTTGGTGTGAAAAGTGCTGGAGGAAACAGGTACAAAAGTATCCATATCCACAGTAAAGCAAGTCTTCAAAATGGACAATAACCCAAAGCATACTTCCAAAGTTGTGGCAAAATGGCTTAAGGACAACAAAGTCAAGGTATTGGAGTGGCCATCACAAAGCCCTGACCTCAATCCTATAGAACATTTGTGGGCAGAACTGAAAAAGCATGTGCGAGCAAGGAGGCCTACACACCTGACTCAGTCACACAAGCTCTGTCAGGAGGAATGGGCCAACATTCACCCAACTGATTGTGGGAAGCTAGTGGAAGCCTACCCGAAACGTTTGACCCAAGTTAAACAATTTAAAGGCAATGCTACCAAATACTAATTGACCCACTGAACAAAATAATAGCTGAAATAAATCATTCTCTCTACTATTATTCTGACATTTCACATTCTTAAAATAAAGTGGTAATCCTAACTGACCTAAGACAGAGAAATTTTACTAGGATTAAATGTCAGGAATTGTGAAAAACTGAGTTTAAATGTATTTGCCTAAGGTGTATGTAAACTTCCGACTTCAAGTGTATTCTATGGATGATATGTAGCAGTAGATATATTAGAGTGAGCTATGTCAAGGGTCCAGTATATAAATACATATGCAGTGTGTATAAACAGTGTAACTAAAATGTAGTGTACAGTAGTAGAAATATTAGCATGATCTATGTCAAGAATACAGTATTTACAATACACAGTACAAAACCCAGAGCAAAATGGATAGAATTTCAGGAAATTCGCTTCCGGACATGAATGTGAATGGTGTACATAGACAGTATGGACGTATGTGAATAGAAAAATAAGTGTTTATTAGTAGTTATATAGGATAAGCCATGACTAGAATACAGTGTATACATATAAAGTATGTAAAACAGTATGTAAACATTATTCAAGTGACCAGTGTTCAATGACTATGCACATAGGGCAGCAGTCTGATGGCCTGGAGATAGAAGCTGTTTATCAATCTCTTGGTCGTACCAGGCGGTGATACAGCCCGACTGGATGCTCTCAGTGGTGCATCTGTTTGTCACACCTGTGACTCAATGTACATAGAGGAGCAGTCTTTAAGGTGCAGGTTAGAGTACTGGGTGGTAGCCGGCTTGTGACAGTGTCTAAGGTTCAGGGCAGGGTACTGGGCGGAGGCCGGCCAGTGATGACAGTTTAACCATCTGATGGCCTGGAGATAGAAGCCGTTTATCAGTCTCTCGGTCCCAGCTTTGACGCACCTGTACTGTCTCCGTCTTCTAGATGCGGGGTGAAGAGACCGTGGCTCGGGTGACTGAGGTCATTGATGATATTCTTGGCCTTCCTGTGACACCGGATGCTGTAGATGTCCTTAAGGGCAGGTAGTGTGCACCCGATGATGCGTTGGGCTGACCACACCACCCTCTGGAGAGCCCTGCGGTTGCGGGCGGTGCAGTTGCCGTACCAGGCGGTGACACAGCCCGACAGAATGCTCTCGATGGTGCATCTGTATACGTTTGTGAGGGTCTTAGGGGCCAAGCCAAACTTCTTCAGCCTCCTGAGGCGATGTTTTGCTTTTTTCACCACGCTGTCGGTGTGAAGGGACCATTTCAGGTCCTCAGTGATGTGCACGCTGAGGAACTTGAAGCTTTTGATCCTCTCCACTGCTGCCCCATCAATGTGGATGGGGGCTCGCTCTCTCTGCTGTCTCCTCTTTCTGCTCTGGTCCTTCGTTTTGTTGACGTTGAGGTAGAGGTTATCTTCCTGGCACCACTCCGCCAGGGCCCTCATCTCCCCTCTGTAGGGACTCTCGTCGTTGTTGGTAATCAGGCCTACCACTGTTGTGTCGTCAGCAAATTTGATGAATGAGTTAGAGACTGCGTGGCCACGCAGTCATGAATGAACAGGGAGTACAGAAGGGGGCTGAGCACACACCTCTGTGGGGCCCCCGTGTTGAGGATCAGCGTGGCGGCGGTGTTGTAGCCTACCTTCACCACATAAGGGCGGCCTGTCAGGAAGTCTAGGACCCAGTTGCAATGGGAGGGGTTCAGACCCAGGGTCCTGAGCTTAGTGATGAGCTTGGAGGGCACTATGGTGTTGAAGTCTGAGCTGTAGTTGATGAACATAATTCTTCCATACAGTGCCTTCAGAAAGTATTCACACCCCTTGACTTTTTCCACATTTTGTTGTGTTATGAAAAATAAAACACTAATATATCTTGATTACATACTGTAAGTATTCAACCCCCTGAGTCAATACATGTTAGAATCACCTTTGACAGCGATTACAGCTGTGAGTCTTTCTGAGTAAGTCTCTAACAGCTTTGCACACCTGGATTGTACAATATTTGTAAAAAATAAATAAATAATATTCTTCAAACTGAAATTATTTGATGATCATTGCTAGACAGCCATTTTCAAGTCTTGCAATAGATTTTCAGGCCGATTTAAGTCAAAACTGTAACTAGGCCACTGAGGAGTTTTCAATGATGTCTTGGTAAGCAACAGTGTATATTTGGCCTTGTGTTTTAGGTTATTGTCCTGCTGAAAGTTGAATTTGTCTCCCAGTGTCTGTTGTAAAGCAGACTGAACCAGGTTTTCCGCTAGGATCTTGCCTGTGTTTAGCTCTATTCCCTTTCTTTTTATCCTAAAAACAACTTGCCGATGTCCTTGCCGATGACAAACATGATACAGCCACCACCACGCCTGAAAACATGAAGAGTGGTACTCAGTGATGTGTTGTGTTGGATTTGCCCCAAATATTACGCTTTGTATTCAGGACATCAAGGTCATTTCTTTGCGACATATTTTGCAGTTTTACTTTAACGTCTCATTGCAAGCAGGATGCATGTTTTGGAATAGATTTTATTCTGTACCGGCTTCCTCCTTTTCACTGTGTCATTTAGGTTAGTATTGTGGAGTAACTACAATGTTGTTGATCCATCCTCAGTTCTCTCCCATCACAGCCATTAAACTCTAACTGTATTAAAGTCACCATTGGCCTCAAGTCCCTGAGTGGTTTCCTTCCTCTCTGGCAACTGAGTTAGGAAGGATGCCTGTGTCATTGTAGTGACTGGGGGTATTGATACACCATTTCAAAGTGTAATTAATAACTTCACCATGCTCAAAGAGATTTTCAATGTCTGCTTTTTTTTTTCATCTACCAATAGGTGCCTTTCTTTGCAAGGCATTGGAATACCTCCCTGGCCTTTGTGGTTAAATCTGTGTTTGAAATCCACTGCTCGACTGAGGGACCTTACATATAATTGTGTGTGTGGGGTACAGAGATGAAGTAGTTATTAAAAAATCATGTTAAACAGTATGGTTGCACATAGAGTCCATGCAACTTATTATGTGACCTATTAAGCAATTCCTTACTCCTGAACTTATTTATGCTTGCCACAACAAAGGGGTTGAATACTTATTGACTCAAGACTTTCATTTTTTATTAATTTGTAAAAATGTCTAAAAACATACTTCCACTTTGACATTGTGTGTAGGCCAGTGACAAAAAATATACATTTAATCTGTTTTAAATTCAGGCTGTAACACAACAAAACATGGAAAAAGTAAAGAGGTGTGAATACTTTCAGAAGGCACTATAGGTATCTCTTGTCTAGGTGGGATAGGGCAGTGTGCAGTGATATGGGGAGGTAGTTCAGTTACCTTCATTTTCTTGGGTACAGGAACAATGGTGGACATCTTGAAGCAAGTGGGGACAACAGACTTGGATAAGGAGAGATTGAATCAGAGTGGCATAGGCAAAGATGCAATAGATAGTATAAAATACAGTATATACAGTTGAAGTCGGAAGTTTACATACACCTGTCACGATCGTCGTATGGAGTAGACCAAGGCGCAGCGTGTTGAGCGAACATACTTTATTTAATTAAAGTGCACACACGATACAAAACAACTAACACGATAACGTGACAGCCAACGGTCAAACACAAACCTAACTAGAACAAGATCCCACAAAAACAAAGGGAAAACAGACAGTTTAAATATGGCTCCCAATCAGAGACAACCAACGACAGCTGACACTCGTTGCCTCTGATTGGGAGCCACTCAGGCCAACATAGAAATACACAAACCAGAACTCCCAACATAGAAATACACCACATAGAATTACCACACCCTGGCTCAACATATAGAGTCCCAGAGCCCGGATGTGACAGTACCCCCCCCTAAAGGCGCGGACTGCGACCGCGCCTCAACTAGAACCAAACAGGGGAGGGCTGGGTGGGCATTCCTCCTTGGCGGCGGTTCTGGCTCCGGGCTTGCCCACCACCCTCCAATAATCCCCCCATAGCGCCCCTGGTCCGATCTGGCCCCGCTGGCTGGAGCTGAACTGGACATAGTAGGAGCGGATAGCTTCAGCTCCGGTGTGGAGCAGCCGACAGGTACCCGATCAGGCACCGGTGACCTAGGCACGGGTCGTGCCGGACTGACGACACGCACCCCTGGCTTGGTGCGTGGAGCAGGAACGGACCGGACCGGGCTGACGATGCGCACCCCTGGCTTGGTGCGTGGAGTAGCAACTGGCCGGACCGGGCTGACGATACGCACCCCCGGCTTGGTGCGTGGAGCAGGAATGGACCGGACCGGGCTGACAATGCGCACCCCTGGCTTGGTGCGTGGAGCAGCAACGGGCCGGACCTGGCTGACGATACGCACCCCTGGCTTGGTGCGTGGAGGAGGAACGGGCCTTACCAGGCTGACGACTCGCACCCCTGGCTTGGTGCGTGGAGGAGGAACGGGCCTTACCAGGCTGACGTCTCGCACCCCTGGCTTGGTGCGAGTAGCAGGAACAGGCCGGGCCGGGCCGGGCTGGCGACGCGCACCGTAGGCTTGGTGCGTGGAGCAGCAACGGGCCTTACCGGGCTGGCGATGCGCACCGTAGGCTTGGTGCGAGGGGCAGGAACAGGCCGGGCCGGGCTGGCGACGCACACCGTAGGCTTGGTGCGGGGAGCAGGCACGGGCCGTGCCGGACTGACAAAGCGCACCACTGACTTGGTGCGGGGAGCAGGAACGGACCGGACCGGGCTGGCGAAGCGTACCACAGGCTCGATGCGGGGAGCAGGAACAGGCCGGACCAAGCTGGCGACGCGCACCACAAGCTCGATGCGAGGAACAGGAACAGACCGGACCGCACTGGGGACACACACCCCTGGCCCTACGCGGGGATCAGGAACGGGCCGGCCGGACTGGTAACACACCCCAGTACCTCTCGCCGTGCCTCCACACTTTCCTTCCCCTTAGTGACCAGTGGCCCCCTTAACCTTGCGGCCTCCTCTGCCAACCCGCTGGACCGCTCCATCGCGGCCTCCTGCTGCCCCGTCGTGAGCCCCCCCTAAACATTTTCTGGGCTTGTCTCTCCCCCGTGGACCAGGCCTCCATGGTTCTCGCCCAACTCTCACTCCACTGCTCCCAATTCCAACCTCTCTGCTCTTCACTTGGCTTAGCCCAGTCGAGACCCCTACTCCATTGATCCCAAGTCCTTCCTCTCTCCTCTTCACGCTGCTTGGTCCAGTTTTGGTGGGATCTTCTGTCACGATCGTCGTATGGAGTAGACCAAGGTGCAGCGTGTTGAGCGAACATACTTTATTTAATTAAAGTGCACACACGATACAAAACAACTAACACGATAACGTGACAGCCAACGGTCAAACACAAACCTAACTAGAACAAGATCCCACAAAAACAAAGGGAAAACAGACAGTTTAAATATGGCTCCCAATCAGAGACAACCAACGACAGCTGACACTAGTTGCCTCTGATTGGGAGCCACTCAGGCCAACATAGAAATACACAAACCAGAACTCCCAACATAGAAATACACCACATAGAATTACCACACCCTGGCTCAACATATAGAGTCCCAGAGCCCGGATGTGACAACACCTAAGCCAAATACATTTAATCCTAGTAAAAATTCCCTGTCTTAGGTCAGTTAGGATTACCACTTTATTTTAAGAATCTGGCTTTTTTATGGCAGTTTTGGAGCAGTGGCTTCTTCCTTGCTGAGCGACCTTTCAGGTTATGTCGATTTAGGACTCGTTTTACTGTGGATATTGATACTTTTGTACATGTTTCCTCCAGCATCTTCACAAGGTCATTTGCTGTTGTTCTGGGATCGATTTGCACTTCACATCAAAGTACGTTAATCTCTAGGAGACAGAACGTGTCTCCTTCCTGAGCGGTATGACGGCCGCGTAGTCCCATGGTGTTTATACTTGCGTACTATTGTTTGTACAGATGAACATGGTACCTTCAGGCGTTTGGAAATTGCTCCCAAGGATGAACCAGACTTGTGGAGGTCTACAATTTTTTGTCAGAGGTCTTGGCTCATTTCCTTTGATTTTCCCATGATGTCAAGCAAAGAGGCTCTGAGTTTGATGGTAGGCCTTGAAAAACATCCATACGTACACCTCCAATTGACTCAAATTATGTCAATTAGCCTATCAGAAGCTTCTAAAGCCATGACATCATTTTCTGGAATTTCCAAGCTTTTTAAAGGCACAGTCAACTTAGTGTATGTACATTTCTGACCCACTGGAATTGTGATACAGTGAATTATAAGTTTAAAAATCTGTCTATAGGCGCCATCTTACTCGTCTGGCACACTGATCTTGACAAACCATTTCTGTATGGACCTTTATTTTGTGCATGGGGGCATTGTCATGCTGAAACAGGAAAGGGCCTTCCCCAAACTGTTGCCACAAAGTTTGAAGCACAGAATCGTCTAGAATGTCATTGAATGCTGCAGTGTTAAGATTTCCCTTCACTGGAACTAATGGGCCTAGCCCGAACCATGAAAAACAGCACCAGACCATTATTCCTCCTCTACCAAACTGTACAGTTGGCACTATCCATTGGGGCAAGTATCGTTCTCCTGGCATCCGCCAAACCCAGATTCGTCGGACTGCCAGATGGTGAAGCGTGATTCACTCCAGTGTGGCGTCCAATGTGGCGAGCTTTACACCACTCCAGTCAACGCTTGGCATTGCGCATCTTAGGCTTGTGTGCGGCTGCTCGGCCATGGAAACCCATTTTATGAAGCTCCCGACTAACATTTCTTGTGCTGACATTGCTTCTAGAGGCAGGTTGGAACTCGGTAGAGAGTGTTGTAACCGAGGACAGATGATTTTTACTCGCTACAGCACTCGGCGGTCCCGTTCTGTGAGCTTGTGTGGCCTAGCACTTCACGGCTGAGCCGTTGTTGCTCCTAGACGTTTCCACTTCACAATAACAGTACTTACAGTTGACCGGGCAGCTCTAGCAGGGCAGAAATTTGATGAACTGCACAGAAAATAATGGAGAGTCATTACAGCAGAGTTACTATTATTTGACTCGAAAAGAGCAGCTTTAACTATTTCCGGAATTAAGTGACTGATATTGACCACTAGAGTCAGAGGTAAAACACAGAGTTAATTCGAATAGAGTGTTTATAAGTATTGCTAGAGTCAATGTGATCCCGCCCACAGATTAGCAGTTACGTTTCGATTTTGCCGCCATTTATATTTTCTTCCTCGCATTCACCTCAGGCTGACAATGACAGAAGTAGTCTTTGCATGCAGGTAAGTAATATGGTTTTGACATTCATATTGGCCTAAGTTGTCCATTTAGACTGGCGTATCCTTCTTATCAATTATCATTAGCTAGTTCCAAGCGAAATATTCATTATTATCTAGCTGTGATGAGGTGATTTTTAAGGAGTCAGGCGCAGGAGGGTAAATCACAGAATAACAGGATTTATTCTGAACCACATAGTTATGCAGTAATGCGTAAAAACACTCCAGTGCGCAAAACAGGCGCACTGGAAAATACAAGGCACACAGGGAATATTCCCGGCGATACAAAATACACAGAGCTCCACCGAGCTTCTCTCTCCTCCACAATAAACAATCACACACAAAGACAAGGGGGCAGAGGGTAGAGCACGGCGCTTGTAACGCCAGGGTAGTGGGTTCGATCCCCGGGACCACCCATACGTAAAAATGTATGCACACATGACTGTAAGTCGCTTTGGATAAGAGAGGCAGTGGCTAGAAGGCCGGTGATGACGAACGCCGAAGCCTGCCCGAACAAGGAGAGGAGGCAACCTCGGAGGAAGTCGTGACGCTAGCAGTCGATTGGTTTAGCCTCTTTTTTTTTGCCAAGCTTGGTGCCGTTTGCTAGCTAGCTCGATAATAATTTTAGCTCAGTTTGACAGAATGGACATACAAAGGTAGGTACTTAAAGCGACCAAATTCATTTTTTTTACCACAATTGAATAGACACCAAATGTTTTGTAATGTTACCGTAGCAAATAGCTAGTTAGATAACAGTTAGCTACCAGGGTAACTTAGCTAGCTACAGTAGTTAGCTAACATTACCTAGCTAGCTAATAGCGCACGTTAGCTAGCTTGGCCATCTACAGTAGCTAGCTAACATTTGCAAACTAGAATCACAGATGACGGTTAATTATAAAACATATTTGCAAGAATACTCAAACTGAATACAGGTTATAGTCTAGTTAAGTCAATTCATTCTATACACCACTTTGGCTGACGGGAGTGTTGCTTTTTTAGCTAGATAGATGGCTGCTTAGCTAGCTAGCTGGCTAGCTAGTAACGTTAACTAGTTGGCTACCAAACCAAACATCTAAGCTAGCTAGATAGATAACCTAAACCTGCCTTCGGTTTGAGAATTCATGTATTGGATATGTGCCTGGGTTGCTATGATGTCGTTAACTGTTTCAACTGTTGATACTTTTTCTAGGCATGCGTACCTTGTGTGTACTAGCTATGGGATCTAGAGTCAAATGTGGTGCGTACCTCGTGTTTGTTACTAAGTATAGAGTTAAAAAGTGCATAGCAAAAAAGCAGAGGAAAAAGTAGGGAATACGTTGTTCGGTTGAAGGGATTTTATGTAACCATAGCAAATGTTTGAAAGCTAGCTAGGTGTTTATCTCAATCTCATATGCTGAAATCCACACGTGATATGCAAATGTCATGCATTTAACCATTCACCTTGGCTTAATTTTGAGGCTGTCATAGCGGAAAGTTAATGTGAATATCAATATTGTGTCCTGAGTTGTTCAGTAGGCTACATTTTTATTAGAATGTATTAAAATTGAATGTGGGAAAAACCAAACCATGAGGTCGAAGGAATTGTCCATAGAGCTCCGAGACAGCATTGTGTCGATGCACCGATCTGGGAACGGTACCAAAAAATGTCTGCAGCATTGAAGGTCCCCAAGAACACAGTGGCCTCCATCATTCTTAAATGGAAGAAGTTTGGAACCACCAAGACTCTTCCTAGAGCTGCCCGCCCAGCTAAACTGAGCAATCGGGGGAGAAAGGCCTTTGTCAGGGAGGTGAACAAGAACCAGATGGTCACTCTGACAGAGCTCCAGAGTTCCTCTGTGGAGATGGGAGAACATTCCAGAAGGACAACCATCTTTGCAGCACTCCACCAATCAGGCCTTTATGGTAGAGTGGCCAGACGGAAGCTACTCCTCAGTAAAAGGCACATGACAGCCCACTTGAAGATTGCCAAAGGGCACTTAAAGGACTCTCAGACCATGAGAAACAAGGTTCTCTGGACTGATAAAACCAAGATTGAACTATTTGGCCTGAATGCCAAACGTCACGTCTGGAGGAAACCTGGCACCATCCCTACGGTGAAGCATGGTGGTGGCAGCATCATGCTGTGGGGATGTTTTTCAGCGGCAAGGACTGGAAGACTAGTCAGGATCGAGGGAAAGATTAACGGAGCAAAGTACAGAGAGATCCTTGATGAAAACCTGCTCCAGACTGCTCAGGACCTCATACTGGGGCGAAGGTTCACCTTCCAACAGGACAACGACCCTAAGCACACAGCCAAGACAACGCAGGAGTGGCTTCGGGACAAGTCTCTGAATGTCCTTGAGTGGCCCAGCTGGAGCCTGGACTTGAACATCTCTGGTGAGACCCGAAAATAGCTGTGCAGCGACGCTCCCCATCCAACCTGACAGAGCTTGAGAGGATCTGCAGAGAAGAATGTGAGAAACTCCCCAAATACAGGTGTGCCAAGCTTGTAGCGTCAAACCCAAGAAGACTCAAGGCTGTAATCATTGCCAAAGGCCCTGTGTAGCTCAGTTGGAAGAGCATGGCGTTTGCGACACCAGGGTTGTGGGTTCGATTCCCACGGGGAAAGAGCGTCTGCTAAATGACTAAAATGTAAATTGTAAAAATGTGCTTCAACAAAGTACTGAGTAAAGGGTCATAATACCTACAGTTGAAGTCGGAAGTTTACATACACTCAAATTATGGAAGGGGTGGTGGGGTTGGCAGCATCATGCTGTGGGGGTGCTTTGCCGCAGGAGGCACTGGTGCACTTCATAAAATAGATGGCTTCATGAGGAAGGAAAATTATGTGGATATATTGAAGCAACATCTCAAGATCAGTCAGGAAGTTAAAGCTTGGAAAATCCAGAAAATCACATTGTAGGATTTTTAATGAATTTATTTGCTAATTATGGTGGAAAATAAGTATTTGGTCAATAACAAAAGTTTCTCAATACTTTGTTATATACCCTTTGTTGGCAATGACACAGATCAAACGTTTTCTGTAAGTCTTCACAAGGATTTCACACACTGTTAATGGTATTTTGGCCCATTCCTCCATGCAGATCTCCTCTAGAGCAGTGATGTTTTGGGGCTGTCGCTGGGCAACACAGACTTTCAACTCCCTCCAAAGATTTTCTATGGGGTTGAGATCTGGAGACTGGCTAGGCCACTCCAGGACCTTGAAATGCTTCTTACGAAGCCACTCCTTTGTTGCCCGGGCGGTGTGTTTGGGATCATTGTCATGCTGAAAGACTCAGCCACGTTTCATCTTCAATGCCCTTGCTGATGGAAGGAGGTTTTCACTCAAAATCTCACGATACATGGCCCCATTCATTCTTTCCTTTACACGGATCAGTCGTCCTGGTCCCTTTGCAGAAAAACAGCCCCAAAGCATGAAGTTTCCACCGCCATGCTTCACAGTAGGTATGGTGTTCTTTGGATGCAACTCAGCATTCTTTGTCCTCCAAACACGACGAGTTGAGTTTTTACCAAAAAGTTCTATTTTGGTTTCATCTGACCATATGACATTCTCCCAATCCTCTTCCTGATCATCCAAATGCACTCTAGCAAACTTCAGATGGGCCTGGACATGTACTGGCTTAAGCAGGGGGACACGTCTGGCACTGCAGGATTTGAGTCCCTGGCGGCGTAGTGTGTTACTGATGGTAGGCTTTGTTACTTTGGTCCCAGCTCTCTGCAGGTCATTCACATTAAGGGTAGACAACATCACCTCCGCCACGCTGACCCTCAACAGGGGGGCCCCACAGGGGTGTGTGCTTAGTCCCCTCCTGTACTCCCTGTTCACCCACAACTGCATGTCCCCGCATGACTCCAACACTGTCATCAAGTTTGCTGACGACATGATGGTGGTATGCGTGATCACTGGAAAAGATGAGACAGCCCCCATCCACATCAATGGGGCTGCAGTGGAGCGGGTCTACAGCTTCAAGTTCCTCGGTATCCAAATCCCTAAGAACTTAAAATGGTCCACACAGCGACAGCGCCTCTTCCCCCTCAGGAGGTTGAAAAGGTTTGGCATGGGCCCTCAAATCCTCAAAGTTCTACAGCTGTACCATTGAAAGCATATTGACTGGCTGCATCACTGCTTGGTATGGCAATAGCACTGCCTTCAATCGCATGTCGCTACAGAGGGTGGTGCGGACAGCTCAGTACATTACTGGGACCGAGCTCCCTTCCATCCAGGACCTCTATATCAGGCGGTGTGAAAGGAAGGCCTGAAAAATTGTTAAAGACTCCAACCACCCAAGCCATAGACTGTTCTCTCTGCTTCTGCATGGCCAGTGATACCGGTGTATCAAATATGACACTAACAGGCTCCTGGACAGCTTCTACCCCCATGCCACAAGACTGCTAAATAGCTAACAAAATGGCTACATGGACTGACTTGACCTTTGTATTTTATTATTATTTTTGCATTTTCTTTGCACACTCACAGGGCCCTACACACTACACACACTGATACTTCAACACACATACAAACACTCACTCCATCATTTGCTCACACACACATAATATGCACATAGATTTATGCTGACTCTACACACACCCACTCACATACAATAATCATATATGCTGCTCCTATTCTATTTATCATATATCCTGATGCGTAGTCACCTTACCCCTATACATACAGTGGGGAAAAAAAGTATTTAGTCAGCCACCAATTGTGCAAGTTCTCCCACTTAAAAAGATGAGAGAGGCCTGTAATTTTCATCATAGGTACATGTCAACTATGACAGACAAAATGAGAAAAAAAAATCCAGAAAATCACATTGTAGGATTTTTTATGAATTTATTTGCAAATAATGGTGGAAAATAAGTATTTGGTCAATAACAAAAGTTTCTCAATACTTTGTTATATACCCCTTGTTGGCAATGACACAGGTCAAACGTTTTCTGTAAGTCTTCACAAGGTTTTCACACACTGTTGCTGGTATTTTGGCCCATTCCTCCATGCAGATCTCCTCTAGAGCAGTGATGTTTTGGGGCTGTCGCTGGGCAACACGGACTTTCAACTCCCTCCAAAGATTTTCTATGGGGTTGAGATCTGGAGACTGGCTAGGCCACTCCAGGACCTTGAAATGCTTCTTACGAAGCCACTCCTTTGTTGCCCGGGCGGTGTGTTTGGGATCATTGTCATGCTGAAAGACTCAGCCACGTTTCATCTTCAATGCCCTTGCTGATGGAAGGAGGTTTTCACTCAAAATCTCACGATACATGGCCCCATTCATTCTTTCCTTTACACGGATCAGTCGTCCTGGTCCCTTTGCAGAAAAACAGCCCCAAAGCATGAAGTTTCCACCGCCATGCTTCACAGTAGGTATGGTGTTCTTTGGATGCAACTCAGCATTCTTTGTCCTCCAAACACGATGAGTTGAGTTTTTACCAAAAAGTTATATTTTGATTTCATCTGACCATATGACATTCTCCCAATCCTCTTCTGGATCATCCAAATGCACTCTAGCAAACTTCAGACGGGCCTGGACATGTACTGGCTTAAGCAGGGGGACACGTCTGGCAATGCAGGATTTGAGTCCCTGGCGGAGTAGTGTGTTACTGATGGTAGGCTTTGTTACTTTGGTCCCAGCTCTCTGCAGGTCATTCACTAGGTCCCCCCGTGTGGTTCTGGGATTTTTGCTCACCGTTCTTGTGATCATTTTGACCCCACGGGGTGAGATCTTGCGTGGAGCCCCAGATCGAGGGAGATTATCAGTGGTCTTGTATGTCTTCCATTTCCTAATGATTGCTCCCACAGTTGATTTCTTCAAACCAAGCTGCTTACCTATTGCAGATTCAGTCTTCCCAGCCTGGTGCAGGTCTACAATTTTGTTTCTGGTGTCCTTTGACAGCTCTTTGGTCTTGACCATAGTGGAGTTTGGAGTGTGACTGTTTGAGGTTGTGGACAGGTGTCTTTTATACTGATAACAAGTTCAAACAGGTGCCATTAATACAGGTAACGAGTGGAGGACAGAGGAGCCTCTTAAAGAAGAAGTTACAGGTCTGTGAGAGCCAGAAATCTTGCTTGTTTGTAGGTGACCAAATACTTATTTTCCACCATAATTTGCAAATAAATTCATTAAAAATCCTACAATGTGATTTTCTGGATTTTTTTTTCTCAATTTGTCTGTCATAGTTGACGTGTACCTATGATGAAAATGACAGGCCTCTCTCATCTTTTTAAGTGGGAGAACTTGCACAATTGGTGGCTGACTAAATACTTTTTTTCCCCACTGTATCTACCTCTATCAATCCAGTATCCATGCACATTGTAAATATGGTACTGGAACTGACCCTGTATATAGTATGCTTACTTAATTTATTGTGTTGTTCTTATTTCTTATTTTGATATCTTGTGTGTTTTTGTTCTACCTTGTTATTTTTAGTATTACATTGTTATTGATTATTGCATTGTTGGGGTTAGAGCTTGCAAGAAAGGCATTTCACTGTACTTGTGCATGTGACATTAAAACTTCAAATCAAATCGAATTCTATTTGTCACATACACGTGTTTAGCAGATGTTATAGTGGGTGTAGCGAAATGCTTGTGCTTTTAGCTCCGACAGTGCAGTAATATCTTGAAACTTGAAACTAGAGAAAGGTTAATCTCTGAAACAATCTACAATTATGCGAGCATGACTTGCCCAGTTATAAAATAACAAATTAGGTAGTGCCAGGCCTCCCTAAATTATGTGGTAGCTGCAGTTTACTCATTTTGATTTTAATTATCAATGTGGTCTATATTAAAGGGCACTTCATAACAGGCTTTTAAAATTCTATATTGGTGCACAATTTCTACTTAAAATATCATAGGGACGCAAAAGGCACTTATTTCGTGGAACGACCCAGTAACCTCCTTATTTGCCATAATCAAAGCTTATCAATAGTTAGTAAGTTGCAAATTACACATGCAACATACTCTGTATGCAGTCTTAATAAGCAGTAGTGTAAAGTACTTAAGTAAAAATACTTTAAAGTACTACTTATGTAGTTTTTTGGGTATCTGTACTTTAACTATTTATATTTTTTACAACTTTTACTTCACTACATTCCTAAAGAAAATGATGTACTTTTAGTCCATACATTTCCCCTGACACCCAAAAGTACCCGTTACATTTTGAATGCTTAGCAGGACAGGAAAATGGTCTAATTCACACACAGAACATCCCTGGTCATCCCTACTGCCCCGGATCTGGCGGACTTACTAAACACATGCTTAGTTTGTAAATTATGTATGAGCGTTGGAGCATGCCCCTGGCTATCCGTAAATAAAAAAACAACAAGTAAATGATGCCGTCTGGTTTGCTTTATATAATGAATTTGAAATGATTTATACTTTTACTTTTGATGCTTAACTATATTTTCGCAATTACGTTTACTTTTGATAATTAAGTATATTTAAAACCAAATACTTTTACTCAAGTAGTTTTACTGGGTGACTAACTTTTACTTGAGTCATTCTCTATTAAAGTATTCTTACCTTTACTCAAGTATGACAATTGGGTATTTTTTCCACCACTGTTAATAAGGTACTGATAGGGGCAGAGTACCCTAAGAATACTCAAGTAAAGGTCCCTCATTCTAAAGTGTGGTCTTGCTCATAGCCAATGCATGCTTGTTTGCAGACAAAGGTTCCCTATTCTGAAGTATACACACATTCCCCCTTAATAAATGTACCGTATAATAGGTCATTATTACACCAAATTAGGTTCCCTATTTTGAAGTGAAGGCTCACAGTTGCATTTTAGTGAGAAAAAAAATAGAGACATATTGAATATCTCCTGTGTCCAGAAATTTTTATTTGTGTACACAATTGTTTATTTTCCAAACATTTAATGTTTCAGCCTGGCTAATAACATAGAAAAGACAGAGACATAGAAATGTACATTAATATGATTCACTATGGTTAAGTGTATACTTAATTGTGTACAGCATATTAGCCCTCCTTAGTGCGGATTAGTCATTCATTCACTCACTCATTAAATCCAGAAAGATATATATTTTTGTGCTTTATCAACATATTTTGGATTGATTACATTCAACTCGATAATAGAAGAGTACATTTCATAAGGCTATTAGTATTAGTAGGCCTATGTTTAGGTTATCTGTCTCATACGATATTTACAACCTATTTGAATTTAACGCTGGAAAAGCCATTGCCCTGTTGAAAGGAAATAGACAAGAGAGAAAGGGAGTAGAAAAGTGAGCAGATCCAGAGGTCTGCTCCTTGACATTGCACTGCTGGTTGTACTTGCTGTGGCAGTATTGGTTGTGACAGTTGTTGCTGCAACAGTTGTTGTAGCTGTCCCAGCAGTGGTAGCCAATGTGTTGGTGATGTTTGGTGTAGCTGTTTAAAGAAGAGGGAAGCAATTAAGTGGTTTATTAATGAATGTGTCTACTAAAATATGTTTATATACAAACCATTTAAAGGCATAATCTGGAATATGTTCTGCTATTCAATGGTCATTTCAATTAATGCTATTTACCCATTTGATTCTTGAACAAGACAACTTAAAAAATGCTATGGGTCCATACTTACGAACTCTGCTTTAACCTTCTGCTTAAACCTTTTGGAACAGCTATAGTAGCTGTTAGCTTTTCCCAAAAATGTCCCATCAGCAAGTGGCCACTCGATAAAAGGCTTAGCGGCCAAGTGTTCTTTCAACATAACATTGGCAAAATGTTGTCTTACACTACCGTTCAAAAGTTTGGGGTCACTTAGAAATGTCCTTGCTTTGCATGAAAACATACATGAAATTAGTTTGAATAGGAAATATAGCAAAATGCATAGGAAATGTAGTCATTGACAAGGTTAGAAATAATTATTTTTAATATAAATAATAATTGTGTCCTTCAAACTTTGCTTTCGTCAAATAATCCTCCATTTGCAGCAATTACAGCCTTGCAGACCTTTGGGATTCTGGTTGTCAATTTGTTGTGGTAATCTGAAGAGATTTCACCCCATGCTCCCACAAATTGGATTGGCTTGATGGGCACTTCTTACGTACCGTACAGTCAAGCTGCTCCCACAACAGCTCAATAGGGTTGAGATCCGGTGACTGTGCTGGCCACTCCATTATAGACAGAATACCAGCTGACTGCTTCTTCCCTAAATAGTTATTGCATATTTTGGAGCTGTGCTTTGGGTCATTGTCCTGTTGTAGCAGAAAATTGACTCCAATCAAGCGTAATCCACAGGGTATGGCATGGCGTTGCAAAATGGAGTGATAGCCTTCCTTCTTCAAGATCCGTTTTACCTTGTACAAATCTCCCATTTTACCACCACCAAAGCACCCCCAGACCATCACATTGCCTCCACCATGCTTGACAGATGGCATCAAGCACTCCTCCATCATCTTTTCATTTAGTCTGCGTCTCAAAAATGTTATTCTTTGTGATCCGAACACCTCAAACTTCGATTTGTCTGTCCATAACACTTTTTTCCAATCTTCCTCTGTCCAGTGTCTGTGTTTTTTTGCCCATCTGAATATTTTATTTTTATTGGCCAGTCTGAGATATGGCTTTTTCTTTGCAACTCTGCCTAGAAGGTCAGCATCCTGGAGTCGCCTCTTCACTGTTGACGTTGAGACTGGTGTTTTGTGGGTGCTATTTAATGAAGCTGCCAGTTGAGGACCTGTGAGTCCTCTTGCTCAGTTGTGCACTGGGGCCTCCCACTCCTCTTTCTATTCTGGTTAGAGCCAGTTTGTGCTGTTCTGGTTAGAGCCAGTTTGTGCTGAAGGGAGTAGTACACAGCGTTGTACGAGATCTTCAGTTTCTTGGAAATTTCGCACATGGAACAGCCTTCATTTCTCAGAACAAGAATAGACTGACGAGTTTCAGAAGAAAGTTCTTTGTTTCTGGCCATTTTGATCCTGTAATCGAACCCACAATTGCTGATGCTCCAGATACTCAACTAGTCTCAAGAAGGCCAGTTTTATTGCTTCTTTAATCAGCACAACAGTTTTCAGCTGTGCTAACATAATTGCAAAAGGGTTTTCTAATGATCAATTAGCCTTTTAAAATGATAAACTTGGATTAGCAAATACAACGTGCCATTGGAACACAAGACTGATGGTTGCTGATAATGGGCCCCTGTACGCCTATGTAGATATTCCATTTCCAGCTACAATAGACATTTACAACATTAGAAATGTCTACACTGTACAGTCGTGGTCAAACAAAGTATTGGTCTTCACAAAGTTCGCTGCTTCAGTGTTATGAGATATTTTTGTCAGATGTAACTATGGTATACTGAAGTATAATTACAAGCATTCCATAAGTGTCAAAGGCTTTTATTGACAATTACATTAAGTTTATGCAAAGAGTCAATATTTGCAGTGTTGACCCTTCTTTTTCAAGACCTCTGCAATCTGCCCTGGCATGCTGTCAATTAACTTCTGGGCCACATCCTGACTGATGGCAGCCCATTCTTGCATAATGAATGCTTGGAGTTTGTCAGAATTTGTGGGTCTTTGTTTGTCCACCCGCCTCTTGAGGATCGACCACAAGTTCTCAATGGGATTAAGGTCTGGGGAGTTTCCTGGCCATGGACCCAAAATGTCAATGTTTTGTTCCCCGAGCCACTTAGTTATCACTTTTGCCTTATGGCAAGGTGCTCCATCATGCTGGAAAAGGCATTGGTCGTCACCAAACTGTTCTTGGATGGTTGGAAGAAGTTTCTCTCGGAGGATGTGTTGGTACCATTCTTTATTCATGGCTGTGTTCTTAGGCAAAATTGTGAGTGAGCCCACTCCCTTGGCTGAGAAGCAACCCCACACATGAATGGTCTCAGGATGCTTTACTGTTGGCATGACACAGGACTGATGGTAGCGCTCACCTTTCTTCTCCGGACAAGGTGTTTTCCGGATGCCCCAAACAATCGGAAAGGGGATTCATCAGAGAAAATGACTTTACCCCAGTCCTCAGCAGTCCAATCCCTGTACCTTTTGCAGAATATAAGTCTGTCCCTGATGTTTTTCCTGGAGAGAAGTGACTTCTTTGCTGCCCTTCTTGACACCAGGCCATCCTCCAAAAGTCTTCGCCTCACTGTGCATGCAGATGCACTCACACCTGCCTGCTGCCATTCCTGAGCAAGCTCTGCACTGGTAGTGCCCCGATCCCGCAGCTGAATCAAATTGCTTTTCTTTCAAAAACAAGGACATTTCTAAGTGACCCCAAACTTTTGAATGGTAGTAAATGTAAATAAGTCCAAGGCGCTGCATTATGTGGTCAGGTCTGTCTCACTGTCTGTAGGTTCTGCCATAAGATTGGATAGAGCGCAATCAGCTCAGCTGTTTCTCTTTGCATGACAATTATCCCTAGGCATTGCCATCACGTGTTAGTAGGCAAGGGGGCATGATCAAAATCAAAACCCAACCCTCAAATATACAATGGATCTAGGAACGTAACAGCTTCCCTAAATCTCGCAAATCTATATATTTTCTTTATATTGACTTTTGCTATTTACACTTTGTAGTCAATTGTACACTAGAATCAATGTTTGACTAATATCGATGTAACATAGGCTGTGTTCAACCAGATAAGTTTTTTTTTTTTGGTTCAGCTGCTCTTTAAGGTCTAGCCAGAGATAAGGAACTTGTTCCTCCCAGTCTGAGAAGGCTGGATGAATACATTTGCATGCATCCATTAATTTGACAAAATTCAGAAGGTACATTTTTGCAACCCTGATGTTACACGCACATCCGTGTGCTTTCACTGAAAAATATTTAGGACATTTATACAAAATGTACATGTGTTTTATATTTGTATTTCACCTTGTGGAACAGTTAAATATGGAGGTTTAGCCATCTCTGTAGCGCAAGTTTACCTATATTAAGAACTTTGATTAGTTGTTGCGCTACTATCTTCTACTTCTTTCATTGGTTGATAAGATATTTGTTCAAATAAATATCAATGTGCACGCGTGACTTGTGGTAAAATAGATTGCTAATTGTGACATGTTTTCCCATTATAGTTGTTCCAAAAGGTTTAAGCAGAGGGTTAACTCAGAGTTTGTATGGGTCCATACTTACGAACACTAGAAAAAGTTTCAGTTGAACTTTCTCTGTCTCAAAATGCGCAACAGCCAATTAATACGGTACATGTTGGCTGTTCCCTTTACATTTAGCCCTATGCTAACCTGACCAGGTGGCAGTGATTATTTCCTTTAATTCTGCATCAGCCCATCAAAGATCTTAGACCACCAACCAATTGCATTTCTTAAAATAGGTCAACTAGGCCACCAGAAGGATATTTTAAACCTCAAAATGAAGTTTACTTTTGTTCCACTTGGTCTGTAAAGTGTAGTGTCCCAATATTGCATGATTTACATTTTAGTCATTTAGCAGACGCTCTTATCCAGAGCGACTTACAGTTAGTGAGTGCATAGATTTTCATACTGGTGCATGATGCATCCTTGACTAGGCTACTGGCTACTAACATTAGACAGAAATCAAAAAGGCATGTTTTCACATACAGTGCCTACAGAAATTATTCATACCCCTTGACATATTCCACATTTTGTTGTTACAGCCTGAATTCAAAATGTATTAAACATAATTTTTTTTTTTTTTTGAAATATTTGCCAATTTATTGAAATTGAAAACAGATACCTCTCTCATTTACATAAGTATTCACACCCCTTAGTCAATGCTTTGTAGAAACACCTTTGGCAGTGATTACAGTTGTGAGTCTTTCTAGGTAAGTCTCTAAGAGCTTTCCAAATCTGGATTGTGCAACATTTTGTCTCCATGCTGTTGTGCTGTTTGTTGCTCCTTGGCTATCTGCCAAACTTTTCGGTTTTTACTTTTAATACATTTACCAACGTCTTAGACTTTTTTCATTCAACTTTTTCACCCAGGATGCTTTATCTGGACATGGTTCTACAGGACCTCCATCAGCCGAAAAAGCTAAGTAGTAACATTAACACTATGCCATCTAATTGCAGATAACTATCGCCTTGTGGTGAGGATAGCCGTGTTTCAAGCACAGCTTCAGATGCAATCGTTAGGCAAGGGAAATTTAAGTGTTGGAAAGGATGAAACAGCGTCTGTGCCACCAGTAAGTACAGATAGTAGTATAAATCCCCCCGCACAGTCCCCGCAGCCGGACAATTTTCTCAAGGCTTCTGGAAAGAAATGCTGTCGGTATGCTCAACCGATGTCGCTCATTCAGCCGACAAACTTTCAACCGGTTCTCTCCATTAAGCAACGAGTCGGAGTCAAAGGCCGAGCCTTCTCAGGTCTCTCCTCCACCCGTTACGAGGTCTGAGCCGCCGAAGCCTCCTACCATTAGAGCTGACAAATTGAAAACCCTAGTCATTGGCGACTCCATTACCCGCAATATTAGTCTTAAATAGATTCATCCAGCAATCATACACTGTTTACCAGGGAGCAGGGCTACCAACGTAAAGGCTAATCTGAAGATGGTGCTGGCTAAGGCTAAAACTAGCGAGTGTAGAGAGTATAGGAATATTGTTATCCACGTCGGCACCAACGATGTTAGGATGAAACAGTCAGAGGTCACCAAGCACAACATAGCTTCAGCGTGTAAATCAGCTAGAAAGATGTTGCTAACATTTATGACAGCAAATTTCAATTCCCCCTCCCAAAAAATGACTGCGTTTTCATCTTTTGAGCTCTAGTCATGAAATCTATGCAGCCTACTCAATCACCTTTTTAAAGCTACTGTTTACAGGCCTCCTGGGCCGTATACAGCGTTCCTCACTGAGTTCCCTGAATTCCTATCGGACCTTGTAGTCATGGCAGATAATATTCAAATTTTTGGTGACTTTAATGTTCACATGGAAAAGTCCACAGATCCACTCCAAAAGGCTTTCGGAGACATCATCGACTCAGTGGTCTCTCCGGACCTACTCATTGCCACAGTCATACGCTGGATCTAGTTTTGCCCCGTGGAATAAATATTGTGGATCTAAATGTTTTTCCCTCATAATCCTAGACTATTGGACCACCATTTTATTACGTTTGCAATTGCAACAAATAATCTGCACAGACCCCAACCAAGGATTCCTAGATGCCCTTCCAGACTCCCTCCACCTACCCAAGGACGTCAGAGTACAAAAATCAGTTTAACACCTAACTGAGGATCTTAATGTAACCTTGAGCAATACCCTAGATGCAGTTACACCCCTAAAACAAAAAACATTTGTCACAAGAAATTTGCTCCCTGGCATACAGAAAATACCAGAGCCCTGAAGCAAGCTTGGAATGGAATGGAAATGGCGGTCCACCAAACTAGAAGTCTTCCGACTAGCTGGGAAAGACAGTACCGTGCAATATCAAAGAGCCCTCACTACTGCTCGATCATCCTATTTTTCCAACCTAATTGAGAAGTATAAGAACTATCCAACATTTCTTGTGTTGGATCTGACAATTAATATTGATGGTTGTACAGTCGTCTCAAATAAAACTGTGAAGGACCTCGGCATTACTCTGGACCCTGATCTCTCTTTTGACGAACATATCAAGAATATTTCAAGGACAGCTCTTTTCCATCTTCGTAACATTGCAAAAATTAGAAACGTTTTGTCCAAAAATGATGCAGAAAAGCTCATCCATGCTTTTGTCACTTCTAGATTAGACTACTGCAATGCTCTACTCTCCGGCTACCCGGATAAAGCACAAAATAAACTTAAGTTAGCGCTAAACACGGCTGCTAGAATCCTGATTGGATCATATTATTCCAGTGCTAGCCTCTCTACATTGGCTTCCTATTAAGGCTAAGGCTGATTTCAAGGTTTTGCTGCTAACCTACAAAGCATTACATGGGCTTGCTCCTACCTATCTCTCCAATTTGGTCCTACGCTATGGTCACAAGACTCAGGCCTCCTTATTGTCCCTAGAATTTCTAAGCAGGGCTTTCTCCCATAGAGCTACATTTTTATGGAATGATCTGCCTATCCATGTGAGAGACACAGACTTGGTCTCGACCTCTAAGTCTTTACTGAAGATTAATATCTTCAGTAGGTCCTATGATTGAGTGTAGTCTGGCCCAGGGGTGCGAAGGTGAACGGCAAGGCACTGGAGCAACGAACTGCCCTTGCTGTCTCTGCCTGGCCGGATTCCCTCTCTCCACCGGGATTCTGTGCCTCTGACCCAATTACGGGGGCTGAGTCACTGGCTTACTACTGCTTTTCCATGCCGTCCCTAGGAGGGGTGCTTCACTTAAGTGGGTTGAGTCACAGACGTGATCTTCCTGTCCGGTTTTGCGCCCCCCCTCGGGCTCATGCGGTGGATGAGATCTTCGTGGGCTATACTCAGCCTTGTCTCAGGGTAATAAGTTGGTGGTCTGTTGATATCCCTCTAGTGGTGTGGGGGCTGTGCTTTGGCAAAGTGAGTGGGTTATATCCTGCCTGGTTGGCCCTGGCCGGGGGTTTTGTCAGACAGGGCCACAGTGTCCGCCGACCCACCCGTCTCAGTCTCCAGTATCTAGGCTGCAATAGTCTATGTGCCAGGGGGGTAGGGTCAGTCTGTTATATCTCGTGTAATTATCCTGTCTTATCTGGTGTACTCTGTGAATTTAAGTATGCTCCCTCTAATACTCTCTCCCTCGCCCTCTCCTCCCAGGTGACCTGAACCCTAGGATCATGCCTCAGGACTACCTGGCCTGGTGACTCCTGGCTGTCCCCAGTCCACCTGGTTGTGCTGCTGCTCCAGTTTCAACTGTTCTGGCTGCAGCTGGTGAACCCTGCCTGTTCACCGGACGTACTACGTTGTCCCGGACCTGCTGTTTTCGACTCTCTCTCTCTCTACCGCACCTGCTGTCTCGACCTCTGAATGCTCGGCTATGAAAAGCCAACTGACATTCACTCCTGAGGTACTGACCTACAACCACTGTGATTATTATTTGACCCTGCTGGTCATCTATGAACATCTTGAAGAACAATCTGGCCTTAAATGGCCATGTACTCTTATAATCTCCACCCGGCACACCCAGAAGAGGACTGGCCACCCTTCAGAGCCTGGTTCCTCTCTAGGTTTCTCCTAGGTTCCTGCCATTCTAGGGAGTGTTTCCTAGCCACTGTGCTTCTACATCTGCATTGCTTACTGTTTGGGGTTTTAGGCTGGGTTTCTGTATAGCACTTTATGACATCTGCTGATGTAAAAAGGGCTATATAAATACATTTCATTGATTTGATTGATTCCCATTATTATTTTCAAAATTCTTCAATCTTGCGAACCCACTGTAGCTCATAGCAAACTTTTTAGTAAAATCCTGTCAAGAAGAGAAACACGGAATCCCAGCTAGCCTAGCTAGCTAGCCTGTAGTTTCAAATAGAGGTCACTAAGAAACGTTTTCAACGCAGCAGGAGCTGTGTTTATTTTGCTCTATTCCGGGACAATGTGGACCGTCCGGACAATCAATGTAATAACTGTTTGCTTGCAGAGGACTACAGGGGGGAAGTGGATACTCTTAGCAAACAAGTAGACAACTTACACAAGTTACTGGGGAATCCACGCCCGCCTACTTTCTCTTCCACTCCAGTATCTGGATGCCACTCAGGCCTTGTGGCAGTGTCGCCACCGTGTCGTCTCTCCACATCCGACTGGCCGGTGCTCTGCAGGGATCCCTCCCCGAAGGGGTCCCCCCCTTCCCTGGAGAATGGAGTTAGTAGGTTGCTTCTGGATGACTTAGTGGATGGTCCGATTCTTGACCCTACCAACCACCCATGGAGGCAAGTCACTCGCCGTGGAAGTCGAAAGCAGCGGCCTTTGGCAATAGGGGTCTCCTTGGTGATGGGAAGCCCAGACCGGATACAGACTTAAAACAGCTTTGCCGTCCTGGATCCCGAGGTTCCAGCGCCTTCATCCCTGGGGGCTTCCGCTTTGAGATCGGAACCGGAGGTACCTGTGCATTCATCCTCTGTTTTGTCTTCCTCTACAGTAGCTTCTACCTTGGGTTCAAATCTTCAGAGCTCCCCCCCTCATCGGACCGTGAGGGTGTCTGAGACTCCGGCCCCTTCATCAGCCACGATGGAATGTATGGCTGGCTCGGGTCCATCAGGCCCCACCTCCCATCGGTCCTTGAGGGGTCTTCTAAACCACTCGAGGCGAAAGAACATCCGGACCTCCTCAGCCATTTCATTAGCTGTCGTCATCGGCAGCTCTGTGCTGTCCTGGAGCACGAGTAAAGGACATTATAAGGCTGCTTCCTACCATTTTACGACAGCTGCCGGGGGCTGACGCTGTCATAGTCCATGTGGGGTCAAACGACATTAGAAGGGCTAGTTCGGAACTGCTGAAAATTTATTTTAAAGAACTGATTCTAGCTCTGAAAGATTAAAAAAAGCTGCCAATTATTTCAGGCCCGGCATCGTCGCTTGGCCGCGGCTGTGAAAGATTCAGCAGTTTACTGGCATTACACACCTGGCTAAAAGACTACTGTAGTTCTGTTGGCATAACTTTTATAGATTACTTTGACACCTTTTGGAAAAAGAAGATCCTCCACAGGAATGACAGAGTCCATCCAAATCATCTTGACTCCAGGACCGTGTCTGCGCATTTCAAGGCTGCGTTGAGACAATGACTTACCAGTGACCCCTGCTCAGATAATTCCTACTATTGTGTCGCTGAGTTGTCGTACTGCTTCTGCAAATGTACATCGTCCCAGGGGCATTAGCAGTCATAATATAAGTAACCTAATTGATGTCCCTCTAACTCTCTTGAATGCCTCTGTCAATCCTACAGCTATGGTATGCAGTAATCATGCGCCCATGAACCTGAGTTATACTGTTAGCACAGAGGTGGTTTTCCCTAGTAGGAAGTCCACTGTGTGCAGCTCACTCTGTACTTTCATCTCAAACATAAATATCACTGTCATGTCTACCTCTGATAAGCCTCCCAGTAAAGCAAGATAAAGATAGCCCAAGAAACAAGGTTAAGAAAATCAATAACTTGCTAGTAACAGATAACATTCATATACTGACTATCTCTGAAACTCACTTAGATAATACCTTTGATGACACAGTGGTAGCAATACATGGTTTCAACATCTTCAGAAGAACAGGAATGCCAATGGTGGAGGTCTTGCCGTGTATGTTCAGAGTCATATTCCCGTAAAGCTTAAGTCAAATGCTGTTGAAGTGATATGGCTACAGGTTCACCTGCCTCACCTAAAGCCCATTCTTGTGGGAAGCTGCTATAGACCACCAAGTGGTAACAGTCAGTATATGGATAATATGTGTGAAATGCTTGATAATGTATGTGATATCAATAGAGACTTATATTTTCTGGGTGACCGAAATATTGACTGGTTTTCTTCAATCTGCTCACTCAAGAAAAAGGTTCAAACTGTAACCTGTGCCTGCAACCTAGTTTAAGTTATCAGACAACCTACCAGGGTATTTACAAACAGCACAGGTATTGATCACATTGTTTCTAACGCTGCAGAAATATGCTACAAAGCAGTATCCAAATCCATTGGATGTAGTGATCATAATATAGTAGCCATATCTAGGAAAACCAAAGTTCCAAAGGCTGGGCCTAATATAGTGTATAAGAGTATGTTGAAAATGTTAAGAATATTTGCTAGTCTGTGGTGTGCAATGAGGAGCAACCAAAAGCTTTACTTGACACATTTATGAAATTGCTTATTCCAGTTACTAATAAGCATGCACCCATAAAGAGAATTACTATAAAAACTGTTAAATCCCTGTGGATTGATGAGGAATTGAAAAAGTGTGTGGTTGAGAGGGATGAAGCAAAAATGATGGCAATTAAGTCTGGCTGTACAGCCAATTGGCAAACATACTGTAAATTGAGAAATAATGTGACTAATCTGAACAAAAAGAAGAAGAAACTGTACTATTAAACGGTAATGATGATAAATTATATAAAGAATGATAGTAAAAAGCTTTGGAGAACCTTAAATGAAACTTTGGGCAAAAAGGCAAACTCGGCTCCATTTCATTGAATCAGATGGCTCATTCATTACAAAACCCACTGATATTGGCAACTACATTAATGATTTTTTCATTGGCAAGATTAGCAAATTTAGGCATGACATGCCAACAACAAATTCTGAACCTACAGATCCATGCATAAATGACCAAATTATGAAAGACAAACCTTGTAATTTTGAATTCCGTAAAGTGGATGTGGAAGAGGTGAAAAAAGTATTGTTGTCTATCAACAATGACAAGCCACCTGGGTCTGACAACTTGGATGGAAAACTACTGAGGTGATAGCAGATTATATTGACACTCCTATTTGGCATCTCTTCAATCTAAGCCTAAAGGAAAATGTGTGCCCTCAGGCCTGGAGGGAAGCAAAAGTAATTTCGCTACCCAATAATAGTAAAGCATCCTTTATTGGCTCATTACTGCCGACCATTAAGCCTGTTACCAAACCTTAGTAGACTTTTGGAAAAAATTGTGTTTGACCAGATACGATGCTATTTTAGCTCAAACTAAATTAACAACAGATTTTCTGCACACTTATAGGGAAGGGTGAAATCACTGCAACACTTAACAAAGAGCTGTGGTCAGTTTCAGAATGGGTGGCAAGAAATAAGTTGGTCCTAAATATTTCAAAAACTAAAAGCATTGTGTTTGGGATAAATCATTCACTACATTCAGAAATAAATAACGTGAGCAAGTTAAGGAGACTAAACTGCTTTGAGTAACCCTGGATTGTAAACTGCCTTGGCAGCAGCTAATGGGGATCCATAATAAATACAAATTGGTTGTTCATTGCTAGACAACAATTTACAGGTCTTGACATCGATTTACAAGTATATTTAGAGTACCAGTCAAACGTTTGGACACACCTACACTTTCAAGGGTTTTTCTTTATTTTTACTACTTTCTACATTTTAGAATAATAGCGAAGACATCAAAACTATGAAATAGCAAATATGGAATCATGTAGTAACCCAAAAAGTGTTAAACAAAACAAAATACATGTTATATTTGATATTCTTCAAATAGCCACCCTTTGCCTTGATGACAGCTTTGCACACTCTTGGCATTCTCTAAACCAGCTTCACCTGGAATGCTTTTCCAACAGTCTTGAAGGAGTTCCCACATATGCTGATCACTTGTTGGCTGCTTTTCCTTCACTCTGCGGTCAGACTCATCCCAAACATCTCAATTGGGTTGAGGTCAGTGGATTGTGGAGGCCAGGTCATCTGATGCAGCACTCCATCACTCTCCTTCTTGGTAAAATAGCCCTTACACAGCCTGGAGGTGTGTTGGGTCTTTCACCTGTTGAAAAACAAATGATAGTCCCACTAGGCCCAAACCAGATGGGATGGCACATCGCTGTAGAATGCTGTGGAAGCCATGCTGGTTAAGTGTTCCTTGAATTCTAAATAAAGCAAAGCACCCCCACACCATAACACCTCCTCCTCCATGCTTTGCAGTGGGAACTACACATGCAGAGATCATCCGTTCACCCACACCGTGTCTCACAAAGACAAGACGGTTGGAACCAAAAATATCAAATTTGGACTCCAGACCAAAGGACACATTTCCACCGGTCTAATGTCAATTGCTCATATTTCTTGGCCCAAGCAGGTCTCTTCTTCTTATTGGTGTCCTTTAGTAGTGGTTTCTTTGCAGCAATTCGACCATGAAGGCCTGATTCACACAGTCCCCTGTGAACATTTGATGTTGATATGTGTCTGTGACTTGAATTCTGTGAAGCCTATATTTGGGCTGCAATTTCTGAGGCTGGTAACTCTAATGAACTTATCCTCTGCAGCAGAGGTAACACTGGGTCTTCCATTCCTGTGGTGGTCCTCATGAGAGCCAGTTTCATCATAGTGCTTGATGGTTTTTGCGACTGAAGAAACTTTCAAAGTTCTTGAAATGTTTCGTATTGACTGACCTTCATGTCGTAAAGTAATGATGGACTGTCGTTTCGCTTTGCTTATTTGAGCTGTTCTTGCCATAATATGGATTTGGTCTTTTACCAAATAGGGTTATCTTCTGTATACCACCCCTACCTTATCACAACACAACTGATTGGCTAAAATGCATTAAGAAGGAAAGAAATTCCACAAATTAACATCTTACTAGACACACCTGTTAAATGAAATGCATTCCAGGTGACTACCTCATGAAGCTGGTTGAGAGAATTCCAAGAGTGTGCAAAGCTGTTATCAAGGCAAAGGGTGGCTATTTGAAGAATCTCAAATATAAAATATTTTTTGATTTGTTTAACACTTTTTTGGTTACTGCATGATTCCATATGTGTTATTTCATAGTTCTGATGTCTTCACTATTATTCTAAAATGTAGAAAATAGTAAAAATAAAGAAAAACCCTTGAATGAGTAGTGTAAGTGAAAACTGTAACTTGGCAACTCAGGTAGAATCACTGTCTTCTTGGTAAGCAACTCCAGTGTAGATTTGGCCTTGTGTATTAGGTTTTATTGTCCTGCTGAAAGGTGAATTCATCTCCCAGTGTCTGGTGGAAAGCAGACTGAACCAGGTTTTCCTATAGGATTTTGCCAGCTTATTCCGTTAATTTTTTGTCCTGAAAAACTCCCCAGTCCTAAATGATTACAAGCATACCCATAACATGACGCAGCCACCACTATGCTTGAAAATATGAAGAGTGGAACTTTTTTTCAGGACAAAAAGTTGCTTTGCCACATTTTTTGCACTATTACTTTAGTGCCTTGTTGCAAACAGGATGCATGTTTTAGAATATGTGTATTACGTACATGCTTCTTTATTTTTCCTTTGTCTACTAGGTTTATTGTGGAGTAACTACAATGTTGTTGATCCATCCTTAGTTTTATCCTATCATAGCCATTCTACTCTAACTGTTTTAAAGTCACCATTGGCCTCATGGTGAAATGCTTGAGCGGATTCCTTCCTCTCCGGCAACTGAGTTAGGAAGGACGCCTGTATCTTTGTAGTGACTGGGTGTATTGATACACCATCCAAAGTGTAATTAATAACTTGCTCAAAGGAATATTCAATGTCATTTTCTTTTTTTTTGTATTTTGTATTTTTTTTTACCCATTTACCAATAGGTACCCTTCTTTTTGAGGCATTGGAAAACTTCCCTGGTCTTTGTGGTTGAATCTGTGACTGTGTCCGAATAGCCATACATGCATCCTAAATAGTAGGCCGTTTGACTATGCGAAAAATGAAAGTTTAATAGTATGCAACATTTCGAAAATGTGGTGTACTTTAAATGCCCGCATGTCATTTCAGCTTTGGTAACAGCCTATCCATTATATATGGAGCTGCGCTACCGAAATCAACGAATAGCGGGACACAATGCAATCATGCAGAATGTATTCTCAGTATGCGAAAATAGAATGCTCGATAGTATGCAACATTTCAAAAAACGAGTATAGTCTACATGCCAGGATGTTATACTCATTTCGGCTCTTCATCTAGTAGAATTAGCTTGGCTCTCTCTGTGTGTAGGGGTGAGGAGGGGTTTCTTTGTTGGCAGAAAGCAATGGCTAGCTAGTATGCTAACTATTCTAGCTAACTAACTGGCTGAATAAGTTGACGACGGACTCGCTCAAGCTGTCGGGACTAACCCACAACGTTAGACACGGACATGAATGATTTGCTTGGCGTGTTGACACACTGGTGGTTTGTTGTGGCCGAATATTGGTGCTAAACCATGTTGTTGGAGGCCGGCATGCTAGTTGGCTGTGGCGTCATATGACTAGGTGCCCTGGATGGTTTTCACAGAATAATACTGTACCAAGTTAGCTAGCTGAATAAACTAAGTTAGTCTATTCCGAGAAAACATTGAACCGCTGTAGTTTACAACAATTATAGTTTCTGAGGTGGAAGTTGGGAGAGTTATATTTGGGTGTTTCAGTGAAACGTAAGTGAGGGAGGCCCCGTTCTCTCGCTTTCCCAGATGTTTAGTTAATTTCATTCCGATCTCCTTTGCATTATTGTAGCCATTTTCTGTAGCCTGTCAACTATGCCTCTGTCTATCCCTGTTTTCTCCTCTCCGCACAGGCTATACAAACGCCTCACACCACGTGGCTGCTGCCTCTCTAACCTGGTGGTCCCTCCACGCACGACCCACGTGGAGTTCCAGGTCTCCGGCAGCCTCTGGAACTGCCGTTCTGCGGCCAACAAGGCAGAGTTCATCTCAGCCTATGCTACCCTCCAGTCGCTCGACTTCTTGGCGCTGACGGAAACATGGATTACCACTGAAAACACTGCTACTCCTACTGCTCTCTCCTCGTCTGACCATGTGTTCTCGCATACACCGAGAGCATCTGGTCAGCGGGGTGGTGGCACAGGAATCCTCATCTCTCCCAAGTGGACATTCTCTCTTTTTCCCCTGACCCATCTGTCTATCTCCTCATTTGAATTCCATGCTGTCACAGTCACTAGCCCATTCAAGCTTAACATCCTTGTCATTTATCGCTATCCAGGTTCCCTTGGAGTGTTCATCAATGAGTTTGATGCCTTGATAAGTTCCTTTCCTGAGGATGGCTCACCCCTCACAGTTCTGGGTGACTTCAACCTCCCTACGTCTACCTTTCACTCATTTCTCTCTGCCTCCTTCTTTCCACTCCTCTCCTCTTTTGACCTCACCCTCTCACCGCCCCCCCCCTACTCACAAGGCAGGCAATACGCTTGACCTCATCTTTACTAGATGCTGTTCTTCTACTAATCTCACTGCAACTCCCCTCCAAGTCTCTGACCACTACTTTGTATCCTTTTCTCTCTCGCTCTCCTCCAACACTACTCACTCTGCCCCTACTCAGATGGTAATGCGCCGTCGCAACCTTCGCTCTCTCTCTCCCGCTACTCTCTCCTCTTCCATCCTATCATCTCTTCCCTCTGCTCAATCCTTCTCCCTCCAATCTCCTGATTCTGCCTCCTCAACCCTCCTCTCCTCCCTTTCTGCATCCTTTGACTCTCTATGTCCCCTATCCTCCTGGCCAGCTTGGACCTCCCCTCCTGCTCATTGGCTTGATGACTCATTGCGAACTCACAAAACAGGGCTCCGGGCAGCCGAGTGGAAATGGAGGAAAACTAGACTCCCTGCGGACCTGGAATCTTTTCACTCCCTCCTCTCTACATTTTCTTCATCTGTTTCTGCTGCTAAAGCCACCTTCTACCACTCTAAATTCCAAGCATCTGCCTCTAACCCTAGGAAGCTCTTTGCCACCTTCTCCTCCCTGCTGAATCCTCGTCCCCCTCCCCCCCTCCTCCCTCTCTGTGGATGACTTTGTCAACCATTTTGAAAAGAAGGTTGACAACATCCGATCCTCGTTTGTTAAGTCTAATGACACTGCTGGTCCTGCTCACACTGCCCTGCCCTATGCTTTGACTTCTTTCTCCCCTCTCTCTCCAGATGAAATCTTGTGACTTGTGACGGCCGGCCACCCAACAACCTGCCCGCTTGACCCTATCCCCTCCTCTCTTCTCCAGACCATCTCCGGTGACCTTCTCCCTTGCCTCACCTCGTTCATCAACTCATCCTTGACCGCTAGCTATGTCCCTTCCGTCTTCAAGAGAGCGAGAGTTGCACCCCTTCTCAAAAAACCTACACTCGATCCCTCCGATGTCAACAACTACAGACCAGTATCCCTTCTTTCTTTTCTCTCCAAAACTCTTGAGCGTGCCGTCTTTAGCCAACTCTCTTGCTATCGCTCTCAGAATGACCTTCTTGATCCAAACCAGTCAGGTTTCAAGACTGGTCATTCATCTGAGACTGCTCTTCTCTGTGTCACGGAGGCTCTCCGCACTGCTAAAGCTAACTCTCTCTCCTCTGCTCTTGTCCTTCTAGACCTGTCTGCTGCCTTTGATACTGTGAACCATCAGATCCTCCTCTCCACCCTCTCCGAGTTGGGCATCTCCGGCGCGGCTCACTCTTGGATTGCGTCCTACCTGACTGGTCACTCCTACCAAGTGGAGTGGCGAGAATCTGTCTCCGCACCACATGCTCTCACCACTGGCTCAGTTCTAGGCCCTCTCCTATTCTTGCTATACACCAAGTCACTTGGCTCTGTCATATCCTTACATGGCCTCTCCTATCATTGCTACGCAGACGACACACAACTAATCTTCTCCTTTCCCCCTTCTGATAACCAGGTGGCAAATCACATCTCTGCATGTCTGGAAGACATATCAGTGTGGATGACGGATCACCACCTCAAGCTGAACCTCGGCAAGAAGGAGCTGCTCTTCCTCCCGAAAAGGACTGCCCGTTCCATGATCTCGCCATCACGGTTGACAACTCCGTTGTGTCCTCCTCCCAGAGTGCGAAGAGCCTTGGCGTGAACATAGACAACACCCTGTCGTTCTCCGCTAACATCAAGGCGGTGACCCGATCCTGTAGGTTCATGCTCTACAACATTCGGAGAGTACGACCCTGCCTTACACAGGAAGCGGCACAGGTCCTAATCCATTCACTTGTCGTCTCCCGTCTGGATTACTGCAACTCGCTGTTGGCTGGGCTCCCTGCCTGTGCCATTAAACCCCTACAACTCATCCAGAATGCCGCAGCCCGTCTGGTGTTCAACCTTCCCAAGTTCTCTCACGTCACCCCGCTCCTCCGCACACTCCACTGGCTTCCAGTTGAAGCTCGCATCTGCTACAAGACCATGGTGCTTGCCTACGGAGCTGTGAGGGGAACGGCACCTCCGTACCTTCAGGCTCTGATCAGTTCCTACACCCAAACGAGGACATTGCGTTCATCCACCTCTGGCCTGCTGGCCCCCCTACCTCTGCGGAAGCACAGTTCCCGCTCAGCCCAGTCAAAACTGTTCGCTGCTCTGGCACCCCAATGGTGGAACAAGCTCCCTCACGACGCCAGGACAGCGGAGTCACTCACTACCTTCCGGAGACACTTGAAACCCCACCTCTTTAAGGAATATTTGGGATAGGATAAAGTAATCCTTCTACCCCCCCTTACCCCACCCCAAAGAAAAAAGAAGAAAAAAAAACATATTGTAAAGTGGTTATCCCACTGGCTATAAGGTGAAGCTCCAATTTGTAAGTCACTCTGAATAAGAGCGTCTGCTAAATGATGTAAATGTAAATGTAAATTCAATGCACACTTTTCCACAATATATTAGAAGAAGTGGGCCTTAGTTCTCTGCAAGTAGCCAACAACAAAACTTAATTGGGAAGTTGCCCGAAACTTCTGCGGTGGTGCTCAAATGTAGGCTAAGTAGTTTTTGTTCTCCTTAAAATGATCACAAGTATTATTGCATCGTAGGCTGCATCTTCGAATGTCTTTAAAAAATGTTTTACCCAAAGTGGATTTCTGATTTTTCTATTTTAAACTAAATAATGAAACATCTTTTGATTTCTGAATGTGTTGGCATCACTCGAGATGTGGCTGCGTATTGATGTCATGTTAATCAGGCCTTTTGATTTGAACAGATTGTTTTCGTTTTGTTGGCTAGGCTACCCATTTAATTATTTAATTTATGGATCATGTTCCCAATGATCAGTGCTTTAGTTTATTATGTTGCTGTTCAGCGGTTCTGAGTTTGTGATAAACCCGACTGTCCACGTTTTTCTGTGCAATGGCCTTTTGATTTCAACATTTGTAAAGTTTTGGTGTGTGTACTAGGCTATTTGATCTAATATATACTTTTTACGGCACTTTGATTTCACCAATAAATATGTTGAAATGGAACCAAATGATCTGTTTCTGTCTTCAGTCCTTTGTAAAAAGGATAGCTGAACTACACTGAACAAAGACAAACGCAACATTAAACAATTTCAAAGATTTTACTGAGTTACAGTTCATATAAGGAAATCAGTTAATTGAAATGAATTCATTAGGCCCTAATCTATGGATTTCACATGACTGGGAATACAAATATGCATCTGTTGGTCTCAGATACCTTTTTTTTAAAGGTAAGGGCATGGGATCAAAAAACCAGTCAGTATCTGGTGTGACCACCATTTGCCTCATGCAGCGCGACACATCTCTTTCGCATTGAGTTGGAATGTTGTCCCACTCCTCTTCAATGGCTGTGCGAAGTTAATGGATATTGGAGGGAACTGGAACACGCTGTCGTACACGTCGATCCAGAGCATCCCAAACATGCTCAAAGGGTGACATGTCTGGTGAGTATGCAGGCCACGGAAGAAAATGTTTAGCTTCCAGGAAATGTGTACAGATCCTTGCGACATGGGGCCGTGCATTATCATGCTGAAACATGAGGTGATGGAGGTGGATGAATGGCACAACAATGGGCCTCAGGATCTCATCACGGTATGTCTGTGCATTCAAATTGCCATCGATAAAATGCAATTGTGTTTGTTGTCCGTAGCTTACAGCGCCTTGCAAAAGTATTCATCCCACTTGGCATTTTCCCTATTTTGTTGCATTACAACCTGTAATTTAATTGGATTTTTATTTGGATGTCATGTAATGGACATACACAAAATAGTCCAAATTGGTGAAGTGAAATGAAAGAAATAACTTGTTTCAAAAAATTCAAAAAAATAAATAACGGAAAAGCAGTGCGTGCATAAGTATTCACGCCCTTTGCTATGAAGACCCTAAATAAGATCTGGTGCAACCAATTACCTTCAGAAGTCACATAATTGTGCAATCTAAGTGTCACATGATTTGTCACATGATCTCAGTATATATACACCTGTTCTGAAAGGCCCCAGAGTCTGAAAACACCACTAAGCAAGGGGCACCACCAAGCAAGCGGCACCATTAAGACCAAGGAGCTCTCCAAACAGGTCAGGGACAAAGTTGTGGAGAAGTACAGATCAGGGTTGGGTTATAAAAAAACAAGAAACCTGCCAAGAGAGAGCAGCCGCAGGCAAGGAAGGCATTAATCAGAGGCACAAAGAGACCAAAGAGAACCCTGAAGGAGCTGCAAAGCTCCACAGCAGAGATTGGAGTATCTGTCCATAGGACCACTTTAAGCCGTACACTCCACAGAGCTGGGCCTTATGGAAGAGTGACCAGAAAAAAGCCATTGCTTGAAGAAAAAAATAAGCAAACACGTTTGGTGTTCGCCAAAAGGCATGTGGGAGACTCCCCAAACATATGGAAGAAGGTACTCTGGTCAGATGAGACTAAAATTGAGCTTTTTGGCAATCAAGGAAAAAGCTATGTCTGGCGCAAACCAAACACCTCTCATCACCACGAGAACATGGACTGGGAAACTGGTCAGAATTGAAGGAATGATGGATGGCACTAAATACAGGGACATTCTTGAGGGAAACCTGTTTCAGTCTTCCAGAGATTTGAGACTGGGACAGAGGTTCACCTTCCAGCAGGACAATGACCCTAAGCATACTGCTAAAGCAACACTTGAGTGGTTTATGGGTAAACATTTAAATGTATTTGAATGGCCTAGTCAAAGCCCAGACCTCAATCCAATTGAGAATCTGTGGTTTGACTTAAAGATTGCTGTACACCAGCGGAACCCATCTAACTTGAAGGATCTGGATCAGTTTTGCAAAAATCCCAGTGGTTAGATGTGCCAAGCTTATAGAGACATACCCCAAGAGACTTGCAGCTGTAATTGCCGCAAAAGGTGGCTCTACAAAGTATTGCCTTTGGGGGGGGTGAATAGTTATGCACGCTCAAGTTTTCATTTTTTTGGTATTATTTCTTGTTTGTTTCACAATAAAACATATTTTGCATCTTCAAAGTGGTAGGCATGTTGTGTAAATCAAATGATACAAACCCCACAAATATCCATTTTAATTCCAGGTTGTAAGGCAACAAAATAGGAAAAATGCCAAGGTGGGTGAATACTTTTGCAAGCCACTGTATGCCTGCCCATACCATAACCCCAATGCCACCATGGGGCACTCTGTTCACAACATTGACATCAGCAAACCACACGACACCATCTGCCCGGTACAGTGAAACTGGGATTCATTTGTGAAGAGCACACTTCTCCAGTGTGCCAGTGGCCATCGAAGGTGAGCATTTGCCCATTGAAGTCGGTTACGACGCCAAACTGCAGTCAGGTCAAGACGCTGGTGAGGACGACAAGCACGCAGATGAGTTTCCCTGAGACGGTTTCCGACAGTTTGTACAGAAATTCTTAGGTTATTCCAACCCACAGTTTAATCAGCTGTCTGGGTGGCTCGTCTCAAATAATCCAGCAGGCAATGTTCCCTCACATCTTTGGGGGCACTGAGCAAATGTTTTAACGTTGTAAGAATTTTGTGCAACTTCTGGTGTGCGTTTACAGTGAACACTGAGGCTGTACCCTTACAGTTTTTGACAGTAGTTATCGTGGCTATTTGAGCATAATGTAGGCCTACCAACAAAACCAATAGAGCAAATCCCATAACATTTTCACATGGAAATAGCTTTTGATTTCTATGATATAGCCTACAGTAGCCTATATGTGGTCTTCAATGCAGGCCTACATTGCATAAGCCTTTAAAAAACATTTACACATTATGAAGGGCTTGATATTAATTCTTTTTTTGCTTGGTCTGTAACACCATGGGCCAAATAGGTGACTGTAAATTGCATTGTGTTGTATGATTTAAGAAACCACTTTACAAAATACTATTAATTATTATTACCATACAGAGAATTAGACAATGTAGGCTACCCCTCTGTCTATTGGCTTATTTGCATATTCAAGCCTGTCTCAAAATACAACACTGCCCCTTTAATTGAGACATACGATTTTTACCTGACTGGCTTTTCAAAGACAGCTTGAAATGTAGCCTACATGTTTTGTGCTCTTGTAGGAAGCAGTAACTCCCCATTGCTGACCTATACTTATCTATAACTGGCATAATAACTGGCTAACTAGCAAAGAATATCAACATATGTGCACATGCGCGGCTCTGTGCTCTGATCTAAACTGATCTGAAAAGTGCATTCACTCAGAGGGTGATTAAAAGACCGCTCGTGGGCTACACACGCCAATATAATTCTACTCCGTTGCGCTCTGGCTCTGCCTTCAACAAAATCACAGACTCAATCTTGATTGCCAACAAGGGTTTTGCCACCAAGTACTAAGTCATGTTTTGCAGAGGGGTCAAATACTTATTTCTCTCATTGAAATGCAAATCAATTTATAACATTTTTGACATGCGTTTTTTCTGGATTTTTTTGTTGTTATTCTGTCTCTCACTGTTCAAATAAACCTACCATTAAAATTATAGACTGATCATTTCTTTGTCAGTGGGCAAACGTACAAAATTAGCAGGGGATCAAATACTTTTTTCCCTCACTGTATATTTTTGTTCAGTATATATGGTATACTATGGTATAGATCGACGGTGATAGTCTGCCTATAACCAGCTTGAGTAGGCCTTAAACTCCATTCCTATTCTATTCAGAGTTTAGAGAAATTAATCAAAAAGGAAATTAGCTATTATCAGGGTGGTTAATGTGATGCATGTCTGTTGAATTTGGAAAAAATCTACCTGCATTCGGCGCCGCCATACCTACTCAGCCAATCAGGAGATGCTACTGCGTTGTGGCCGTAGCATACTGCATACTTTTAAATAAACATTACATGCTAAATAGGATGCGACAATGAGTGAATAGTATGCAGTTTATGTAGTACGCTAGTTTGGGTATTTGGACATGCACTGTGTTTGAAATTCACTGCTCGACTGAGGGACCTTACAGATAATTGTGTGGGGTACAGAGATGAGGTAGTCATTAAAAAATCATGTTAAACATTATTATTGCACACTGTGTGAGTCCGTGCAACTTATGTGATTTTTTTTATCCTGAACTTATTTAGGCTTGCCATAACAAAGGGGTTGAATACTTATTGACTCAAGACATTTCAGCTTTTCATGTTTAATAGATTTGAAAACATTTCTAAAAACATAATTCCACTTTGACATTCAGTGACAAAGAATATCTAAATTGAATCCGTTTTAAATTCAGGCTGTAACACAACAAAATGTGGAAGAAGTCAAGGCATGTGGATACTTTCTGAAGGCACTGTTTATGACAACAGCTGGTCCACGATGATCGATTCAAATAACACGTGACGAAGTGGATGATTATAATAATGCATATAAAATATTCTACATTTAAGTGTAGGCCTACACGTCTATGTAATATACGTAGGTCTAATAAACGTGATTATTAGCAGTGTGCCTGTCTACAAGGGTGAAGAAAGATGCAGCTCCTCATTAAAAGTAGGTTTTATTATCTTCATTTTCTGTGTTTGCTGCATGTCCCTTCGCAATACACTAACTAAATAAATGTAATTCTACATTTCATTTCAAAAAACCATATCTCGCCTGGGATTAGAATTTACGGCAAAAATTAACAAGAGCCAGGCTCGCTACACTGTGAGCAATTCATTCAGTTGAAATGTTCTGGGTGTTTTAGAATATTTTATCGTTTGACTTCTGTTACTCTTATGGAAAAGTGTTCTATTACTTCAACATTTGTAATTGGCTGATGCAGAATTTGTCACTGGACACTATCATTGCCACCTGGTCAGGTTAGCATAGGGTTAAATGTGCCAGGTTATGTAATGGGAACAGCTAACATGTAGCGTTTCATCAGGTGCAACTACGTCAGCGATTTTAATTGGCAAATTTCGAGAAATTTCGTAAGTAATTTTTCTTATGTTCGTAAGTATGTCTTAACCTATCATAACCGAAAATATAATGTTGTATTACGCCATTGTTTCAGGACATACACTAACCTGCAATGATACTGCTAGTTATGACATTCAGGAAGACGGTTGATGTATTGATGGTCATCTTGAGGGATTCCTCAGCACTGGTAATGGTAGGAACCACTGTCTGGTTCTTGAAGATCAAGTTGGTTTGCACACCCACAGACCCATTCCTAAAATTATGAAAGGTAATGAGGAAGATGGATGGTGGTTAGATAGGTATTTCTGTTGACAGTATTCTGTACCTTTTTTAAACTGAACTAATGAAGATGCTAAAAGTATGTAGGCAGTAGCAAAAGTTTTAATTGAAAGCCAAATAATAGACTGTAAACAATTATGGACTCACCAGAAATGTATGACGATGCATCTCAGGAAAGTGAAAGGATACATCAACTTGTACCCTCGATTCAACTGCAGAAAACCAGAAGATTTTTATGGATGATTTAATTTAAATGATTGCTTTATATTCTCCAAATATTAAGGTCAATGGCTATAATCATTGGTTTTAAGATTGGATTTGTGTTGGTGATTTGTGAATTACCTCAGTTGTGACATTATAAACCAGATATTTATACTGTTGGGACTCAGGGTTGTTGTAGGCTGAGATGAAAACACGCATAATGCGAAATTCTAGAACCAGGTACCCCTCATTTGGTTGTGGGGGATCTGTGGATGCAGCTGTGGTTGTTCTGGGGTTAGCTGTAGTTGTGGGAGCAGCTGTGGCAGTAGTTACAGCAGCGACTGTGGTTGTCGTTGGTGCAGATATGGTTGTTGTGGAAGCAGCTGTGGTTGTTGTTGCAGCAGCTGTGGTTGTTGTGGGTGCAACTAAAGTTGTTGTGGCTGCAGCTATTGTTGTTGTGGCGGCAGCTGTGGTTGTTGTGGAGGTAGCCGTAGTTGTGGTGCAGGCAGCTGTGCTGGTAGTTACAGTAGCTGTGGTTGTCATTGGTGCAACTGTTGTTGTTGTGGGAGCAACCGTGGCTATTGTGGGTGCAGCTGTGGTTGTTGAGTGAATGGCTGTTGTTGTTTTAGCCCCAGCTGCAGTTGTCATTCGTGCTGTTGTTGTTGTTGTGGGAATAGCTGTGGTTGTTGTGTGAAAAACGGTGGTGGTTGTGGGTGCAGTTGTGGTTGTTGTGTGACCAACTGTGGTTGATGTGGGTGCAGCTATAGTAGTTTTCGCCACAACTGACGATGTCGTTGGTGCAGCTGTGGTAGGTGCACTTACAGCTGTAATTGTTGTTGGTGCTGATGTAGTTTTTGTTGGAGCAGCAGTGGCTGTTGCAGGAGAAGCTTTGGTTGTTGTAGCCGCAGATGTAATTATTGTTGGTGCTGCTGTGATTGTTGTGGGAGTGGCTGTGGTTGTTGTGGGGGAGGGTGTGGTTGTTTTAGTCATAGTTGTCGTTGCTGTTGATGTGGTTATTGTGGGAGCAGTTCTGGTTGTTGTGGGAGTAACTCTTGTTGATGTGGGTGCAGCTCTGGTTGATGTGGGTGCAGCTGTGGTTGTTGTGGGAGCACCTGTGGTTGTTGTTGCCACAGCTGTAGTTGTCGTTGGTGCTGCTGTGGTTTTTGTGGGAGCAGCACTGGCTGTTGTGGGGGCAGCTTTTGTTGATATATCAGCAGCTGTTATTGTTGTGGCAGAAACTGTGGTTGTTTTGGGAGCAGCTGTGGTTGGTGTGGGAGCAACTGGATTTGTTGTGGGAGCACTTGTGGTTGTTGTGGAAGCAGCTGTGGTTGTTTTGGAAGCAGCTGTGGTTGTTTTGGAAGCAGCTGTGGTTGTTGTGGGTGACGCAGGTGTTTTCGTTGTCACCACTGTGGTTGGTGTGGGAGCAGGTATATTTATTGTGGGAGAAGCAGTGGCTGTAGCAGGAGCAGATGTGGTTGTTGTGGGTGCAGTTTTCGTTTTTGTAGCCGCAGATGTAATTGTTGTTGGTGCTGCTGTGGTTGTTGTGGGAGCAGCTGCAGTTGTTGTGGGAACAGCTGTGGTTGTTGTGGGTACAGCTGTGCTTGTTGTAGCCACAACATTTTTTTGCGTAGCAGCAGCTGTGGTTGTCATTGGGGCTGCTTTAATTGTTGTGGTGGATGCTGTGGATGTTGTTAATGCAACAGTCATTGTTGTTGGGATGGCTGTGGTTGTTAGAACCACAGGTTTTGTTAATGTAGAAGCAGCTGTGGTGGTTGTGGGTGCAGCTGTGGCTGTTGTGGGTGCAGCTGTGGTGGTTGTGGGTGCAGCTGTGGTGGTTGTGGGTGCAGCTGTGGTGGTTGTGTGTGCAGTTGTGGTTGTTGTGGGAGCAGCTGTGGTTGTTGTGTGAATGGCTGTGGTTGTTGTATCCCCAGCTGTTTTTGTCGTGGGTGCAGCTGAAGTTGTTTTCGCCGCAACTGTAGTTGTAGATGGTGCAGCTGTGGTTTTGGTGGGTGCACCTGTGGTTGTTGTAGCCGCAGCTGTAATTGTTGTTGGTGCTGATGTGGTTGTTGTGGGAGTGGCTGTGGTTGTTGTGGGAGCAGCTGTGGTTGTTGTGTGAATGGCTGTGGTTGTTGTATCCCCAGCTGTTTTTGTCGTGGGTGCAGCTGTAGTTGTTTTCGCCGCAACTGTAGTTGTAGATGGTGCAGCTGTGGTTTTGGTGGGTGCACCTGTGGTTGTTGTAGCCGCAGCTGTAATTGTTGTTGGTGCTGATGTGGTTGTTGTGGGAGTGGCTGTGGTTTTTGTGGGAGCAGCTGTGGTTGTTGGGGATACGGCTGTGCTTGTTGTAGCCACAGCTGTTTTTGTCATAGCAGCAGCTGTGGTTGTCATTGGGGCTACTTTGGTTGTTGTGGGTGCAGTTGTGGTTGTTGTAGCCGCAGATGTAATTGTTGTTGGTGCTATTGTGGTTGTTGTAACCACAGCTGTTTTTGTCGTAGCAGCAGCTGTGGTTGTTGTGGGACCAGCTGTGGTTGATATGGGTGAAGCTGCAGTTGTTCTGGGAGCAGATGTGTTTGATGTAGGAGCAAATTTGGTTGTTGTGAGGGAATATGTGGTTGTTATGGGAGCCGCTGTTGTCGGGGGAGGAACTGTTGTGGTAACAGGAGCTGTGGTCGTCATTGGTGCTGATGTGGTTATTGTGGGATACGCTGTGATTGTTTTGGGGGCGGCTGTGATTGTCGTAGTCACAGATGTAGTTGTCGTAGAAGCAGCAGTGGCTGTTGCAGGACTAGCAGTAGTTGATATGGGAGCAGCTGTGGTTGTTGTGGCTGCAGGTGTAGTTGTTATTGCCACAGCAGTTTTTGTTGTTGGTGCTGCTGTGATTGTTGTGGGAGGAGCTTCGGTTGTTGTGGGAGCAGCTTTGGTTGTTGTGGGAGCAGCAGTGGTTGTTACAGGAGCAGCTGTGGTTATTGTAGGGACGGCTGTGGTTTTTGAAGTAACAGCTGTTGTTGTTGTAGCAGCAGCTGTGATTTTCATTGGTGTTGCTGTGGTTGTTGTGGTGGATGCTGTGGATGTTGTTAATGCAACTGTGGTTGTTGTTGGGGCAGCTGTAGTTGTTTGAACCCCAGCTATTGTTGATGTAGCAGAAGGTGTGGTTGTTGTGGAAGCAACTGTGGTTTTTGTGGGTGTAGCTGTGGTTGTTATGTGACCAGCAGTGGTTATTTTGGGTGCAGCTGTAGTTGTTTTCGCCCCTGCTGTAGTTGTCGTTGGTGCAGCTGGGGTTGTTGTGGGTGTATCTGTGGTTGTTGTAGCCCCAGATGTGGTTGTTGTGGGAACAGCTGTGTTCATTTTGGGGACAGCTGTGGTTGGTGTAGCCACAGCTGTGGTTTTCGTACCAGCGGCTGTGATTGTAGTGGGAGCAGATGTGACTGTTGTGGGTGCAGCTTTGGCAGTTGTGGGAGCAGCTGTGGTTGTTTTTGGTGCAGCTGTAGTTGTGATCGCCACAAATGTTATTGTCGTTGGTGCTGCTGTGTTTCTTGTAGGAAGAGTGGGGACTTGTGTTATTGCCCCAGCTGTAGATGTCATTGGTGCTGATATTGGTATTGTGGAATTTGCTGTTGAGGGTGCAGCTGTGGTTGTTGTGTGACCAGAGGTGGTTGTTGTGGGAGCAGCTGTGGTTGTTTTCGGAGCAGCTGTAGTTGTCGTTGGTGCAGCAGTGGTTGTTGTGGGTGCACCCGTGGTTGTTGCTGCTGATGTGGCTGTTTTGGGAGCAGCAGTGGTTGTTATGGGAGCAAATGTGGTTTTTGTGGATGAAGCTGTTGTTGTCGTCATCACGGCTATGGTTGTTGTTGGTGCAGCTGTGGTTGTTGTGGCAGCAGCTGTGGTTGTAGTGTGAACGGCTGTGGTTGTTGTAGCCGCAGCTGTTGTTGTCGTAGCAGCAGCTGTGGTTGTTGGTGGTGCTGCTTTGGTTGTTGTTGGGACTGCTATGTGTGTTGTCAGAGCAGATGTCGTTGTTGTGGGTGCAGTTGTGGTTGTCGTAGCAGCAGCTGTGGATGTTGTCAATTCAGCGGTGGTTGTTGTGGGGACAGCTGTGGTTTTTGGCCCAGCTGTAGGTGTCATTGGTGCATCTGTGGTTGTTGTGGGAGCAGCTGTGGTTGTTTTGGGATCAGCTGTGGTTGTTGTAGATGCAGCTGTAGTTATTGTTGCCGCTGCAACGGTAGTTGTCATTGGTGCAGCAGTAGTTGTTGTGGGTGAACCTGTGGTTGTTGTAGCCGCAGCTGTAATTTTTGTTGCTGCTGATTTGGCTGTTTTGGGAGCAGCAGTGGTTGTTATGGGAGCAAATGTGGTTGTTGTGGATGAAGCTGTTGTTGTCATCGTCACGGCTGTGGTTGTCGTTGGTGCAGCTGTGGTTGTTGTGGCAGCATCTGTGGTGGTAGTGGGGACGGATGTGGTTGTTGTAGACGCAGTTGTTGTTGTCGTAGCAGCAGCTGTGGTTGATGTAGATGCAGCTGTAATTGTTGTTGCCGCTGCAACGGTAGTTGTTGTTGGTGCTGGTGTTGTTTTTGTGGGGGCAGCTGCGGTTTTTGTAGCAGCAACTGTGGATGTTGTTAATTCAGCTGTGATTGTTGTAGCAGCAGCTGTGGATGTTGTAAATTCATCTGTGGTTGTTTTGGGGACGGCTGTGGATGTTTTCTCAGCTGTAGTTGTCATTGGTGTCACTGTGGATTTCATGGGTGCAGCTGTGGTTGTTGTTGGAGGAGCTGTGGTTGTTGTGGTATCAGCTTTGGTTGTTGTAGTTGCAGCTGTTGTTGACATAGCAGCAGAGGTGGTTGTTGTGGGATAAGCTGTGGTTGTTGTGGGTACGGCTGTTGTAGTTGTAGCCTCAGCTGTTGATGTGGCAGCAGCGGTGGTTGTTGGTGCTGCTTGAGCAGCTTTGGCTGTTGTTGGTGCAACTGTTGTTGTTGTGGGAGCAGCTGTGGTTGTTGTCGTGGCAGTAGTATTAGTCGTTGGTAAAGCTGTCGTTGTTGTAGGAGCAGTTGTGGTTGTTTTGGGCATGGCTTCGGTTGTTGTTGTCGTAGCTGTTGTCATAGCAGCAGCTGTGGTTGTTGCGGGAGCAGCTGTGATTGTTGTTGGTGAAGCAGCAGTTGTCGTAGCCACAGCTGAATTTGTTGTTGTTGTGGTTGCAACTGTGGTTGTTTTGGGATCAGCTTTTGTTGTTATATGTGTAGCTGTAGTTGTTGTTTCAGCTGCAACGGTAGTTGTTGCTGCTCTGGTTGCTGTGGGGGCAACTGTGGTTGTCGTAGAAGCAACGGTGGATGTTGTTATTTCAACTGCTTCAGTTGTGAGGATGGCTGTGGTTGTTGCCAGAGCTGGAGCAGCTGTGGTTGTTGTGGGTGCAGCTGTGGTTGTTGTGTGGATGGCTGTGGTTGTTGTAGCTGTAGCTGTTGTTAATGTAGAAGCAGATGTGGTTGTGTGAACTGCTGTAGTAGCTGTAATTGTTGTGGGGACAGCTGTGGTTGCTGTAGCCTCTGCTTTAGATGTCGTTGGTGCTGATGTGGTTGTTGTGGTGTCAGCTGTTGTTGTGGGAGCAGCTGTCGTTGTTGTGGGTGCAGCTATGGTTGTTGTGGGAGCATCTGTGCTTATTGAAGGTGCAGCTGTAGTTGTTGTTGCAATCGCAGCTTTATTTGTTGTGGGTGCAGCTGTGGTTGTTGTGAGGATGGCTGTTATTGTTGCCCCAGCTGAAGTTGTCATTGTTAAATATTTGGTTGTTGTGGGAGCAGCTGTGGTTATTGTCAGAGGACCTGTATTTGATTTGGGCACAGTGGATGTTATGGGTGCTGCTGTTGTTGTAGTCACAACTACAGTTGTCGTAGCCGCAGCTGTTGATGTGGCAGCATGTGTGGTTGTTGCCCTAGCCAATGTGGTTGTTGTGGGTGAAGCTGTGGTTGTTGTCGTCTCAGCAGTATTAGTCGTTGGTAAAGCTGATGTTGTTGTAGGCTCAGTTGTGGTTATTGTGGGTACGGCTTCCGTTGTTGTTGCCGCAGCTGTTGTCATAGCAGCAGCTATGGTTGTTGTGGGAGCAGCTGTGGATGTTGTTAATTCAGCTGTGGTTGTTTTGGGGACTTCTGTGATTGTTGCTCCAGCAGTAGTTGCCATTGGTGCCTCTGTGGTTGTTGTGGTAGCAGCTGTGGTGTTTGTTAGAGAAGCTGTGTTTGTTGTTTGAGCAGCTGTGGTTGTTGAGGGGACGGTTGTGGTTGTTGCTCCAGCCTTAGTTGTTGTTGGTGCATCTGTGGTTATTGTGGGAGCAGTTGTGGTTGTTGTGGGTGAAGCTGTGGTTGTTGTGGGAGAAGCTGTGGTTGTTGTCGTCGCATCAGTATTAGTAGTTGGTAAAGTTGTCGTTCTTGTAGGAACAGCTGTTGTCAAAGCAGCTATGATTGTTGTGGGAGAAGCACTGGTTGTTGTGGTTGCAGCTGTGGTTGCTGTATTTGTTTTTGTGGGTGCAGCTGTGGTTGTTGTGGGGATGGCTGTGGTTTTTAGAGCCGCTGCTGTTGTTGATGTAGTGCTAGATGTGGTTGTGGGAGCTGCTGTAGCAGCTGTGGTTGTTGTAGACCCTGCTTTAGATGTTGTTGGTGCCTCTGTGGTTATTGTGGGTGCAGCTGTGGATGTTGTGGGAACAGCTGTGGTTGTTGTCGTCGCAGAAGTATTAGTCGTTGGTAAAGCTGTCGTTGTTGTAGGAACAGCTGTTGTCATATCAGCTATGATTGTTGTGGGAGCAGCTGTGGTTGTTGTTCGTGCAGCTGTGTTTGCTGTAGACATAGCTGTAGTTGTCGAAGCTGTATTTGTTTTTGTGGGTGCGGCTGTGGTTGTTGTGGGGATGGCTGTGGTTGTTGGAGCCGCAGCTGTTGTTGATGTAGCAGCAGATGTGGTTGTGGGAGCTGCTGTAGCATCTGTGGTTGTGGTAGCATCTGCTTTAGATGTTGTTGGTGACTCTGTTGTTATTGTTGGAGCTGCTGTGATTGTTGCCCCTGCTTTAGTTGTTGATGATACATCTGTGGTTGTTGTGGGAGCAGCTGTGGTTATTGTTGGAGGAGCTGTGGTAGATTTGGGCACAGTAGTGTTTGTTGTGGGAGCAGCTGTGGTTGTTATGGAATCAGCTTTGGTTGTTGTGGGGATGTCTGTGTTTGTTGCTCCAGAAGTAGTTGCCGTTGGTGCCTCTGTGGTAGTTCTGGTAGCAGCTGTGGTGTTTGTTAGAGAAACTGTGGTTGTTGTTTGAGCAGCTGTTTTTGTTGGGGGGACGGTTGCGGTTGTTGTCGTCGCATCAGTATTAGTAGTTGTTAAAGCTGTCGTTGCTGTAGGAGCAGCTGTTGTCATAGCAGTTATGATTGTTGTGGGAGCAGCTGTGGTTGTTGTGGATGCAGCTTTGGTTGCTGTAGTCATAGCTGTAGTTGTCGTAGCCGCAGCTGCATTTGTTTTTGTGGGTGCAGCTATGGTTGTTGTGGGGATGGCTGTGGTGGTTGGAGCCGCAGCTGTTGAAGATGTAGCAGCAGATGTGGTTGTGGGAGCTGCTTTAGCAGCTGTGGTTGCTTTAGATGTTGTTGGTGCCTCTGTGGTTATTGTGGGAGCAGCTGTGGTTGTTGTGGGAGCAGCTATGGTTGTTGTCGTCGCAGAAGTATTAGCCGTTGGTAAAGCTGTTGTTGTTGTAGGAGCAGCTGTTGTTATAGCAGCTGTGGCTGTTATGGGTGCAGCTGTTGTTGCTGTAGACATAGCTGTAGTTGTCGTAGCCGCAACTTTATTTGTTTTTGTGGGTGCTGATGTGGTTGATATGTCAGCTGTAGTTGTGCGAGCATCTGCAGTTGTTGTGGGGGCGGTTGTGGTTGTCATAACAGCAGATGTTGTTGTCATAGCAGCAGATGTGGTTGCTATGGGGGAATCTGTGGTTGTTTCTGTGGCAGCTGGGATTGTTGTGGGGACTGCTGAAGTTGTTGTAGCACCAGCCGTTGATGTGGTAGCAGCTGGGGTTGTTGTGAGGGTGGCTGTGATTGTTGCCCCAGCTGTAGTTGTCGTTGTTAAATCTTTGGTTGTTGTGGGAGCAGCTGTGGTTGTTGTGGGAGCAGCTGTGGTTGTTGTCGCTGCAGCATTATTAGCCGTTGGTAAAGCTGTCGTTGTTGTAGGAGCAGTTGTGGTTGTTATTGGCACGGCTCCATTTGTTGTTGCCGCAGCAGTTGTCATAGCAGCTATGTTTGTTGTGTGGACAGCTGTTGTTGTTGTGGGTGCAGCTGTGGTTGTTGTATGCAGAGTTGTAGTTGTCGTAGCCGCAACTGTGTTTGTTGTTGTGGGTGAAACTGTGTTTGATGTGAGGATGGCTGTGGTTGTAGAAGCCGAAGCTGTTGTTGTCGTAGCAGCAGATGTGGTTGTTATCGAGAAAGCTGTGGTTGTTTTTGCTGCAACTGGGATTGTTGTGGGGACATCTGTATTTATTGTAGTCACATCTGTTGATTTGGCAGCAGATGTGGTTGTTGTGAGGACGACTGTGATTGTTGCCCCTGCTTTATTTGTCATTGGTACATCTGTGGTTGTTGTGGGAGCAGCTACAGTTATTGTTGGAGGAGCCGTGGTTGATTTGGGCACAGTTGGGTTTGTTGTGGGAGCAGCTGTGGTTGTTGTGGAATCAGCTGTGGTTGTTGAAGATTCAGCTATAGTTGTTATTGCCATCACAGCTTTAGCTGTTGTTGGTGCTGCTCGGGTTGTTGTGGGAGCAGCTGTGGTTGTTGTGGGTGCAGCTGTGGTTGTTGTGGCAGCAGCTGTGGTTGTTGTGGGAGCAGCTGTGGTTGTTGTCGTTGCACCAGTATTAGTCGTTGGTAAAGCTGTCGTTGTTGTAGGAGCTGTTGTGGTTGTTCTGGGTACGGCTTCACTTGTTGTTGCCGCAGCTGTTGTCATTGCAGCCACTATGTTTGTTGTGGGAGCAGCTGTGGCTGTTATCGTTGCAGCTGTTGTTGTTGTAGTCACAGCTGTAGTTGTCGTAGCCACATCTGTTGATGTGGTAGCAGGTGTGGTTGTTGCCATAGCCAATGTGGTTGTTGTGGGTACAGCTTCACTTGTTGTTGCCACAGCTGTTGTCATAGCAGCCACTATGTTTGTTGTGGGAGCAGCTGTGGCTGTTTTGGGTGCAGCTGTTGTTGTTGTAGTCACAGCTGTAGTTGTCGTAGCAACATCTGTTGATGTGGCAGCAGGTGTGGTTGTTGCCATAGCCAATGTGGTTGTCGTGGGTGCAGCTGTGGTTGTTGTCGTCTCCGCAGTATTAGTCGTTGGGAAATATTTTGTTGTTGTAACAGCATTTGTGGTTGTTGGTGGTACATCTTCCATTGTTGTTGCTGCAGCTGTTGTCACAGCATCAGCTATGGTTGTTGTGGGGATGTTTGTGATTGTTGCTCCAGCTGTAGTTGCCGTTGGTGCCTCTGTGGTTGTTGTGGTTGCAGCTGTGATTTTTGTCACAGAAGCTGTGTTTGTTGTGGGAGCAGCTGTGTTTGGTGTAGTCACAGCTGTAGTTGTCGTAGCCACATTTGTTGATGTGGCAGCAGGTGTGGTTGTTGCCATAGCCAATGTGGTTGTTGTGGGTGCAGCTGTGGTTGTTGTCGTCTCCGCAGTATTAGTCAATGGTAAATATTTTGTTGTTGTAACAGCATTTGTGGTTGTTGTGGGTACAGCTTCCAATGTTGTTGCTGCAGCTGTTGTCATAGCAGCAGCTATGGTTGTTGTGAAAGCAGCTGTGGATGTTGTTAATTCAGCTGTGGTTGTTGTGGGGCCGTCTGTGAATGTTGCACCAGCAGTAGTTGCCATTGGTGCCTCTGTGGTTGTTGTGGTAGCAGCTGTGGTGTTTGTTAGAGAAGCTGTGTTTGTTGTTTGAGCAGCTGTGGTTGTTGGGGGGATGGTTGTGGTTGTTGCCCCAGCCTTAGTTGTTGTTGGTGCATCTGTGGTTTTTGTGGGAGCAGTTGTGGTTGTTGTGGGTGAAGCTGTGGTTGTTGTGGCAGCATCTGTGGTTATTGTGGGAGCAGTTGTGGTTGTTGTGGGTGAAGCTGTGGTTGTTGTGGGAGCAGCTGTGGTTGTTGTCGTCGCATCAGTATTAGTAGTTGGTAAAGTTGTCGTTCTTGTAGGAGCAGCTATTGTCAAAGCAGCTTTGATTGTTGTGGGAGCAGCTGTGGTTGTTGTGGGTGCAGCTGTGGTTGCTGTAGACATAGCCGTAGTTGTCGTAGCCGCAGTTGTATTTGTTTTTGTGGGTGCGGCTTTTGTTGTTGTGGGGATGACTGTGTTTGTTGTCGTAGCCGCAACTGTTTTTGTTGTTGTGGGTGAAGCTGTGATTGTTGTAGCTGAAGCTGTTGTTGTCGTAGCAGCAGATGTGGTTGTTATGGGGAAAGCTGTGGTTGTTTTTGCCGCAACTGGGATTGTTGTGGGGACGTCTGTAGTTACTGTAGTCACAGCTGTTGATGTATCAGCAGATGTGGTTGTTGTGAGGACGGCTGTGATTGTTGCCCCTGCTTTATTTGTCGTTGGTACATCTGTGGTTGTTGTGGGAGCAGCTGTAGTTATTGATGGAGGAGCCGTGGTTGATTTGGGCACAGTTGTGTTTGTTGTGGGAGCAGCTGCTGTTGTTGTGGAATCAGCTGTGGTTGTTGAAGATGCAGCTATAGTTGTTATTGCCATCATAGCTTTAGCTGTTGTTGGTGCTGATTTGGTTGTTGTGGGAGCAGCTGTGGTTGTTGTGGGTGCAGCTGTGGTTGTTGTGGACATAGCCGGAGTTGTCGTAGCCGCAGTTGTATTTGTTTTTGTGGGTGCGGCTGTGGTTGTTGTGAGGATGGCTGTGGTTGTTGGCGCCGCAGCTGTTGTTGATGTAGCGGCAGATGTGGTTGTGGGAGCTGCTGTAGCATCTGTGGTTGTTGTAACCCCTGCTTTAGATGTTGTTGGTGACTCTGTGGTTATTGATGGAGCAGCTGTGGTTGTTGTAGGAGCAGTTGTGGTTGTTGTGGGCATGGCTCCGGTTGTTGTTGCTGCAGCTGCTGTCATTGCAGCTATGTTTGTTGTGTGGACAGCTGTTGTTGTTGTGGAATCAGCTGTGGTTGTTGAAGATGCAGCTATAGTTGTTATTGCCATTACAGCTTTAGCTGTTGTTCGTGCTGATCGGGTTGTTGTGGGAGCAGCTGTGGTTGTTGTGGGTGCAGCTGTGGTTGTTGTGGCAGCCGCTGTGGTTGTTGTGGGAGCAGCTGTGGTTGTTGTGGGAGCAGCTGTGGTTGTTGTGGGAGCAGCTGTGTCTGTTGTCGTTGCACCAGTATTAGTCGTTGGTAAAGCTGTCATTGTTGTAGGAGCTGTTGTGGTTGTTGTGGGTACGGCTTCAGTTGTTGTTGCTGCAGCTGTTGTCATAGCATCAGCTATGGTTGTTGTGGGAGCAGCTGTGGTTGTTGTGGGGATGTTTGTGATTGTTGCTCCAGCTGTAGTTGCCGTTGGTGCCTCTGTGGTTGTTGTTGCAGCTTTGGTGTTTGTCAGAGAAGTTGTGTTTGTTGTGGGAGCAGCTGTGGTTGTTGTAGTCACAGCTGTAGTTGTCGTAGCCACATCTGTTGTTGTGGGTGCAGCTGTGGTTGTTGTCGTCTCCGCAGTATTAGTCGTTGGGAAATATTTTGTTGTTGTAACAGCATTTGTGGTTGTTGTGGGTACAGCTTCACTTGTTGCCGCAACTGTTGTCATAACAGCCACCATGTTTGTTGTGGGAGCAGCTGTGGCTGTTATCGGTGCAGCTGTTGTTGAAGTCACAGCTGTAGTTGTCGTAGCCACATCTGTTGATGTGGCAGCAGGTTTGGTTGCTGCCATAGCCAATGTGGTTGTTGTGGGTGCAGCTGTGGTTGTTGTCGTCTCCGCATTATTAGTCGTTGGTAAATATTTTGTTGTCGTAGCAGCAGTTGTGGTTATTGTGGGTACAGCTTCCGTTGTTGTTGCTGCAGCTGTTGTCATAGCATCAGCTATGGTTGTTGTGGGTGCAGCTGGGATGGCTGTGGGGATGGCCATAGTTGTTGTAGCCTCAGCTGTTGATGTGGCAGCAGCTGTGGTTGTTGTGTGGATGGTTGTGGTTGTTGTAGCCGTAGCTGTTGTTAATGTAGCAGCAGTTGTGGTTGTGTGAGCTGCTGTAGTAGCTGTAATTGTTGTGGGGACAGCTGTGGTTGCTGTAGCCCCTGCTTTAGATGTCGTTGGTGCTGATGTGGTTGTTGTGGTGTCAGCTGTTGTTGTGGGAGCAGATGTGGTTGTTGTTGGAGCAGCTGTGCTTATTGAAGGTGCAGCTCTAGTTGTTGTTGCAATTGCAGCTTTATTTGTTGTGGGTGCAGCTGGGATTGCTGTGGGGATGGCCATAGTTGTTGTAGCCTCAGCTGTTGATGTGACAGCAGCTGTGGTTGTTGTGAGGACAGCTGTGATTGTTACCCCAGCTGTAGCTGTCATTGTTAAATCTTTGGTTGTTGTGGGAGCAGCTGTGGTTGTAGTGGTTGCAGCTGTGGTTGTTGTGGGAGCAGCTGTGGTTGTTGTGAGGGCAGCTGTGCTTGTCTTGGCATCAGCTGTGGATGTTGTTAATACAGCTGTGGTTGTTGTGAGCAATGGTGCGATTGTTTCCCCAGTTGTAGTTGTCGTTGTAGCCTCAGCTGTAGATGTTGTTGGTGCTGATGTGTTTTTTTTGGTGTCAGCAGTTATTGTGGGAGCAGCTGTGGTTGTTGTGGCGGCAGCTGTGGTTGTCGCCGGCACAACTGTAATTGTTGTGGTCGCAGCGACTGTTGTTTTAGCAGCAGCTGTGGTTGTGGTAGCTGCTGTAGTAGTTGTGGTTGTTGTGGGGACAGCTGTGGTTGGTGTAGCCCCATCTTTAGATGTCATTGGTGCTGATCTGGTTGTTGTGGCAGCAGCTGTGGTTGTTGTGGGGATGGCTGTGGTTGTTGGAGCCGCAGCTGTTGTTGATGTAGCAGCAGATGTGGTTGTGGGAGCTGCTGTAGCATCTGTGGTTGTTGTAACCCCTGCTTTAGATGTTGTTGGTGAATCTGTGGTTATTGATGGAGCAGCTGTGGTTGTTGTAGGAGCAGTTGTGGTTGTTGTGGGCATGGCTCCGGTTGTTGTTGCAGCAGCTGCTGTCATTGCAGCTATGTTTGTTGTGTGGACAGCTGTTGTTGTTGTAGGTGCAGCTGTGGTTTTTGTATGCAGAGCTGTAGTTGTCGTACCCGCAACTGTGTTTGTTGTCGTTGCCACAACTGTGTTTGTTGTTGTGGGTGAAGCTGTGGTTGTTGTAGCTGAAGCTGTTGTTGTCGTAGCAGCAGATGTAGTTGTTATGGGGAAAGCTGTGGTTGTTTTTGCGGCAACTGGGATTGTTGTGGGGACGTCTGTAGTTATTGTAGTCACAGCTGTTGATGTGGCAGCAGATGTGGTTGTTGTGAAGACGGCTGTGATTGTTGCCCCTGCTTTATTTGTCGTTGGTACATCTGTGGTTGTTGTGGGAGCAGCTGTAGTTATTGTTGGAGGAGCTGTGGTTGATTTGGGAACAGTTGTGTTTGTTGTGGGAGCAGCTGCTGTTGTTGTGGAATCAGCTGTGGTTGTTGAAGATGCATCTATAGTTGTTATTGCCATCACAGCTTTAGCTGTTGTTGGTGCTGATCGGGTTGTTGTGGGAGCAGCTGTGGTTGTTGTGGGTGCAGCTGTGGTTGTTGTGGGAGAAGTTGTGGTTGTTGTGGGAGCAGCTGTGTCTGTTGTCGTTGCACCAGTATTAGTCGTTGGTAAAGCTGTCATTGTTGTAGGAGCTGTTGTGGTTGTTGTGGGTACGGCTTCAGTTGTTGTTGCTGCAGCTGTTGTCATAGCATCAGCTATGGTTGTTGTGGGAGCAGCTGTGGTTGTTGTGGGGATGTTTGTGATTGTTGCTCCAGCTGTAGTTGCCGTTGGTGCCTCTGTGGTTGTTGTGGTTGCAGCTTTGGTGTTTGTCAGAGAAGTTGTGTTTGTTGTGGGAGCAGCTGTGGTTGTTGTAGTCACAGCTGTAGTTGTCGTAGCCACATCTATTGATGTGGCAGCAGGTGTGGTTGTTGCCATAGCCAATGTGGTTGTTGTGGGTGCAGCTGTGGTTGTTGTCGTCTCCGCAGTATTAGTCGTTGGGAAATGTTTTGTTGTTGTAACAGCATTTGTGGTTGTTGTGGGTACAGCTTCACTTGTTATTGCCACAGCTGTTGTCATAGCAGCCACCATGTTTGTTGTGGGAGCAGCTGTGGCTGTTATTGGTGCAGCTGTTGTTGACGTCACAGCTGTAGTTGTCGTAGCCACATCTGTTGATGTGGCAGCAGGTTTGGTTGCTGCCATAGCCAATGTGGTTGTTGTGGGTGCAGCTGTGGTTGTTGTCGTCTCCGCATTATTAGTCGTTGGTAAATATTTTGTTGTCATAGTAGCAGTTGTGGTTGTTGTGGGTATGGCTTCAGTTGTTGTTGCTGCAGCTGTTGTCATAGCATCAGCTATGGTTGTTGTGGGAGCAGATGTGGTTGTTGTGGGGATGTTTGTGATTGTTGCTCCAGCTGTAGTTGACGTTGGTGCCTCTGTGGTTGTTGTGGTTGCAGGTTTGGTGTTTGTCAGAGAAGTTGTGTTTGTTTTGGGAGCAGCTGTGGTTGTTGTAGTCACAGCTGTTGTTGTCGTAGCCACATCTGTTGATGTGGCAGCAGGTGTGGTTGTTGCCATAGCCAATGTGGTTGTTGTGGGTGCAGCTGTGGTTGTTGTCGTCTCCGCAGTATTAGTCGTTGGGAAATATTTTGTTGTTGTAACAGCATTTGTGGTTGTTGTGGGTACAGCTTCACTTGTTGTTGCCGCAGCTGTTGTCATAGCAGCCACCATGTTTGTTGTGGGAGCAGCTGTGGCTGTTATCGGTGCAGCTGTTGTTGAAGTCACAGCTGTAGTTGTCGTAGCCACATCTGTTGATGTGGCAGCAGGTTTGGTTGCTGCCATAGCCAATGTGGTTGTTGTGGGTGCAGCTGTGGTTGTTGTCGTCTCCGCATTATTAGTCGTTGGTAAATATTTTGTTGCCGTAGCAGCAGTTGTGGTTATTGTGGGTACATCTTCCGTTGTTGTTGCTGCAGCTGTTGTCATAGCATCAGCTATGGTTGTTGTGGGTGCAGCTGGGATGGCTGTGATTGTTGTAACTGCTGTTGTTGTTGTGGAATCAGCTGTGGTTGTTGAAGATGCAGCTATAGTTGTTATTGCCATCACAGCTTTAGCTGTTGTTGGTGCTGATCGGGTTGTTGTGGGAGCAGCTGTGGTTGTTGTGGGTGCAGCTGTGGTTGTTGTGGCAGCAGCTTTGGTTGTTGTGGGAATAGCTGTGGTTGTTGTGGGAGCAGTTGTGGTTGTTGTGGGAGCAGCTGTGTCTGTTGTCGTTGCACCAGTATTAGTCGTTGGTAAAGCTGTCGTTGTTGTAGGAGCTGTTGTGGTTATTGTCGGTGCAGCTGTGGTTGTTGTAGACATAGCTGTAGTTGTCGTAGCTGCAGCTGTGTTTTTGCTTGTGGGAGCAGCTGTGGTTGTTGTGGGAGAGGCTGTGGTTTTTGTCGTCGCAGCAGTACTAGTTGTTGGTAAAGCTGTCGTTGTTGTTGGAGCAGCTGTTGTCATAGCAGTGGCAATGATTGTTGTGGGAGCAGCTGTGGTTGTTGTGGGTGCAGCTGTGGTTGTTGTAGACATAGCTGTTGTGGTTGCAGCTGTGATTTTTGTCACAGAAGCTGTGTTTGTTGTGGGAGCAGCTGTGGTTGGTGTAGTCACAGCTGTAGTTGTCGTAGCCACATCTGTTGATGTGGCAGCAGGTGTGGTTGTTGCCATAGCCAATGTGGTTGTTGTGGGTGCAGCTGTGGTTGTTGTCGTCTCCGCAGTATTAGTCAATGGTAAATATTTTGTTGTTGTAACATCATTTGTGGTTGTTGTGGGTACAGCTTCCGTTGTTGTTGCTGCAGCTGTTGTCACATCATCAGCTATGGTTGTTGTGGGTGCAGCTGTGGTTGTTGTAGACATAGCTGTAGTTGTCTTAACCGCAGCTGTATTTGTTTTTGTGGGTTCAGCTGTGGTTGCTGTGGGAGCAGCTGTGGTTGTTGTGGGAGCAGCTGTGGTTGTTGTGGGTGCAGCTGTAGTTGTTGGTGCAATCACAGATTTATTTGTTTTGGGTGCAGCTGGGATTGTTGTGGGGATGGCCATAGTTGTTGTAGCCTCAGCTGTTGATGTGGCAGCAGCTCTGGTTGTTGTGAGGACGGCTGTGATTTTCACCCCAGCTGTAGCTGTCATTCTTAAATTTGTGGTTGTTGTGGGAGCAGCTGTGGTTATAGTCAGAGGAGCTGTATTTGATTTGGACGGAACTGTGGTTGTTGTGGTTGCAGCTGTGATTGTTGTGGGAGCAGCTATGGTTGTTGTCGGAGCAGCAGTATTAGTCGTTTGTAAAGCTGTCATTGTTGTAGGATCAGTTGTGGTTGTTTTGGGCACGGCTTTTGTTGTTGTTGCCACAGCTGTTGTCATAGCAGCAGCTATGGTTGATGTGGGAGCAGCTGTGGTTGTTGTGGGAGCAGCTGTGGTTGTTGTGGGTGCAGCTGTGGTTGTTGTGTGGATGGCTGTAGTTGTTGTAGCCGTAGCTGTTGTTAATGTAGAAGCAGATGTGGTTGTGTGAGCTGCTGTAGTAGCTGTAATTGTTGTGGGGACAGATGTGGTTGCTGTAGCCCCTGCTTTAGATGTCGTTGGTGCTGATGTGGTTGTTGTGGTGTCAGCTGTTGTTGTGGGAGCAGCTGTCATTGTTGTGGGTGCAGCTATGGTTGTTGTAGGAGCAGCTGTACTTATAGAAGGTGCAGCTGTAGTTGTTGTTGCAATCACAGCTTTATTTGTTGTGGGTGCAGCTGGGCTTGATGTGGGGATGGCCATAGTTGTTGTAGCCCCAGCTGTTGATGTGGCAGCAGCTGTGGTTGTTGTGAGGACGGCTGTGATTGTTTCTTCAGCTGTAGCTGTCATTGTTAAATATTTGGTTGTTGTGGGAGCAGCTGTGGTTATTGTAGTCACAGCTCTAGTTGTCGTAGCCACATTTGTTGATGTGGCAGCAGGTGTGGTTGTTGCCATAGCCAATGTGGTTGTTGTGGGAGCAGCTGTGGCTGTTATCGGTGCAGCTGTTGTTGTTGAAGTCACAGCTGTAGTTGTTGTAGCCACATCTGTTGATGTGGCAGCAGGTGTGGTTGCTGCCATAGCCAATGTGGTTGTTGTGGGTGCAGCTGTTGTTGTTGTCATCTCCACAGTATTAGTCGTTGGTAAATATTTTGTTGTTGGAGCAGCTGTGGTTATTGTCAGAGGAGCTGTATTTGATTTGGGCACAGTGGCTGTTATGGGTGCTGCTGTTGTTGTAGTCACAACTGCAGTTGTCGTAGCCGCAGCTGTTGATGTGGCAGCATGTGTGGTTGATGCTCTAGCCAATGTGGTTGTTGTGGGTGAAGCTGTGGTTGTTGTCGTCTCAGCAGTATTAGTCGTTGGTAAAGCTGATTTTGTTGTAGGAGCAGTTGTGGTTATTGTGGGTACGGCTTCCGTTGTTGATGCCACAGCTGTTGTCATAGCAGCAGCTATGGTTGTTGTGAGAGCAGCTGTGGATGTTGTTAATTCAGCTGTGGTTGTTGTGGGGACGTCTGTGAATGTTGCTCCAGCAGTAGTTGCCATTGGTGCCTCTGTGGTTGTTGTGGTAGCAGCTGTGGTGTTTGTTAGAGAAGCTGTGTTTGTTGTTTGAGCAGCTGTGGTTTTTGGGGGGATGGTTGTGGTTGTTGCCCCAGCCTTAGTTGTTGTTGGTGCATCTGTGGTTTTTGTGGGAGCAGTTGTGGTTGTTGTGGGTGAAGCTGTGGTTGTTGTGGGAGAAGCTGTGGTTGTTGTCGTAGCATCAGTATTAGTAGTTGGTAAAGTTGTCGTTCTTGTAGGAGCAGCCGTAGTTGTCGTAGCCGCAGTTGTATTTGTTTTTGTGGGTGCGGCTTTTGTTGTTGTGGGGATGACTGTGTTTGTTGTCGTAGCCGCAACTGTTTTTGTTGTTGTGGGTGAAGCTGTGATTGTTGTAGCTGAAGCTGTTGTTGTCGTAGCAGCAGATGTGGTTGTTATGGGGAAAGCTGTGGTTGTTTTTGCCGCAACTGGGATTGTTGTGGGGACGTCTGTAGTTATTGTAGTCACAGCTGTTGATGTGGCAGCAGATGTGGTTGTTGTGAGGACGGCTGTGATTGTTGCCCCTGCTTTATTTGTCGTTGGTACATCTGTGGTTGTTGTGGGAGCAGCTGTAGTTATTGATGGAGGAGCCGTTGTTGATTTGGGCACAGTTGTGTTTGTTGTGGGAGCAGCTGCTGTTGTTGTGGAATCAGCTGTGGTTGTTGAAGATGCAGCTATATTTGTTATTGCCATCATAGCTTTAGCTGTTGTTGGTGCTGATTTGGTTGTTGTGGGAGCAGCTGTGGTTGTTGTGGGTGCAGCTGTGGTTGTTGTGGCAGCATCTGTGGTTATTGTGGGAGCAGTTGTGGTTGTTGTGGGTGAAGCTGTGGTTGTTGTGGGAGCAGCTGTGGTTGTTGTCGTCGCATCAGTATTAGTAGTTGGTAAAGTTGTCGTTCTTGTAGGAGCAGCTATTGTCAAAGCAGCTTTGATTGTTGTGGGAGCAGCTGTGGTTGTTGTGGGTGCAGCTGTGGTTGCTGTAGACATAGCCGTAGTTGTCGTAGCCGCAGTTGTATTTGTTTTTGTGGGTGCGGCTGTGGTTGTTGTGAGGATGGCTGTGGTTGTTGGCGCCGCAGCTGTTGTTGATGTAGCGGCAGATGTGGTTGTGGGAGCTGCTGTAGCATCTGTGGTTGTTGTAACCCCTGCTTTAGATGTTGTTGATGACTCTGTGGTTATTGATGGAGCAGCTGTGGTTGTTGTAGGAGCAGTTGTGGTTGTTGTGGGCATGGCTCCGGTTGTTGTTGCTGCAGCTGCTGTCATTGCAGCTATGTTTGTTGTGTGGACAGCTGTTGTTGTTGTAGGTGCAGCTGTGGTTGTTGTATGCAGAGCTGTAGTTGTCGTACCCGCAACTGTGTTTGTTGTCGTAGCCGCAACTGTGTTTGTTGTTGTGGGTGAAGCTGTGATTGTTGTAGCTGAAGCTGTTGTTGTCGTAGCAGCAGATGTGGTTGTTATGGGGAAAGCTGTGGTTGTTTTTGCCGCAACTGGGATTGTTGTGGGGACGTCTGTAGTTATTGTAGTCATAGCTGTTGATGTGGCAGCAGATGTGGTTGTTGTGAGGACGGCTGTGATTGTTGCCCCTGCTTTATTTGTCGTTGGTACATCTGTGGTTGTTGTGGGAGCAGCTGTAGTTATTGATGGAGGAGCCGTGGTTGATTTGGGCACAGTTGTGTTTGTTGTGGGAGCAGCTGCTGTTGTTGTGGAATCAGCTGTGGTTGTTGAAGATGCAGCTATAGTTGTTATTGCCATTACAGCTTTAGCTGTTGTTGGTGCTGATCGGGTTGTTGTGGGAGCAGCTGTGGTTGTTGTGGGTGCAGCTGTGGTTGTTGTGGCAGCCGCTGTGGTTGTTGTGGGAGCAGCTGTGGTTGTTGTGGAAGCAGCTGTGGTTGTTGTGGGAGCAGCTGTGGTTGTTGTGGGAGCAGCTGTGGTTGTTGTGGGAGCAGCTGTGTCTGTTGTCGTTGCACCAGTATTAGTCGTTGGTAAAGCTGTCATTGTTGTAGGAGCTGTTGTGGTTGTTGTGGGTACGGCTTCAGTTGTTGTTGCTGCAGCTGTTGTCATAGCATCAGCTATGGTTGTTGTGGGAGCAGCTGTGGTTGTTGTGGGAATGTTTGTGATTGTTGCTCCAGCTGTAGTTGCCGTTGGTGCCTCTGTGGTTGTTGTGGTTGCAGCTTTGGTGTTTGTCAGAGAAGTTGTGTTTGTTGTGGGAGCAGCTGTGGTTGTTGTAGTCACAGCTGTAGTTGTCGTAGCCACATCTGTTGATGTGGCAGCAGGTGTGGTTGTTGCCATAGCCAATGTGGTTGTTGTGGGTGCAGCTGTGGTTGTTGTCGTCTCCGCAGTATTAGTCGTTGGGAAAAATGTTGTTGTTGTAACAGCATTTGTGGTTGTTGTGGGTACAGCTTCACTTGTTATTGCTGCAGCTGTTGTTATAGCAGCCACCATGTTTGTCGTGGGAGCAGCTGTGGCTGTTATCTGTGCAGCTGTTGTTGAAGTCACAGCTGTAGTTGTCGTAGCCACATCTGTTGATGTGGCAGCAGGTTTGGTTGCTGCCATAGCCAATGTGGTTGTTGTGGGTGCAGCTGTGGTTGTTGTCGTCTCCGCATTATTAGTCGTTGTTAAATATTTTGTTGTCGTAGTAGCAGTTGTGGTTGTTGTGGGTACGGCTTCAGTTGTTGTTGCTGCAGCTGTTGTCATAGCATCAGCTATGGTTGTTGTGGGAGCAGCTGTGGTTGTTGTGGGGATGTTTGTGATTGTTGCTCCAGCTGTAGTTGACGTTGGTGCCTCTGTGGTTGTTGTGGTTGCAGCTTTGGTGTTTGTCAGAGAAGTTGTGTTTGTTTTGGGAGCAGCTGTGGTTGTTGTAGTCACAGCTGTAGTTGTCGTAGCCACATCTGTTGATGTGGCAGCAGGTGTGGTTGTTGCCATAGCCAATGTGGTTGTTGTGGGTGCCGCTGTGGTTGTTGTCGTCTCCGCAGTATTAGTCGTTGGGAAATATTTTGTTGTTGTAACAGCATTTGTGGTTGTTGTGGGTACAGCTTCACTTGTTGTTGCCGCAGCTGATGTCATAGCAGCCACCATGTTTGTTGTGGGAGCAGCTGTGGCTGTTATCGGTGCAGCTGTTGTTGAAGTCACAGCTGTAGTTGTCGTAGCCACATCTGTTGATGTGGCAGCAGGTTTGGTTGCTGCCATAGCCAATGTGGTTGTTGTGGGTGCAGCTGTGGTTGTTGTCGTCTCCGCATTATTAGTCGTTGGTAAATATTTTGTTGTCGTAGCAGCAGTTGTGGTTATTGTGGGTACAGCTTCCGTTGTTGTTGCTGCAGCTGTTGTCATAGCATCAGCTATGGTTGTTGTGGGTGCAGCTGGGATGGCTGTGGGGATGGCCATAGTTGTTATAGCCTCAGCTGTTGATGTGGCAGCAGCTGTGGTTGTTGTGTGGATGGTTGTGGTTGTTGTAGCCGTAGCTGGTGTTAATGTAGCAGCAGTTGTGGTTGTGTGAGCTGCTGTAGTAGCTGTAATTGTTGTGGGGACAGCTGTGGTTGCTGTAGCCCCTGCTTTTGATGTCGTTGGTGCTGATGTGTTTGTTGTGGTGTCAGCTATTGTTGTGGGAGCAGATGTGGTTGATGTGGGAGCAGCTGTGCTTATTGAAGGTGCAGCTCTAGTTGTTGTTGCAATTGCAGCTTTATTTGTTGTGGGTGCAGCTGGGATTGCTGTGGGGATGGCCTTAGTTGTTGTAGCCTCAGCTGTTGATGTGGCAGCAGCTGTGGTTGTTGTGAGGACAGCTGTGATTGTTTCCCCAGCTGTAGCTGTCATTGTTAAATATTTCGTTGTTGTGGGAGCAGCTGTGGTTGTAGTGGTTGCAGCTGTGGTTGTTGTGGGAGCAGCTGTGTCTGTTGTCGTTGCACCAGGATTAGTCGTTGGTAAAACTGTTGTTGTTGTAGGAGCTGTTGTGGTTGTTGTGGGTACGGCTTCACTTGTTGTTGCCGCAGCTGTTGTCATAGCAGCCACTATGTTTGTTGTGGGAGCAGCTGTGGCTGTTATTGGTGCAGCTGTTGTTGTTGAAGTCACAGCTGTAGTTGTCGTAGCCATATCTGTTGATGTGGCAGCAGGTGTGGTTGCTGCCATAGCCAATGTGGTTGTTGTGGGTGCAGCTGTGGTTGTTGTCGTCTCCGCATTATTAGTCGTTGGTAAATATTTTGCTGTTGTGGTTATTGTGGGTACAGCTTCCGTTGTTGTTGCTGCAGCTGTTGTCATAGCATCAGCTATGGTTGTTGTGGGAGCAGCTATGGTTGTTGTGGGAATGTTTGTGATTGTTGCTCCAGCTGTAGTTGCTGTTGGTGCCTCTGTGGTTGTTGTGGTTGCAGCTGTGGTGTTTGTCAGATAAGCTGTGTTTGTTGTGGGAGCAGCTGTGTCTGTTGTCGTTGCACCAGGATTAGTCGTTGGTAAAACTGTTGTTGTTGTAGGAGCTGTTGTGGTTGTTGTGGGTACGGCTTCACTTGTTGTTGCCGCAGCTGTTGTCATAGCAGCCACTATGTTTGTTGTGGGAGCAGCTGTGGCTGTTATTGGTGCAGCTGTTGTTGTTGAAGTCACAGCTGTAGTTGTCGTAGCCACATCTGTTGATGTGGCAGCAGGTGTGGTTGTTGCCATAGCCAATGTGGTTGTTGTGGGTGCAGCTGTGGTTGTTGTCGTCTCCACAGTATTAGTCGTTGGTAAATATTTTGATGTTGTAGCAGCAGTTGTGGTTATTGTGGGTACAACTTCCGCTCTTGTTGCTGCAGCTGTTGTCATTGCATCAGCTATAGTTGTTGTGGGAGCAGCTGTGGTTGTTGTGGGGATGTTTGTGATTGTTGCTCCAGCTGTAGTTTTCGTTGGTGCCTCTGTGGTTGTTGTGGTTGCAGCTGTGGTGTTTGTGAGAGAAGCTGTGTTTGTTGTGGGAGCAGCTGTGTTTGTTGTGGGGATGACTGTGGTTGTTGTGGGAGCAGCTGTGTTTGTTGTCGTCACAGCAGTATTAGTCATTGGTAAAGTTGCCTTTGTTGTAGTAGCAGCTGATGTCATAGCAGCAGCTGTGATTGTTGTGGGTGCAGCTGTGGTTGTTGTGGGTGCAGCTAAGGTTGTTGTAGACATAGCTGTAGTTGTCATAGCCGCAGCTGTGTTTTTGTTTGTGGGAGCAGCTGTGGTTGTTGTGGGAGAAGCTGTGGTTTTTGTCGTCGCAGCAGTATTAGTTGTTGGTAAAGCTGTCGTTGTTGTTGGAGCAGCTGTTGTCATAGCAGAGGCAATGATTGTTGTGGGAGCAGCTGTGGTAATTGTGGGTGCAGCTGTGGTTGTTGTAGACATAGCTGTAGTTGTCTTAACCGCAGCTGTATTTGTTTTTGTGGGTTCAGCTGTGGTTGCTGTCGGAGCAGCTGTGTCTGTTGTCGGTGCACCAGTATTAGTCGTTGGTAAAGCTGTCATTGTTGTAGGATCAGTTGTGGTTGTTGTGGGCACGGCTTTGGTTGTTGTTCCCACAGCTGTTGTCATAGCAGCAGCTATGGTTGATGTGGGAGCAGCTGTGGTTTTTGTGTGAGCAGCTGTGGTTGTTGAAGGTGCAGCTGTGGTTGTTGTGTGGATGGCTGTGGTTGTTGTAGCCGTAGCTGTTGTTAATGTAGAAGCAGATGTGGCTGTGTGAGCTGCTGTAGTAGCTGTAATTGTTGTGGGGACAGCTGTGGTTGCTGTAGCCCCTGCTTTAGATGTCGTTGGTGCTGATGTGGTTGTTGTGGTGTCAGCTGTTGTTGTGGGAGCAGCTGTCGTTGTTGTGGGTGCAGTTATGGTTGTTGTGGGAGCAGCTGTGGTTATTGAAGGTGCAGCTGTAGTTGCAATCGCAGCTTTATTTGTTGTGGGTGCAGCTGGGATTGTTGTGGGGATGGCCATAGTTGTTGTAGCCCCAGCTGTTGATGTGGCAGCAGCTGTGGTTGTTGTGAGGACGGTTATGATTGTTTCCCCAGCTGTAGTTGTCATTGTTAAATATTTGGTTGTTGTGGGAGCAGCTGTGGTTATTGTCAGAGGAGCTGTATTTGATTTGGGCACAGTGGCTGTTATGGGTGCTGCTGTTGTTGTAGTTACAACTGCATTTGTCGTAGCCGCAGCTGTTGATGTGGCAGCATGCGTGGTTGTTGCTCTAGCCAATGTGGTTGTTGTGGGTGAAGCTGTGGTTGTTGTCGTCTCAGCAGTATTAGATGTTGTTGTAGGAGCAGTTGTGGTTATTGTGGGTACGGCTTCCGTTGTTGTTGCCACAGCTGTTGTCATAGCAGCAGCTATGGTTGTTGGGAGAGCAGCTGTGGATGTTGTTAATTCAGTTGTGGTTGTTGTGGGGACGTCTGTGAATGTTGCTCCAGCAGTAGTTGCCATTGGTGCCTCTGTGGTTGTTGTGGTAGCAGATGTGGTGTTTGTTAGAGAAGCTGTGTTTGTTGTTTGAGCAGCTGTGGATGTTGGGGGGACGGTTGTGGTTGTTGCCCCAGCTGTAGTTGTTGTTGGTGCATATGTGGTTATTGTGGGAGCAGTTGTGGTTGTTTTGGGTGAAGCTGTGGTTGTTGTGGGAGCAGCTGTGGTTGTTGTCATCGCATCAGTATTAGTAGTTGGTAAAGTTGTCGTTCTTGTAGGAGCAGCTGTTGTCAAAGCAGCTATGATTGTTGTGAGAGCAGCTCTGGTTATTGTGGTTGCAGCTCTGGTTGCTGTATTTGTTTTTGTGGGTACAGCTGTGGTTGTTGTGGGGATGGCTGTGGTTGTTGGAGCCGCAGCTGTTGTTGATGTAGCAGCAGATGTGGTTGTGGGAGCTGCTGTAGCATCTGTGGTTGTTGTAACCCCTGCTTTAGATGTTGTTGGTGAATCTGTGGTTATTGATGGAGCAGCTGTGGTTGTTGTAGGAGCAGTTGTGGTTGTTGTGGGCATGGCTCCGGTTGTTGTTGCAGCAGCTGCTGTCATTTCAGCTATGTTTGTTGTGTGGACAGCTGTTGTTGTTGTAGGTGCAGCTGTGGTTTTTGTATGCAGAGCTGTAGTTGTCTTACCCGCAACTGTGTTTGTTGTCGTTGCCACAACTGTGTTTGTTGTTGTGGGTGAAGCTGTGATTGTTGTAGCTGAAGCTGTTGTTGTCGTAGCAGCAGATGTGGTTGTTATGGGGAAAGCTGTGGTTGTTTTTGCGGCAACTGGGATTGTTGTGGGGACGTCTGTAGTTATTGTAGTCACAGCTGTTGATGTGGCAGCAGATGTGGTTGTTGTGAAGACGGCTGTGATTGTTGCCCCTGCTTTATTTGTCGTTGGTACATCTGTGGTTGTTGTGGGAGCAGCTGTAGTTATTGTTGGAGGAGCTGTGGTTGATTTGGGCACAGTTGTGTTTGTTGTGGGAGCAGCTGCTGTCATTGTGGAATCACCTGTGGTTGTTGGAGATGCAGCTATAGTTCTTATTGCCATCACAGCTTTAGCTGTTGTTGGTGCTGCTCGGGTTGTTGTGGGAGCAGCTGTAATTGTTGTGGGTGCAGCTGTGGTTGTTGTGGCAGCAGCTGTGGTTGTTGTGGGAGCAGCTGTGGTTGTTGTGGGAGCAGCTGTGTCTGTTGTCGTTGCACCAGTGTTAGTCGTTGGTAAAGCTGTCGTTGTTGTAGGAGCTGTTGTGGTTGTTGTGGGTACGGCTTCACTTGTTGTTGCCGCAGCTGTTGTCATAGCAGCCACTATGTTTGTTGTGGGAGCAGCTGTGGTTGTTGTGGGGATGTTTGTGATTGTTGCTCCAGCTGTAGTTGCCGTCGGTGCCTCTGTGGTTGTGGTTGCAGCTGTGGTGTTTGTCAGAGAAACTGTGTTTGTTGTGGGAGCAGCTGTTGTTGTTGTAGTCACAGCTGTAGTTGTTGTAGCCACATCTGTTGATGTGGCAGCAGGTGTGGTTGTTGCCATAGCCAATGTGGTTGTTGTGGGTGCAGCTATGGTTGTTGTCGTCTCCGCAGTATTAGTCGTTGGTAAATATTTTGTTGTTGTAACATCATTTGTGGTTTTTGTGGGTACAGCTTCACTTATTGTTGCCACAGCTGTTGTCATAGCAGCCACTATGTTTGTTGTGGGAGCAGCTGTGGCTGTTATCGGTGCAGCTGTTGTTGTTGTTGTAGCAGATGTGGTTGTGGGAGCTGCTGTAGCAGCTGTGGTTGTTGTAACCCCTGCTTTAGATGTTGTTGGTGAATCTGTGGTTATTGATGGAGCAGCTGTGGTTGTTGTAGGAGCAGTTGTGGTTGTTGTGGGCATGGCTCCGGTTGTTGTTGCCGCAGCTGCTGTCATAGCAGCTATGTTTGTTGTGTGGACAGCTGTTGTTGTTGTAGGTGCAACTGTGGTTGTTGTATGCAGAGCTGTAGTTGTCGTAGCCACAACTGTGTTTGTTGTTGTGGGTGAAGCTGTGATTGTTGTAGCTGAAGCTGTTGTTGTCGTAGCAGCAGATGTGGTTGTTATAGGGGAAGCTGTGGTTGTTTTTGCCGCAACTGGGATTGTTGTGGGGACGTCTGTAGTTATTGTAGTCACAGCTGTTGATGTGGCAGCAGCTGTGGTTGTTGTGAAGACTGCTGGGATTGTTGCCCCTGCTTTAGTTGTTGTTGATACATCAGTGGTTGTTGTGGGAGCAGCTGTGGTTATTGTTGGAGGAGCTGTGGTTGATTTGGGCACAGTTGTGTTTGTTGTGGGAGCAGCTGTGGTTGTTGTGGAATCAGCTGTGGTTGTTGTGGGGACGTCTTTGATTGTTGCTCTAGAAGTAGTTGCCGTTGGTGCCTCTGTGGTACTTGTGGTAGCAGCTGTGGTGTTTGTTAGAGAAACTGTGGTCGTTGTTTGAGCAGCTGTGGTTGTTGGGGGGACGGTTGCGGTTGTTGTCGTCGCATCAGTATTAGTAGTTGGTAAAGCTGTCGTTACTGTAGGAGCAGCTGTTGTCATAGCAGTTATGATTGTTGTGGGAGCAGCTGTGGTTGTTGTGGATGCAGCTGTGGTTGCTGTAGTCATAGCTGTAGTTGTCGTAGCCGCAGCTGCATTTGTTTTTGTGGGTGCAGCTATGGTTGTTGTGGGGATGGCTGTGGTGGTTGGAGCCGCAGCTGTTGAAGATGTAGCAGCAGATGTGGTTGTGGGAGCTGCTGTAGCAGCTGTGGTTGCTTTAGATGTTGTTGGTGCCTCTGTGGTTATTGTGGGAGCAGCTGTGGCTGTTGTGGGAGCAGATATGGTTGTTGTCGTCGCAGAAGTATTAGTCGTTGGTAAAGCTGTCGTTGTTGTAGGAGCAGCTGTTGTCATAGCAGCTGTGGCTGTTATGGGTGCAGCTGTTGTTGCTGTAGACGTAGCTGTAGTTGACGTTGCCGCAGCTTTGTTAGTTTTTGTGGCTGCTGATGTGGTTGTTGTTTTGTCAGCTGTAGTTGTGGGAGCATATGCGGTTGTTGTGGTTGTGGTTGTCATAACAGCAGTTGCTGTTGTCATAGCAGCAGATGTGGTTGCTATGGGGGAATCTGTGGTTGTTTCTGTGGCAGCTGGAATTGTTGTGGGGACTGCTGAAGTTGTTGTAGCCCCAGTCGTTGATGTGGCAGCAGCTGGGGTTGGTGTGAGGACGGCTGTGATTGTTGCCCCAGCTGTAGTTGTCGTTGTTAAATCTTTGGTTGTTGTGGGAGCAGCTGTGGTTGTTGTGGGCACGGCTCCGTTTGTTGTTGCCGCAGCTGTTGTCATAGCAGCTATGTTTGTTGTGTGGACAGCTGTTGTTGTTGTGGGTGCAGCTGTGGTTGTTGTATGCAGAGTTGTAGTTGTCGTAGCTGCAACTGTGTTTGTTGTTGTGGGTGAAGCTGTGTTTGATGTGAGGATGGCTGTGGTTGTTGAAGCCGAAGCTGTTGTTGTCGTAGCAGCATATGTGTTTTTTATGGGGAAAGCTGTGGTTGTTTTTGCGGCAACTGGGATTGTTGTGGGGACGTCTGTATTTATTGTAGTCACATCTGTTGATGTGGGAGCAGATGTGGTTGTTGTGAGGATGGCTGTGATTGTTGCCCCTGCTTTATTTGTCGTTGGTACATCTGTGGTTGTTGTGTGTGCAGCTGTAGTCATTGTTGGAGGAGCCGTGGTTGATTTGGGCACAGTTGTGTTTGTTGTGGGAGCAGCTATGGTTGTTGTGGAATCAGCTGTGGTTGTTGAAGATGCAGCTATAGTTCTTATTGCCATCACAGCTTTAGCTGTTGTTGGTGCTGCTCGGGTTGTTGTGGGAGCAGCTGTGGTTGTTGTGGCAGCAGCTGTGGTTGTTGTGGCAGCAGCTGTGGTTGTTGTGGGAGCAGCTGTGGTTGTTGTGGGAGCAGCTGTGTCTGTTGTCGTTGCACCAGTGTTAGTCGTTGGTAAAGCTGTCATTGTTGTAGGAGCTGTTGTGGTTGTTGTGGGTACGGCTTCACTTGTTGTTGCCACAGCTGTTGTCATAGCAGCCACTATGTTAGTTGTGGGAGCAGCTGTGGTTGTTGTGGGGATGTTTGTGATTGTTGCTCCAGCTGTAGTTGCCGTTGGTGCCTCTGTGGTTGTTGTGGTTGCAGCTGTGGTGTTTGTCAGAGAAACTGTGTTTGTTGTGGGAGCAGCTGTTGTTGTTGTAGTCACAGCTGTAGTTGTTGTAGCCACATCTGTTGATGTGGCAGCAGGCGTGGTTGTTGCCATAGCCAATGTGGTTGTTGTGGGTGCAGCTATGGTTGTTGTCGTCTCCGCAGTATTAGTCGTTGGTAAATATTTTGTTGTTGTAACATCATTTGTGATTTTTGTGGGTACAGCTTCACTTATTGTTGCCACAGCTGTTGTCATAGCAGCCACTATGTTTGTTGTGGGAGCAGCTGTGGCTGTTATCGGTGCAGCTGTTGTTGTTGTTGTAGCAGATGTGGTTGTCGGAGCTGCTGTAGCAGCTGTGGTTGTTGTAGCCCCTGCTTTAGATGTTGTTGGTGCCTCTGTGGTTATTGTGGGTGCAGCTGTGGTTGTTGTGGGAGCAGCTGTGGTTGTTGTCGTTGCAAAAGTATTAGTCGTTGGTAAAGCTGTCATTGTTGTAGGAACAGCTGTTGTCATATCAGCTATGATTGTTGTGGGAGCAGCTGTCATTGTTGTGGGTGCAGCTGTGGTTGCTGTAGACATAGCTGTAGTTGTCGTAGCCGCAGCTGTACTTGTTTTTCTGGGTGCGGCTGTGGTTGTTGTGGGGATGGCTGTGGTTGTTGGAGCCACAGCTGTTGTTGATGTAGCAGCATATGTGGTTGTGGGAGCTGCTGTAGCTGTTGTGGTTGTTGTGGGAAAGGCTTCACTTGTTGTTGCCGAAGCTGTTGTCATAGCAGCCACTATGTTTGTTGTGGGAGCAGCTGTGGTTGTTGTGGGGATGTTTGTGATTGTTGCTCCAGCTGTAGTTGCCGTTGGTGCCTCTGTGGTTGTTGTGGTTGCAGCTGTGGTGTTTGTCAGAGAAACTGTGTTTGTTGTGGGAGCAGCTGTGGTTGTTGTAGTCACAGATGTAGTTGTCGTAGCCACATCTGTTGATGTGGCAGCAGGTGTGGTTGTTGCCATAGCCAATGTGGCTGTTGTGGGTGCAGCTGTTGTTGTCGTAGCAGCAGATGTGGTTGTTATGGGGGAAGCTGTGGTTGTTTTTGCTGCAACTGGGATTGTTGTGGGGACGTCTGTAGTTATTGTAGTCACAGCTGTTGATGTGGCAGCAGCGGTGGTTGTTGTGAAGACTGCTGTGATTGTTGCCCCTACTTTAGTTGATGTTGATACATCTGTGGTTGTTGTGGGAGCAGCTGTGGTTATTGTTGGAGGAGCTGTGGTTGATTTGGGCACAGTTGTGTTTGTTGTGGGAGCAGCTGTGGTTGTTGTGGAATCAGCTGTGGTTGTTGTGGGGACGTCTGTGATTGTTGCTCCAGAAGTAGTTGCCGTTGGTGCCTCTGTGGTACTTGTGGTAGCAGCTGTGGTGTTTGTTAGAGAAACTGTGGTCGTTGTTTGAGCAGCTGTGGTTGTTGGGGGGACGGTTGCGGTTGTTGTCGTCGCATCAGTATTAGTAGTTGGTAAAGCTGTCGTTACTGTAGGAGCAGCTGTTGTCATAGCAGTTATGATTGTTGTGGGAGCAGCTGTGGTTGTTGTGGATGCAGCTGTGGTTGCTGTAGACATAGCTGTAGTTGTCGTAGCCGCAGCTGTATATTTTTTTGTCGGTGCAGCTATGGTTGTTGTGGGGATGGCTGTGGTGGTTGGAGCCGCATCTGTTGATGATGTAGCAGCAGATGAGGTTGTGGCAGCTGCTGTAGCAGCTGTGGTTGCTTTAGATGTTGTTGGTGCCTCAGTGGTTATTGTGGGAGCAGCTGTGGCTGTTGTGGGAGCAGCTGTGGCTGTTGTGGGAGTAGCTATGGTTGTTGTCGTCGCAGAAGTATTAGTCGTTGGTAAAGCTGTCGTTGTTGTAGGAGCAGCTGTGGTTGTTGTGGGTGCAGCTGTGGTTGTTGTAGACATATATGTAGTTGTCGTAGCCGCAGCTGTGTTTTTGTTTGTGGGAGCAGCTGTGGTTGTTGTGTGAGAAGCTGTGGTTTTTGTCGTCGCAGCAGTATTAGTTGTTGGTAAAGCTGTCGTTGTTGTTGGAACAGTTGTTGTCATAGCAGCGGCAATGATTGTTGTGGGAGCAGCTGTGGTTGTTGTGGGTGCAGCTGTGGTTGTTGTAGACATAGCTGTAGTTGTCTTAACCACAGCTGTATTTGTTTTTGTGGGTTCAGCTGTGGTTGTTGTGGGAGCAGCTGTGGTTCTTGTCGTCGCAGCAGTATTAGTCGTTGGTAAAGATGTCTTTGTTGTAGGAGCAGTTGTGGTTGTTATTGGCACGGCATCGGTTGTTGATGCAGCAGCTATTGTCATTGCAGCAGCAATTATTATTGTGGGAGCAGCTGTTGTTTTTGTGGGTGCAGCTGTGGTTGATTTGAGGATGGCTGTGGTTGTAGCCGCAGCTATTGTTGTCGTAGCAGCAGATGTGGTTGTAATGGGCGAAGCTGTGGTTGTGTTTGTGGCAGCTGGGATTGTGGTGAGGACGGCTGTGATTGATGCCCCAGCTGTAGTTGGCGTTGGTGCCTCTGTGATTGTTGTGGGAGTAGCTGTGGTGTTTGTCGTAGAAGCTGTGGTTGTTGTGGGTGAATCTTTAGTTGTTGTGGTAGCAGTTGTGGTTGTTGTGGGCACGGCTTCTGGTGTTGTTGCCGCAGCTGTTGTCATAGCATGAGCTATGTTTGTTGTGGGAACAGCTTTGGCTGTTGTGGGTGCAGCTGTTATTGTTGCAGACACAGCTGTAGTTGTCGTAGCCGCATCTGTTGATGTGGCAGCAACTTTGGTTATTGCCGTATCAGCTGTGGTTGTTGTTGGTGCAGTTGTTGTTGTTGTTGTCTCCACAGTATTAGTCGATTGTAAAGCTGTCATTGTTGTACGAGCAGCTGTGGTTGTTGTGGGGATGTCTGTGATTGTTGCTCCAGCAGTAGTTGCCGTTGGTGCCTCTGTGGTTGTTGTGGGAGCAGCTGTGGTGTTTGTCTTAGAAGCTGTGGTTGTTGTGGGTGCAGCTGTGGCTGTTGTGGGAGCAGCTGTGGTTGTTGTGGGAGCAGCTGTGGTTGTTGTGGTGATGGCTGTGGTTGTTGTAGCAGCAGCTATTGTTGACATAGTTGCAGATATGATTGTTGTTGTCGAAGCTGTGATTGTTATAGAGGCAGTTGCTGTGGGTGTGGTCGAAGCTGTTGTTGTTGTTGTTGTAGCAGAGGCTGTGGTTGTGTGAGCTGCTGTAGTAGCTCTAGATGTTGTTGGTGCCTCTGTGATTGTTGTGGGTGCAGCAGTGGGTCTCGTAGCAGCTCTAGATGTTGTAAATTCAGCTGTGGTTGTTGTGAGGACGGCTGTGATTGTTGCCCCAGCTGTAGTTGCCATTGTTAATTCTGTGGTTGTTGTGGGAGCATCTGTGATTATTGTTGGAGAAGCTGTGTTTGATTTGGGCGCAGCTCTGGTTGTTTTGGGCGCAGCTGTGGTTGTTGTGGGAGCAGCTGTGGTTGTTGTCGTCGCAGCAGTATTTGTCATTGGTAAAGCTGTCATTGTTGTAGGAGCAGTTGTGGTTGTTGTGGGCATGGGTTTGGTTGTTGATGCAGCAGCTTTTGTGATAGCAGCAGCTATGGTTTTTGTGGGAGCAGCTGTTGTTGTGGGTGCAGCTGTGGTTGTTGTATGCAGAGCTGTAGTTGTCATAGCCACAGCTGTGTTTGTTGTTGTGGGTGATGCTGTGGTTGATGTGAGGATGGCTGTGGTTGTTGTAGCCTTAGCAGTTGTTGTCATAGCAGCAGATGTGGTTGTTATGAGGGAAGCTGTGGTTGTGTTTGCGGCAGCTGGGATGGTTGTGGGGACGGCTGTTGATGTGGCAGCAGCTGTGGATGTTGTGAGGATGGCTGTGATTGTTGCCTGAGTTGTAGTTGCTGTTGGTACATCTGTGATTGTTGTGGGATCAGCTGTGGTTATTGTTGGAGGAGCTGTGGTTGATTTGGGTGCAGTTGTGTTTGTTGTGGTAGCAACTTTGGTTGTTGTGATATCAGCTGTGGTTTTTGTGGGTGCAGCTGTGGTCGTTGTGGGTACGGCTTCGCTTGTTGTTGCCGCAGCTGTTGTCATAGCAGCAGCTATGTTTGTTGTGGGAGCAGCTGCAACGGTAGCTGTTGTTGGTGCTGCGCTGGTTGTCGTGGGAGCAGCTGTGGTTGTTGCAGTGTCAGCTGTGGTTGGTGTGGGATCAACTGTGTTTTTTTCATGAGCATCTGTGGTGCTTTGAGCTGCTGTTGTAGCTGTGGTTGTTTTGGGGACAGCTGTGATTGTTTTTACCCCAGCTGTAGATGTCGTTTTGGCTGATGTGGTTGTTGTGGTGTTAGCTGTGGGTGTTCTTATTTCGGCTGTGGTTGTTGCCCCAGCTGTAGTTGTCGTTGGTGCCTCTGTGGTTGTTTTAGGAGCAGTTATGGTTGTTGTGGGAGCATCTGTGGTTGTTGTTAATTCAGCTGTAGTTGTTGTGGGGATGGCTGTGATATTTTTGGTAGTTGTAGTAGTAGTCGTGTTATTCTGGAGTTCTGAAAAAATTAATTAAAACATTTAAATAAATGTTATGTCATTAAAATTGTTCTTTAAACCAGAAAAGCTTGCTCAAATCTTATTTTTTGTGGGTGGAAAACTGAAAACAAAGAAAGCCTCTGCCAAGCCTCCCCAAAGTCTCTCCCCTTCCAAACATTTAAAAAATGCCAGCTGTACGGTCACCTGAGCAAAATCATAATAATCAGTGAAGCAAAACCAGCGCTCTAGAATTGTCTTTGCTCATATCCATTTTAATGTTTTTGTCTGTGAAGAGAGACTACCATGGTTTTAAATGGTTTTGAAATAAAAACACTTTTAAATGAGGTACACTATTTTAAGTATGATGTGATTTGATTACAACTGATGAAATCAGAGCTGGTAATTTGGCTGTGGGCATCAAAATAAAAACTAAAACCAACAATATGATGACAAATGAGAGGGTAAAATCCATTCAAACAATCATGTGTATGAATCTACATACATATTGTGTTCAGATTAATTCTTACCCGCATTGATACTGACAGTAATAATGTCTAAGAAGACTGTGGACGTGTTGATAAACATCTTGAGGGATTCCTCTATAGTTGTAACATTAGGGACCACTGACTGGTTTGTGAAGATCATATTGGTTGTCACACCCACAGAACCAGACCTAAAAATCAAAGCAATAGAATGAATGTGAAATGGGATAAAAATTGTTATTATTATTATTATTATTATTAGTAGTAGTAGTAGTAGTTATTTATTTATATATATATATATATATACACAGTTTATATATATTAGGGGTTAGATCAGCTTTAAAATTGCAGATAGATTGTAACTTCCATCAATGTAATTGTCTGCATCATTTCCAAACTCCCATATATTTTTTTGCGCAAATAAACACTACCGTTCAAAAGTTTGGGGTCACTTAGAAATGTCCTTGTTTTCCATGAAAACATACATTAAATGAGTTTGAATAGGAAACATAGCAAAATGCACACGAAATGTAGTCATTGACAAGGTTAGAAATAATGTTTTTTAATATAAATAATAATTGTGTCCTTCAAACTTGGCTTTTATCAAAGAATCCTCCATTTGTAGCAATTACAGCCTTGCAGACCTTTGGCATTCTAGTTGTCAATTTGTTGAGGTAATCTGAAGAGATTACACCCCATGCTTCCTGAAGCACCTCCCACAAGTTGGATTGGCTTGATGGGCACTTCTTACGTACCATGTGAGCTGCTCCCACAACAGCTCAATAGGGTTGAGATCCAGTGACTGTGCTGGCCACTCAATTATAGACAGAATACCAGCTGACTGCTTCTTCCCTAAATATTTATTGCATAGTTTGGAGCTGTGCTTTGGGTCATTGTCCTGTTGTAGGAGGAAATTGGCTCCAATCAAGCACCGTCCACAGGGTATGGCATGGCGTTGCAACATGGAGTGATAGCCTTCCTTCTTCAAGATCCCTTTTACCCTGTACAAATCTCCCACTTTACCACCACCAAAGCGCCCCCCAGACCATCACATTGCCTCCACCATGCTTGACAGATGGCATCAAGCACTCCTCCAGCATCTTTCATTTGGTCTGCGTCTAACAAATGTTCTTTTTGTGATCCGAACACCTCAAACTTCGATTCGTCTGTCCATAACACTTTTTTCCAATCTTTCTCTGTCCAGTGTCTGTGTTCTTTTGCCCGTCTTAATATTTTCTTTTTATTGGCCAGTCTGAGATATGGCTTTTTCATTGCAACTCTGCCTAGAAGGTCAGCATCCCGGAGTCGCCTCTTCACTGTTGATGTTGAGACTGGTGTTTTGTGGGTACTATTTAATGAAGCTGCCAGTTGAAGACCTGTGAGGCGTCTGTTTCTCAAACTAGACACTCTAATGTATTTGTCCTCTTGCTCAGTTGTGCACCGGGGCCTCCCAATCCTCTTTCTATTCTGGTTAGAGCCAGTTTGCGCTGTTCTATGAAGCGAGTAGCACACAGTTTTATGAGATTTTCAGTTTCTTGGCAATCTCTCGCATGGAATAGCCTTCATTTCTCAGAACAAGAATAGACTGACGAGTTTCAGAAGAAAGTTATTTGTTTCTGGCCATTTAGAGCCTGTAATCAAACCCACAATTGCTGATGCTCTAGATACTCAACTAGTCTCAAGAAGGCCAGTTTTATTGCTTCTTTAATCAGCACAACAGTTTTCAGCTGTGCTAACATAATTGCAAAAGGGTTTTCTAATGATCAATTAGCCTTTTAAAATGATAAACTTGGATTAGCAAACATAACGTGCCATTGGAACACAGGACTGATGATTGCTGATAATGGGCCTCTGTACGCCTATGTTGCCATTTCCAGCTATAATAGCCATTTACAACATGAACAATGTCTACACTGTATTTCTGATCAATTTGATGTAATTTTGATGGACACAGTCAATTTTACAATAGTTCTATTTTGTTTGTTTTTACTCCTGAACTTCCACTACCCTCAACCTCTCCGATCATTTTCATGATGTCCATCCGGTTTCACAAAAGTTCTTAACCTATAACATATACCGGTATATATTTATTATGGACACAGTATGTTTTACATTAGTTCTCTTGTTGTTATTAGTTGTCATTAGTCCCAACCTTCAGCTCCATTCAACCCCTCCCATCTATCTCGTAACACCATCCACCATTTCTATTTGCCATATAGTTTTGAATCCAGCATCGTTTTGCTTATCAGTTTATAAAACATTTGCCATGGAATCGGTACGTCCAAAATCTCTTCACAACTATTTTGCAATATACAGTGGGGAGAACAAGTATTTGATACACTGCCGATTTTGCAGGTTTTCGTACTTACAAAGCATGTAGAGGTCTGTAATTGTTATCATAGGTACACTTCAACTGTGAGAGACGGAATCTAAAACAAAAATCCAGAAAATCACATTGTATGATTTTTAAGTAATTCATTTGCATTTTATTGCATGACATAAGTATTTGATCACCTACCAACCAGTAAGAATTCCGGCTCTCACAGACCTGTTAGTTTTTCTTTAAGAAGCCCTGTTTTCTTTAAGAACACCTGTTTGAACTCGTTACCTGTATAAAAGACACCTGTCCACACACTCAATCAAACAGACTCCAACCTCTCCACAATGGCCAAGACCAGAGAGCTGTGTAAGGACATCAGGGATAAAATTGTAGACCTGCACAAGGCTGGGATGGGCTACAGGACAATAGGCAAGCAGCTTGGTGAGAAGGCAACAACTGTTGGCGCAATTATTAGAAAATGGAAGAAGTTCAAGATGACGGTCAATCACCCTCGGTCCGGGGCTCCATGCAAGATCTCACCTCGTGGGGCATCAATGATCATGAGGAAGGTGAGGGATCAGCCCAGAACTACACGGCAGGACCTGGTCAATGACCTGAAGAGAGCTGGGACCACAGTCTCAAAGAAAACCATTAGTAACACACTACGCCGTCATGGATTAAAATCCTGCAGTGCACGCAATGTCCCCCTGCTCAAGCCAGCGCATGTCCAGGCCCGTCTGAAGTTTGCCAATGACCATCTGGATGATCCAGAGGAGGAATGGGAGGTCATGTGGTCTGATGAGACAAAAATAGAGCTTTTTGGTCTAAACTCCACTCGCCGTGTTTGGAGGAAGAAGAAGGATGAGTACAACCCCAAGAACACCATCCCAACCGTGAAGCATGGAGGTGGAAACATCATTCTTTGGGGATGCTTTTCTGCAAAGGGGACAGGACAACTGCACCGTATTGAGGGGAGGATGGATGGGGTCATGTATCGCGAGATCTTGGCCAACATCCTCCTTCCCTCAGTAAGAGCATTGAAGATGGGTCGTGGCTGGGTCTTCCAGCATGACAACGACCAGAAACACACAGCCAGGGCAACTAAGGAGTGGCTCCGTAAGAAGCATCTCAAAGTCCTGGAGTGGCCTAGCCAGTCTCCAAACCTGAACCCAATAGTCTGTATTGCCCAGCGACAGCCCCGAAACCTGAAGGATCTAGAGAAGGTCTGTATGGAGGAGTGGGCCAAAATCCCTGCTGCAGTGTGTGCAAACCTGGTCAAGACCTACAGGAAGCGTATGATCTCTGTAATTTTAAACAAAGGTTTCTGTACCAAATTTTAAGTTCTGCTTTTCTGATGTATCAAATACTTATGTCATGCAATAAAATGCAAATTAATTACTTAAAAATCATACAATGTGATTTTCTGGATTTTTGTTTTAGATTCCGTCTCTCACAGTTGAAGTGTACCTATGATAAAAATTACAGACCTCTACATGCTTTGTAAGTAGGAAAACCTGCAAAATCGGCAGTGTATCAAATACTTGTTCTCCCCACTGTATATGGGACAGCTGTCAATTATTTGGTCCTTAAATGAAACTGGTATACTTTTTTATTTATCACAATTTTCTTTAACCAATTATGGTCTTTAATGCAGGGCCGACAGACAAGTTTCTTACTTTTTCTCCCTTCCGCTTTCCTCTTCCATGTTTGCGGTAATGCTGCAATTATTTGGTTGTAATTTTGGATAGAGCAGACATTTCCACATGTTTTTGTTAGCTGCATGTGCGACATAACTCCACCAGTCCTACCGATGATATCATTTACGAAGATTATACTTTAAATTTTTTTAAATACTTTTTTTTAATCAATTAGTATATTTGAGTTTAACCACAATATTTGTTGCATTATTTGTTCTGTCGTTTCTGGAGGATTAAATTGAAATTGCAACCAACTTTCTATGGCTTGTTTTAGAAATAGTGATATTTGGGAGATTATTTCCTTTTCAAATAACTGAAAGTGAGACGTTGTAATCTGATTTAAAGGGAAAAAGGCCTTTCTTGAACATTGGGTGAGACAATCTTACTAATTTGCTAGAGAACCAGTTCGGATTTAAGTATAACTTTTGTATGACTGAAGCGTTTAGTGATAGTTCTAATTTTTGTATATTTAATCATTTCTGTCCTCCGAATTCATATTCATTATATAAATAGGCCCGTTAAATTTTTTCTGGCTTGACGTTCCAAATAAAATGGAAAAATTTTTTCTCATATAATTAAAAAAACTGTTCGCTAGGCGTAGTTATGTTAGTAATATTAGTAATAGTATTATTAAATAATGCTAAACATGTGACTAATAGACTTCTTCTAAGCAAGTAATTTATAGAAATATGGACCTAAAAGTAAAACTGAACATACCAGAAACTGATGATGATACATCTGAGGAAGATTACAGGATATATTGTTTTGTATCCTCGATTCAACTATAGAAAGATATCAGCACACATACAAAGCATTACAATGATGAAAGAAATGTACTATGCACTAATAACTCTCAGGCAGGATTTGTTTTTATATATACATTTAAATATTTTAGTTGAAGTTAATGGTAAACATTTACCTCAGTTGTGACATTTAAAGCCAAAGTAAGGTAGTCCAGGGAATGTGCATTTTTGTAGGCTTCTAAAAATGTACGACTCATCCGGAACTTTAAAATAAGTACACCTTCATTTGACGTTGGAGGGTCAGTGGATGCAGTGGTTGTGACAACAGTAGTATTTGGAGCCACATTAGTTGTCTTAACAGAAGCTGTAGTTGTCGTATGTGCAGCTGCTTTGGTTGTTTTGGGAGCAGCTCTGGTTGTTGTGGGAGCAGCTGTGGTTGTTATGTGGTTACTACTAGTTACAGAAGCCTTTGTTGTTGTGGGGGTAGCTGTTGTCATTGTTAAAGCTGTGGTTGTTGTGGGAGCAGCTCTGGTTGTTGTGGGAACAGCTGTGGTTGTTGTGGGGTTAGCTGTAGTTGTGGTAGGGCCAGCTGTGGTGGTAGTTACAGCAGCTATTGTTGTTGTGGCAGCAGGTGTTGTTATTGTTGTGGTGGCAGCTGTTGGTGCTGTGGTTGTCGTAGCAGCAGCTGTAGTTGTCGTAGCAGCAGCTGTAGTTGTCATTGTTGCTGCTGTGGTTTGTGTGGGAGCAGCTGTGGTTGTTGTGGCGGAACCTGTGCTTGTTGTGGGAGCACCTTTGGCTGTTGTGGGGACGGCTGTGGTTATCGTAACCACAGCTATAGTTCTCGTAGCAGCAGCTGTGGTTGTTGTGGGGGCAGCTGTAGCTGTTGTAGGTAAAGCTATGGTTGTCATAGCAGTGGTTGTTGTTGTCGTTGGTGCAGCAGTGGTTGTTGTGGGGTAAGCTGTGGTTGTCGTAGCAGCAGCTGTAGTTGTCGTAGCAGCAGCTGTAGTTGTCATTGTTGCTGCTGTGGTTGTTGTGGGAGCAGCTGTGGTTGTTGTGGCCGAACCTGTGCTTGTTGTGGGAGCACCTTTGGCTGTTGTGGGGACGGCTGTGGTTGTCGTAACCACAGCTATAGTTCTCGTAGCAGCAGCTGTGGTTGTTGTGGGGGCAGCTGTAGCGGTTGTAGGTAAAGCTATGGTTGTCATAGCAGTGGTTGTTGTTGTCGTTGGTGCAGCAGTGGCTGTTGTGGGGTAAGCTGTGGTTGTTGTAGGAGCAGCTGTGATTGTTGTAGAAGCTGCTATAGTTGTTGTTCGAGCCGCTGTTGTTGTGGGAGCCACTATTGTTGTTACAGGAACTGCAGTTTTAGTTGGTGCTGCTGTGGTTGTTGTGGGTCCAGCAGTGATTGTTTTGGGAAAAGCTGTGGTTGTTGTTGTGGCAGCTCTGGTTATTGTAGCATAAACTGTTGGTGTTGTTAGTGCAGCTGTGGTTGTTGTGGGAGCAGCTGTGTTTTTTTTGGGGTTTGCTGTTGTTTTGGTAGAGCCAGCTGTGGTGGTAGTTACAGTTGTAGTGGGAGCTGCTGTTGTTGTCATGGGAGCCCCTGTGGTTGTTGTAGCAGAAGCTGTGGTGGGAGCTTTAGTGGTCATAGCAGCAGCTGTAATTGTTGTGGGGGAAGCTGTGGTTGATGTGGAAGAAGCTGTGGTTATTGTAAGGGCGGATGTGATTGTCGTAGCAGCAGCAGCTGTTGTTGTTGTTGTTGTTGGTCCTGCTGTGGTTGTTGTAGGAACAACTGTGGTTGTTGTGGGGATGGTTGTTGTAGCTGCATCTGTTGTTGTCGTTGCAGCAGCTGTTTTTGTTGTGGGGTAAGATGTGGTTGTTTTGGTAGCGGCTGAGGTTCTCATAGCAGCTCTGGTTGTTGTGGCTGCTGTGTTGGTTTTTGTAGGCACAGCTGTTAATTTGGTTACTGCTGCTGTTTTTGTTGTGGGAGCAGCTGTCATTGTTGTGGGTGCAGCTGTGGTTGTTGTCGCTGCTGTGGTTGTTGTCACCGCAGCTGTTGTTGTCATAGCAGCAGCTGTTGTAGCTACAGCTGTGGTAGATGTTGGTGCAGCTGTTGTTGTGGAATAACTTTTGGTTGACATAGCCGCAGCTGTTGTTGTCATAGCAGCAGTTGTGGTTGTTGTGGGAGCGGCTGTGGGTGTTGCAGCAGCTGTGATTGTTGTTGGAGCAGCTGTGGTTGTTGAAGGGAAATATATAGTTGTTGTGGGAGCACCTAAGTTTGTTCTGGGGATGGCTGTGGTTGATGTAGTTGTTGTAGTAGCAGCTTTTTTTGTTGTGGGTGCAGCTGTGGTAGTTTTGACTGCAGCATTGGTTGTTATAGCTGTAGGTGTTTTTGTGGTTACTGCTGCTGTGGTTGTTGTTGGAACATATGTGGTTGTTGTGGGCGCAGCTGTGGTTGTTGTGGTTGCAACAGTGGTTGTTGTGGGTGCAGCAGTGGTTGTTGTGGGAGCATTTGTGATTGTTGTGGGTGCCGCTGTGGTTGTTGTAGCCGTATCTGTAGTAGTTGTAGCCAGAGCTGCATTTGTCATTGCTGCAGCTGTGGTTAATGTGGGGGAAGCTGTGGTTGTTGTCGCTGCAGAAGCTGTAGTTGTCATTGGTGCTGCTGTGGTTGCTGTGGGAGCAGCTGTCGTTGTTGTAGGCACATCTGTAGTTGTCATAGGCGAAGATGTAGTTGTCATTGGTGCTGCTTTGGTTGTGGTTTGTATAGCTGTGGTTGTTGTAGCTGCAGATGTAGTTGTCGTTGATACTGCTGTGGTTGTGGTGGGAACATCTGTGCTTGTAGTGGGAGCAGCTGTGGTTGTTGTGTGAGCAGCTGTATTTGTTGTGGGTGCAGCTGTGGTTGTTGTAGCCATACCTGTAGTTGTCATTGCTGTAGTTGTCATTGGGGCTGCTGCTGTTGTTATAGTTGGTTCAGCTGTGGTTGTTGTTTCAGCACCTGTGGATGTCGTTGGTGCAGCTGTGGTTGTTGTAGCCGCAGCCGTTGTTGTCGTAGCAGCAGCTGTGGTTGTTGTAGCTTTATGTGTAGTTGTCGTAGCTGCAGTTGGCATTGGTGCTACAGTGTTTGCCATTGGTTCAGCTGTGGTTGTTGCGGCAGCAGCTGTGGTTGTCATTGCTGTACCTGTGGTTGTTGTGTGTGAACTTGTGTTTGATATAGCCACCGCTGTTGTTGTCGTAGCAGCAGCGGTGGTTATTGTGGGGGCACCTGTGGGTGTTGTGGGTGCAGCTGTGGTTGTTGTGTGTGCATATGTGGTTGTAGTAGCTGTATCTGTATTTGTCGTAGCCTCAGCTGTAGTTGTCATTAGCGCTGCAGTGGTTGTTGTGGCAGCAGCTGTAGTTGTCGGGGAGACACCTTTGGTGGTAGGTTCAACAGGTGTTGTTATTGGTGCTGCTGTTGTCGTCGTAACACCAGCTGTAGTTATCATGGGGGCAGCTGTGGTTGTTGGGGGGGAAGTGGTGGTTGTCGGCATATCTGTGGTTGTTGAAGCTGTTCTAGCAGCAGCTGTAGTTGTCGTTGTTGCTGCTGTGGTTATTCTGGGAGCAGCTGTGGTTGTTGTGGCGGAACCTGTGCTTGTTGTGGGAGCAGCTTTGGCTGATGTGGGGAGGGCTATGGTTGTCGTAAACACAGCTATAGTTGTCATCCTAACACCAGCTGCGGTTGTAGTGGGGGCAGCTGTGGTTGTAGTGGGGGCAGCCATGGTTGTTGTGAGAGTCGCTGTTGTTGGTGTGAATGCAGCTGTTGTTGTTGTAGCCGTATATGTAGTTTCAGCAGCTGTTATTGGTCCAGCTGTTGTCATCGTAACACCAGCTGTAGTAATCATGGGGGCAGCTGTGGTTGTTGTGGGGGCAGTGGTGGTTGTCGGCATATCTGTGGTTGTTAAAGCTGTTCTCGTCATTCGAGCTGCTGTCGTTGTTGCGGCAGCTAATATTGTGGCTGCTGCTTTTGTAGTCGTAGCGACAGCTGTGGTTGATGTTTGTGCGGCTGTGGTTGGTGTGGCAGCAGCTGTACTTGATTGGGAGGCACCTGTGGTGGTGGTTTCAGCAGCTGTTTTTATTGGTGCAACTGTTGTCGTCCTAACACCAGCTGCGGTTGTAGTGGGGGCAGCTGCGGTTGTAGTGGGGGCAGCTGTGGTTGTTGGTATATCTATGGTTGTTGTTGCAGCATTTGTTGTTGTTATGGGAGCATTTATGGTTGTTCTTGTGGCAGATTTTGTTTTTGTGGGAGCAGCTGTGGTTGTTGTGGGTGCAGCTGTGGTTGTTGAAGCCGTATCTGTAGTTTCAGCAGGTCTTGTTAATTTTGCATCTGTTGTTGTCTTAACTCCATCTGTGGTTGTTGCTGTAGCTGCTGTTTGTGTTGTTGCGAAAGCTGTTGGTGTTGTTGCTGTTGTAGTTGTAGCGACAGCTATTGTTGTTAGTGCTTCTGTGGTTGTTGTGGGAGGAGCTGTGGTTGTTGTGGGTGCAACTGTTGTAGTTGTCGCCACAGCTGTGGTTGTTGTGGGGGCAGCGGTGGTTGTCATCATATATGTGGTTGTTGAAGCTGTTCTCGTCGTTGGAGCTGCTGCCGTTATTGCGGCAGCTAATATTGTTGTGGCTGCTGCTGTGGTAGTTGTAGTGACAGCTGTGGTGTATGTTTGTGCATCTGTGGTTGTTGTGGGTGCAGCTGTAGTTGTCTGGGAGGCACCTGTTTTGGTAGTTTCAGCAGCTGTTTTTATTGGTGCAACTTTTGTCGTCCTAACACCAGCTGTGGTTGTAGTGGGGACAGCTGTGGTTGTCTTCATATCTGTGGTTGTTGTTGCGGCAGTTGTGGTTGTTGTTGGATCAGCTTTGGTTGTTGCTGATGTGGTTTTTGTGGGAGCAGCTGTGGTTAATGTGGAAGCAGCTTTGGTTGTTGTGGGTGCAGCTGTGGTTGTTGAAGCTGTATAATTAGTATCAGCAGCTGTTGTTATTTTTGCAGCTGTTGTTGTCGTAACTCCATCTGTGTTTGTTGTTGGAGCTGCTGTGGTTGTTGTTGCGAAAGCCGTTGGTGTTGTTGCAGTTGTAGTCTTAGCGACAGCTGTTGTTGTTAGTGCTTCTGTGGTTGTTGTGGGAGCATCTGTGATTATTGTGGGTACAACTGTGGTTGTTCTATCTGTATATGTATTTTCAGCAGCTGTTGTTATTGGTGCAGCTGTTGTTGTAACTCCAGATGTGGTTGTTTTTGGATCTGGTTTGGTTGTTGTTGCTGCAGCTGTTGTTGTTGTGGCTGCTACTGTTGTAGTTGGGGAGACACCTGTGGTCGTAGGTTCAACAGCTGTTGTTATTGGTGCTACTGTTGACGTCGTAACACCAGCTGTAGTTATCATGGGGGCAGCTGTGGTTGTAGTAGGGGCAGCTGTTGTTGTTGTGAGTGCAGCTGTGGTTGTTATAGCCGTATCTGTAGTTTCAGCAGCTGTTTTTATTGGTGCAGAAGTTGTTGTTGTAACTCCAGATGTGGATGTCTTTGGATCTTTTTTGGTTGTTGTTGGTCCAGCTGTGGTGGGAGTGGCAGCAGCTGTAGTTGACAGGGAGCCACCTGTGGTGGTAGTTTCAGAAGCTGTTGTTACCGGTGCAGCTGCTATCGTCGTAACACTAGCTATGGTTGTTGTAGGGGAAGCTGTGGTTGTTGGTATATCTGTGGTTGTTTTTGCAGCAGCTGTGGTTGTTGTGGGGGCAGCTGTTGTTGTTGTGGGAGCACCTGTGGTTGTTGTGGTAGTAGCTGTGGTTATTGTGTGAGCAGTTGTGGTTTTTGTGAGTGCAATTGTGGTTGTTGCTTCCTTATCTGTAGGTTCAGCAGCTGATGTTATTGGTGCATCGGTTGTTGTCGTAACTCCAGCTGTGGTTGTTCTTGGTGCATCTGTGGATGTTGAAGCAGCAGCTGTAGTTGTCGGGGAAGCACTTGTGGTGGTAGTATCAGCAGTTGTTGTTTTTGACACAGCTGTTGTCCTCAAAACACCAGCTGTGGTTGTCAATGAGGCAACTGTGGTTGTTGTGAGAGTCGCTTTGATTGGTGTGGGTGCAGCTGTTGTTGTTGTAGCCGTATCTGTAGTTTCAGCAGCTGTTATTGGTCCAGATGTTGTCATCGTAACACCAGCTGTAGTTATCATGGGGGCAGCGGTGGTTGTTGGCATATCTGTGGTTGTTAAAGCTGTTCTAGTCGTTGGAGCTGCTGTCGTTGTTGCGGCAGCTAATGTTGTGTTTGCTGCTGTTGTAGTCGTAGCGATAGCTGTGGTTGATGTTTTTGCACCTGTGGTTGTTGTGGCAGCAGCTGTATTCGATTGGAAGGCACCTGTGGTGGTGGTTTCAGCAGCTGTTTTTATTGGTGCAACTGTTGTCGTCCTAACACCAGCTGCGATTGTAGTGGGGGCAGTTGTGGTTGTAGTGGGGGCAGCTGTGGTTGTTGTGGGGGCGGCTGTGGTTGTCGGTATATCTGTGATTGTTGTTGCAGCAGTTGTTTTTGTTGTGGAAGCATCTATGGTTGTTGTTGTTTCTGATTTGGTTTTTGTGGGAGCAGCTGTGGTTGTTGTGGGTGCAGCTGTGGTTGTTGAAGCCGTATCTGTAGTTTCAGCAGCTCTTGTTATTTTTGCAGCTGTTGTTGTACTCATAACTCCGTCTATGGTTGTTGTTGGAGCTGCTGTTGTTGTTGTTGAGACAGCTGTTGGTGTTGTTGCTGTTGTAGACATAGCGACAGCTGTTGTTGTTAGTGCTTCTGTGGTTGTTGTGGGTTCAACTTTGGTTGTTCTATCCGTATATGTAGTTTCAGCATCTGTTGTTATTGGTGCAGCTGTTGTTTTTGTAACTCCAGATGTGGTTGTTTTTGGATTTGCTTTGGTTGTTGTTGCGGCAGCTGTTCTTGTTGTGGCTGATGCTGTTGTAGTCGTCTCCACTGCTGTGGTTGTTGTTGGTCCACCTGTTGTTGTTGTGGCAGAAGCTGTAGTTGTCGGTGAGACACCTGTGGCGGTAGGTTCAACAGCTTTTGTTATTGGTGCTGCTGTTGAAGTCGTAACACCAGCTGCAGTTATCATGGGGGCAGCCGTTGCTGTTGTGGGGTCATCGGTGGTTGTCGGCATATCTGTGGTTATTGTAGGGGCAGCTGTGGTTGTTGTTGGAGAAACTGTGGTCACCGCTAGTGCTGCTGTGGTTGTTATGGGTGTAGCTGTGGTTGTTATAGCCGTATCTGTAGTTTCAGCAGCTGTTGTTATTGTTGCAGCTGTTGTTGTTGTAACTCCAGGTGTGGTCGTCTTTGGATTTTTTTTGGTTGTTGTTGGTGCAGCTGTGGTTGTTATGGCAGCAGCTGTAGTTGTCGGGGAGACACCTGCGGTGGTAGGTTCAACAGCTGTTGTTATTGGTGCTGCTGTTGACGTCGTAACACCAGCTGTAGTTATCATGGGGGCAGCTGTGGTTGTTGTGGGGGCAGCGGTGGTTGTCGGCATATATGTGGTTGTTGTAGGGGCAGTTGTGGTTGTTGTTGAAGCAACTGTGGTCATTGCTAGTGCTGCTGTGTTTATTATGAGAGCTGATGTTGTTGTAATGGGTTTAGCTGTGGTTGTTATAGCCGTATCTGTAGTTTCAGCAGCTGTTGTTATTTCTGCTGCTGTTGTTGTTGTAACTCCAGCTGTGGTTGTCTTTGGATCTTTTTTAGTTGTTATTGATGCAGCTGTGGTTGTTGTAGCAGCAGCTGTAGTTGTCGGTGCAGCTTCTATCGTCGTAACACCAGCTGTGTTTGTCGTAGTGGCAGCAGTGGTTGTTGGTATATCTGTGGTTGTTTTTGGAGCAGCTCTGGTTGATGTTGGAGCAGCTGTGTTTAAAGTGGGAGCAGCTGTGGTTGTTGTTGGACCAGCTGTGGTTGTTGTGGGAGCAATTGTGGTTGTTGTGGGAGCAGATGTGGTTGTGGTGGGAGCAGATGTGGTTGTGGTGAGAGCAGTTGTGGTTGTTGTTGCTGCTGCTCTGGTTGTTATAGGGGCAGCTGTGGTTGTTGGAGCAGTTGTGGTTTTTGTGAGTTCAACTGTGGTTGTTGAATCCTTATCTGTAGTTTTAGTTGTTATTGGTGCATCTGTTGTTGTGGTAACTCCAGCTGTGGTTGTTGTTGGTGCATTTGTTGTTGTTGAGGCAGCAGCTGTAGTTGTCGGGGAGGCACTTGTGGTGGAAGTATCAGCAGCTGATTTTGTCCTCAAAACACCAGCTGTGGTTGTCATGGGGGCAGCCGTGGTTGCTGTGAGAGTCGCTGTGGTTGGTGTGGGTGGAGCTGTTGTTGTTGTAGCCATATATGTAGTTTCAGGAGCTGTTATTGGTCCAGCTGTTGCCGTCGTAACACCAGCTGTAGTTATCATGGAGGCAGCTGTGGTTGTTGTGGGGGCAGCGGTGGTTGTCGGCATATCTGTGGTTGTTAAAGCTGTTCTCGTCGTTGGAGCTGCTGTCGTTGTTGCGGCAGCTAATGTTGTTGTCTCTGCTGCTGTTGTTGTCGTAGCGACAGCTGTGGTTGATGTTTGTTCAGGTGTGGTTGTTGTGGCAGCACCTGTATTCGATTGGAAGGCACCTGTGGTGGTGGTTTCAGCAGCTGTTTTTATTGGTGCAACTGTTGTCGTCCTAACACCAGCTGCGATTGTAGTCGGAGCAGCTGTGGTTGTAGTGGGGCCAGCTGTGGTTGTTGTAGGGGCAGCTGTGGTTGTCGGTATATCTGTGGTTGTTGTTGCAGCAGTTGTTGTTTTTGTGGAAGCATCTATGGTTGTTGTTGCTGATTTGCTTTTTGTGGGAGCAGCTCTGGTTGTTGTGGGTGCAGCTGTGGTTGTTGAAGCCATATCTGTAGTTTCAGCAGCTCTTGTTATTTTTTCAGCTGTTGTTGTACTCATGACTCCGTCTATGGTTGTTGTTGGAGCTGCTGTAGTTGTTGTTGAGACAGCTGTTGGTGTTGTTGCTGTTGTAGTCATCGCGACAGCTGTTGTTGTTAGTGCTTCTGTGGTTGTTGTGGGAGCAGCTGTGGTTGTTGTGGGTTCAACTTTGGCTGTTCTATCCGTATATGTAGTTTCAGCATCTGTTGTTATTGGTGCAGCTGTTGTTTTTGTAACTCCAGATGTGGTTAATTTTGGATCTGCTTTGGTTGTTGTTGCGGCAGCTGTTCTTCTTGTGGCTGCTGCTGTTGTAGTCGTCTCCACAGCCGTGGTTGTTGTTGGTCCACCTCTTGTTGTTGTGGCAGCAGCTGTAGTTGTCGGTGAGACACCTGTGGCGGTACGATCAAAAGCTTTTGTTATTGGTGCTGCTGTTGAACTCGTAACACCAGCTATAGTTATCATGGGGGCAGCCGTTGCTGTTGTGGGGGTAGCGGTGGTTGTCGGCATATCTGTGGTTGTTGTAGGGGCAGCTGTGGTTGTTGTTGGAGCAACTGTGGTCACTGCTAGTGCTGCTGTGGTTGTTATAGCCGTATCTGAAGTTTCAGCAGCTGTTGTTATTGTTGCAGTTGTTGTTGTTGTTGTAACTCCAGGTGTGGTTGTCTTTGGATCTTTTTTGGTTGTTGTTGGTGCAGCTGTGGTTGTTGTGGCAGCAGCTGTAGATGTCGGGAAGACACCTGCGGTGGTAGGTTCAACAGCTGTTGTTATTGGTGCTGCTGTTGACGTCGTAACACCAGCTGTAGTTATCATGGCAACAGCTGTGGCTGTGGTTGTTGTGGCAGCAGCTGTAGTTGTCGGGGAGACAACTGTGTTGGTAGTTTCAGCAGCTGTTGTTATCTGTGCAGCTTCTAGCGTCGTAACACCAGCTATGTTTGTCGTAGGGGCAGCTGTGGTTGTTGGTATATCTGTGGTTGTTTTTCGAGCAGCTTTGGTTGTTGTTGGACCAGCTGTGGTTGTGGTAGGAGCAGCTGTGGTTGTTGTGGGTGCAGCTGTGGTTGTTGTTGCTTCTGCTCTGGTTGTTATGGGGGCAGCTGTGGTTGTTGGAGCAGTTGTGGTTTTTGTGAGTTCAACTGTGGTTGTTGAATCCTTATCTGTAGTTTCAGCAGCTGTTGTTATTGGTGCATCTGTTGTTGTCGTAACTCCAGCTGTGGTTGTTGTTGGTGCATTTGTTGTTGTTGAGGCAGCAGCTGTAGTTGTCGGGGAGGCACTTGTGGTGGAAGTATCAGCAGCTGTTGTTATTGACACAGATTTTGTCCTCAAAACACCAGCTGTGGTTGTCATGGGGGCAGCCGTGGTTGCTGTGAGAGTCGCTGTGGTTGGTGTGGGTGGAGCTGTTGTTGTTGTAGTCATATCTGTAGTTTCAGCAGCTGTTATTGGTCCAGCTGTTGCCGACGTAACACCAGCTGTAGTTATCATGGGGGCAGCCGTTGCTGTTGTTGGGGCAGCGGTGGTAGACGGCATATCTGTGGTTGTTGTAGGGGCAGCTGTGGTTGTCATAGCCCTATCTGTAGTTTCAGCAGCTGTTGTTATTGTTGCAGCGGTTGTTGTTGTAACTCCAGGTGTGATTGTCTTTGGATCTTTTTTGGTTGTTGTTGGTGCAGCTGTGGTTGTTGTGGCAGCAGCTGTAGTTGTCGGGGAGACAACTGTGGTGGTAGTTTCAGCAGCTGTTGTTATCTGTGCAGCTTCTAGCGTCGTAACACCAGCTATGTTTGTCGTAGGGGCAGCTGTGGTTGTTGGTATATCTGTGGTTGTTTTTGGAGCAGCTTTGGTTGTTGTTGGACCAGCTGTGGTTGTTGTGGGAGCAGATGTGGTTGTGGTGGGAGCAGCTGTGGTTGTTGTTGCTGCTCCTCTGGTTGTTATGGAGGCAGCTGTGGTTGTTGGAGCAGTTGAGGTTTTTGTGAGTTCAACTGTGGTTGTTGAATCCTTATCTGTAGTTTGAGCAGCTGTTGTTATTGGTGCATTTGTTGTTGTCGTAATTCCAGCTGTGGTTGTTGTTGGTGCATCTGTTGATGTTGAGGCAGCAGCTGCAGTTGTCGGGGAGGCACTTGTGATGGAAGTATCAGCAGCTGTTGTTATTGACACAGGTTTTGTCCTCAAAACACCAGCTGTGGTTGTCATGGGGGCAGCCGCGGTTGCTGTGAGAGTAGCTGTGGTTGGTGTGGGTGCAGCTGTTGTTGTTGTAGTAGCCATATCTGTAGTTTCAGCAGCTGTTATTAGTCCAGCTGTTTCTGTCGTAACACCAGCTGTAGTTATCATGGGGGCAGATGTGGTTGTTGTGGGGGCAGCGGTGGTTGTCGGCATATCTGTGGTTGTTAAAGCTGTTCTCGTCGTTGGAGCTGCTGTCGTTGTTGCGGCTGCTAATGTTGTTGTGGCTACTGCTGTTGTAGGCATAGCGACAGTTGTGGTTGATGTTTTTGCAGCTATGGTTGTTGTGGCAGCAGCTGTGTTCGATTGGGAGGCACCTGTGGTGGTGATTTCACCAGCTGTTTTTATTGGTGCAACTGTTGTCGTCCTAACACCAGCTGCGATTGTAGTGGGGGCAGCTGTGGTTGTAGTGGGGGCAGCTGTGGTTGTAGTGGGGGCAGCTGTGGTTGTTGTGGGGGCAGCTGTGGTTGTCGGTATATCTGTGGTTGTTGTTGCAGCAGTTGTTGTTGTTGTGGAAGTATTTATGGTTGTTGTTGTTGCTGATTTGGTTTTTGTGGGAGCAGTTGTGGTTGTTGTGGGTGCAGTTGTAGTTGTTGAAGCCATAACTGTAGTTTCAGCAGTTCTTGTTATTTTTGCAGCTGTTGTTGTCTTAACTCCATTTGTGGTTGTTGCTGGAGCTGCTGTGGTTTTTTTTGTGACAGCTGTTGGTTTTGTTCCTGTTGTAGTTGTAGCGACAGCTGTTGTTGTTAGATCTTCTGTGGTTGTTGTGGGAGGAGCAGTGGTTGTTGTGGGTGCAACTGTGGTTGTTATATCCGTATATGTAGTTTCAGCAGCTGTTGTTTTTGGTGCAGATGTTGTTGTTGTGGCAGCAGTTGTAGATGTCGGGGAGGCACCTGTGGTTGTAGGTTGAACAGCTGTTGTTATTGGTGCTAATGTTGTCGTCGTAACACCAGCTTTAGTTATAACGGAGGCAGCTGTGGTTGTTGTCGGGGCAGCGGTGGTTGTCTGCATTTCTGTGGTTGTTGTAGGGGCAGTTGTTGTTGTTGTTGGAGCAACTGTGGTAATTGTTAGTGCTGCTGTGTTTGTTATGATAGCTGCTGTTGTTGTACTGGGTGTAGCTGTTGTTGTTATAGCCGTATCTGAAGTTTCAGCAGCTGTTGTTATTTTTGTTGTTGTTGTTGTTGTAACTCCAGCTGTGGTTGTCTTTCGATCTTTTTTAGTTGTTGTTGATGCAGCTGTGGTTTTTGTGGCAGTAGCTGTAGTTGTCCGGGAGACAACTGTGGTTGTAGTTTCAGCAGCTGTTGTTATCGTTGCAGCTTCTATCGTCGTAACATCAGCTGTGTTTGTTGTAGGGGCAGCAGTGGTTGTTGGTATATCTGTGGTTGTTTTTGGACCAGCTGTGGTTGTTGTTAGACCAGCTGTGGTTGTTGTGGGAGCAGCTGTGGTTGTGGTGGGAGCAGCTATGGTTGTTGTTGCTGCTCCTCTGGTTGTTATGGAGGCAGCTGTGGTTGTTGGAGCAGTTGAGGTTTTTGTGAGTTCAACTGTGGTTGTTGAATCCTTATCTGTAGTTTGAGCAGCTGTTGTTATTGGTGCATTTGTTGTTGTCGTAATTCCAGCTGTGGTTGTTGTTGGTGCATCTGTTGATGTTGAGGCAGCAGCTGCAGTTGTCGGGGAGGCACTTGTGATGGAAGTATCAGCAGCTGTTGTTATTGACACAGGTTTTGTCCTCAAAACACCAGCTGTGGTTGTCATGGGGGCAGCTGCGGTTGCTGTGAGAGTAGCTGTGGTTGGTGTGGGTGCAGCTGTTGTTGTTGTAGTAGCCATATCTGTAGTTTCAGCAGCTGTTATTAGTCCAGCTGTTTCTGTCGTAACACCAGCTGTAGTTATCATGGGGGCAGATGTGGTTGTTGTGGGGGCAGCGGTGGTTGTCGGCATATCTGTGGTTGTTAAAGCTGTTCTCGTCGTTGGAGCTGCTGTCGTTGTTGCGGCTGCTAATGTTGTTGTGGCTACTGCTGTTGTAGGCATAGCGACAGTTGTGGTTGATGTTTTTGCAGCTATGGTTGTTGTGGCAGCAGCTGTGTTCGATTGGGAGGCACCTGTGGTGGTGATTTCACCAGCTGTTTTTATTGGTGCAACTGTTGTCGTCCTAACACCAGCTGCGATTGTAGTGGGGGCAGCTGTGGTTGTAGTGGGGGCAGCTGTGGTTGTAGTGGGGGCAGCTGTGGTTGTTGTGGGGGCAGCTGTGGTTGTCGTTATATCTGTGGTTGTTGTTGCAGCAGTTGTTGTTGTTGTGGAAGTATTTATGGTTGTTGTTGTTGCTGATTTGGTTTTTGTGGGAGCAGTTGTGGTTGTTGTGGGTGCAGTTGTAGTTGTTGAAGCCATAACTGTAGTTTCAGCAGTTCTTGTTATTTTTGCAGCTGTTGTTGTCTTAACTCCATTTGTGGTTGTTGCTGGAGCTGCTGTGGTTTTTTTTGTGACAGCTGTTGGTTTTGTTCCTGTTGTAGTTGTAGCGACAGCTGTTGTTGTTAGATCTTCTGTGGTTGTTGTGGGAGGAGCAGTGGTTGTTGTGGGTGCAACTGTGGTTGTTATATCCGTATATGTAGTTTCAGCAGCTGTTGTTTTTGGTGCAGATGTTGTTGTTGTGGCAGCAGTTGTAGATGTCGGGGAGGCACCTGTGGTTGTAGGTTGAACAGCTGTTGTTATTGGTGCTAATGTTGTCGTCGTAACACCAGCTTTAGTTATAACGGAGGCAGCTGTGGTTGTTGTCGGGGCAGCGGTGGTTGTCTGCATTTCTGTGGTTGTTGTAGGGGCAGTTGTTGTTGTTGTTGGAGCAACTGTGGTAATTGTTAGTGCTGCTGTGTTTGTTATGATAGCTGCTGTTGTTGTACTGGGTGTAGCTGTTGTTGTTATAGCCGTATCTGAAGTTTCAGCAGCTGTTGTTATTTTTGTTGTTGTTGTTGTTGTAACTCCAGCTGTGGTTGTCTTTCGATCTTTTTTAGTTGTTGTTGATGCAGCTGTGGTTTTTGTGGCAGTAGCTGTAGTTGTCCGGGAGACAACTGTGGTTGTAGTTTCAGCAGCTGTTGTTATCGTTGCAGCTTCTATCGTCGTAACATCAGCTGTGTTTGTTGTAGGGGCAGCAGTGGTTGTTGGTATATCTGTGGTTGTTTTTGGACCAGCTGTGGTTGTTGTTAGACCAGCTGTGGTTGTTGTGGGAGCAGCTGTGGTTGTGGTGGGAGCAGCTATGGTTGTTGTTGCTGCTCCTCTGGTTATTATGGGGGCAGCTGTGGTTGTTGGAGCAGTTGTGGTTTTTGTGAGTTCAACTGTGTTTGTTGAATCCTTATCTGTAGTTTCAGCAGCTGTTGTTATTGGTGCATCTGTTGTTGTCGTAACTGCAGCTGTGGTTGTTGTTGTTGCATCTGTTGTTGTTGAGGCAGCAGCTGTAGTTGTCGGGGAGGCACTTGTGGTGGAAGTATCAGCAGCTGTTGTTATTGACACAGGTTTTGTCCTCAAAACACCAGCTGTGGTTGTCATGGGGACAGCTGTGGTTGCTGTGAGAGTCGCAATGGTTGGTGTGGGTGCAGCTGTTGTTGTTGAAGCCATATCTGTAGTTTCAGCAGCTGTTATTAGTCCAGCTGTTGCCGTCGAAACACCAGCTGTAGTTATCATGGGGGCAGCTGTGGTTGTTGTGGGGGCAGCGGTGGTTGTCGGCATATCTGTGGTTGTTAAAGCTGTTCTCATCGTTGGAGCAGCTGTGGTTGTTGTGGGTGCAGCTGTGGTTGTTGTTGCTGCTCCTCTGGTTATTATGGGGGCAGCTGTAGTTGTTGGAGAAGTTGTGGTTTTTGTGAGTTCAACTGTGTTTGTTGAATCCTTATCTGTAGTTTCAGCAGCTGTTGTTATTGGTGCATCTGTTGTTGTCGTAACTGCAGCTGTGGTTGTTGTTGGTGCATCTGTTGTTGTTGAGGCAGCAGCTGTAGTTGTCGGGGAGGCACTTGTGGTGGAAGTATCAGCAGCTGTTGTTATTGACACAGGTTTTGTCCTCAAAACATCAGCTGTGGTTGTCATGGGGACAGCTGTGGTTGCTGTGAGAGTCGCAGTGGTTGGTGTGGGTGCAGCTGTTGTTGTTGAAGCCATATATGTAGTTTCAGCAGCTGTTATTAGTCCAGCTGTTGCCGTCGAAACACCAGTTGTAGTTATCATGGGGGCAGCTGTGGTTGTTGTGGGGACAGCGGTGGTTGTTAAAGCTGTTCTCATCGTTGGAGCTGCTATCGTTGTTGTGGCAGCTAATGTTGTTGTGGCTGATGCTGTTGTAGTCATAGCGACAGCTGTGGTTGATGTTTGTGCAGCTGTTGTAGTTGTAGCTCCAGGTGTGGTTGTCTTTGGATCTTTTTTGGTTGTTGTTGGTGCAGCTGTGGTTGTTGTGGCAGCAGCTGTAGTTGTCGGGGAGACACCTGCGGTGGTAGGTTCAACAGCTGTTGTTATTGGTGCTGCTGTTGACGTCGTAACACATGCTGTAGTTATCATGGCAACAGCTGTGGTTGTTGTTGGTGCAGCTGTGGTTGTTGTGGCAGCAGCTGTAGTTGTCGGGGAGACAACTGTGGTGGTAGTTTCAGCAGCTGTTGTTATCTGTGCAACTTCTACCGTCGTAACACCAGCTATGTTTGTCGTAGGGGCAGCTGTGGTGGTTGGTATATATGTGGTTGTTTTTGGAGCAGCTTTGGTTGTTGTTGGACCAGCTGTGGTTGTTGTGGGGGCAGCGGTGGTTGTCGGAATATCTGTGGTTGTTAAAGCTGTTCTCATCGTTGGAGCTGCTATCGTTGTTGCGGCAGATAATGTTGTTGTGGCTGCTACTGTTGTAGTCATAGCGACAGCTGTGGTTGATGTTTCTGCAGCTCCGGTTGTTGTGGCAGCAGCTGTATTCGATTGGGAGGCACCTGTGGTGGTGGTTTCAGCAGCTGTTTTTATCGGTGCAACTGTTGTCGTCCTAACACCAGCTGCGATTGTAGTGGGGGCAGCTGTGGTTGTAGTTTGGGCAGCTGTGGTTGTTGTGGGGGCAGCTGTGGTTGTCAGTATATCTGTGGTTGTTGTTGCAGCAGTTGTTGTTGTTGTGGAAGCATCTATGGTTGTTGTTGTTGTTGCTGATTTGGTTTTTGTGGGAGCAGCTGTGGTTGTTGTGGGTGCAGCTGTGGTTGTTGAAGCCATATCTGTAGTTTCAGCAGCTCTTGTTATTTTTGCAGCTGTTGTTGTACTAATAACTCCGTCTATGGTTGTTGTTGGAGCTGCTGTAGTGGTTGTTGAGACAGCTGATGGTGTTGTTGCTGTTGTAGTCATAGCGACAACTGTTGTTGTTAGTGCTTCTGTGGTTGTTGTGGGTTCAACTTTGGTTGTTCTATCCGTATATGTAGTTTCAGCATCTGTTGTTATTGGTGCAGCTGTTGTTTTTGTAACTCCAGATGTTGTTGTTTTTGGATCTGCTTTGGTTGTTTTTGGTCCAGCTGTGGTTGTTGTGGCAGCAGTTGTAGTTGTCGGGGAGACACCTGCGGTGGTAGGTTCAACAGCTCTTGATATTGGTGCTGATGTTGACGTCGTAACACCAGCTGTAGTTTTCATGGCAACAGCTGTGGCTGTTGTTGGTGCAGCTGTGGTTGTTGTGGCAGCAGCTGTAGTTGTCGGTGAGACACCTGTGGTGGTAGGATCAAGAGCTGTTGTTATTGGTGCTGCTGTTGACGTCGTAACACCAGCTGTAGATATCATGGGGGCAGCCGTTGCTGTTGTGGGGGCAGCGGTGGTTGTCGGCATATCTGAGGTTGTTTTAGGGGCAGCTGTGGTTGTTGTTGGAGCAACTGTGGTTACTGCTAGTGCTGCTGTGGTTGTTATGGGTGTAGCTGTGGTTGTTATAGCCGTATCTGTAGTTTCAGCAGCCGTTGTTATTGTTGCAGCTGTTGTTGTTGTAACTCCAGGTGTGGTTGTCTTTGGATCTTTTTTGGTTGTTGTTGGTGCAGCTGTGGTTGTTGTGGCAGCAGCTGTAGTTGTCGGGGAGACACCTGCGTTGGTAGGTTCAACAGCTCTTGATATTGGTGCTGATGTTGACGTCGTAACACCAGCTGTAGTTTTCATGGCAACAGCTGTGGTTGTTGTTGGTGCAGCTGTGGTTGTTGTGGCAGCAGCTGTAGTTGTCGGTGAGTTTCTTATGGTGGTATTTTCAGCAGCTGTTGTTATTGGAGCAGCTGTTATCGTCGTAACACCAACTATGGTTGTCGTAGGGGCAGCTGTGGTTGTTTTGGGGGCAGCTGTTGTTGTCAGTGTATATGTTGTTGTTTTTGGATTAGCTCTGGTTGTTGTGGGAGCCGCTGTGGTTGTTGTTGTTGCTGCTGTGGTTGTTGTGGGAGCAGCTGTGATTGTGGTGCGTGCAGCTGTGGTTGTTGTGGGTGCAGCTGTGGTTGTTGTGGGTGCAGCTGTGGTTGTTGTGGGTGCAGCTGTGGTTGTTTTGGGTGCAGCTGTGGTTGTTGTTGGTGCAGCTGTGTTTGTTGTTGGTGCAGCTGTGGTCGTTGTTGCAGCAGCTGTAGTTGTCTGGGAGGCACCAGTTGTGGTATTTTCAGCAGCTGTTGTTATTTTTGCAGCTGTTATCGTCATAACACCAGCTGTGGTTGTAATGTAGGCAGCTGTGGTTTTCGGTATATCTGTGGTTGTTGTAGCTGCATTTGTGGTTTTTGTTGGAGCAGCTGTTGTAGTTGAAACCGTATCTATAATTTCAGCAACTATTGTTATTGGTGCAGCTGCTGATGTCGTAACTCCAGGAGCTGCTTTAGTTGTTGTTGCAGCCGCTGTTGGTGTTCTTGTAGTCGTAGCGACAGCTGTGGTTGTTGTTAGTGCTTCTGTGGTTGTGGTTGTGGTTGGAGCAGCTGTGGTTGTTGTAGCCGTATCTATAGTTTCACTAGCTGTTGGTGTTGGTGCAGCTGTTATTGTCATAACACCAGCTGTGGTTGTTATTGTTGCTGCTGTGGTTGTTGTTGCGGCAGTTGTTGGTGTTGTTGCTGTCGTAGTCTTAGGTACAGCGGTGGTTGCTTTGGGGGCAGCTGTTGTTGTCGCTATATCTGTGGTTGTTGTTGGAGCAGCTGTGGATGTTGTTGGTGCAGCTATGATTGTTGTAGGAGCAGCTGTGGTTTTTGTGAGTGAAACTGTGGTTGTTGTAGCCTTATCTGTAGTTTCAGCAGCTATTGTTGTTGGTGCAACCTTTGTTGTCGTAACTCCAGCTTTGGTTGTTGTTGGTGCAGCTGTGTTTGTTGTGGCAGCAGCTGTAGTTATCGGGGAAGCAACTGTGTTGGTAGATTCAGCACCTGTTGTTACTGGTGCAGCTGTTGTCGTCGTAACTCCAGCTCTGGTTGTAAAGGGGGCAGACATGGTTGTTGTGAGAGCAGCAGTGATTGGTGTGGGTGCAGCTGTGGTTGTTGTAGTCGTATCTGTAGTTTTAGCAACTGTTGTTATTGGTGCAGCTGTTGTCGTCGTAAAAACAGCTGCTGTTGTCTTTTGAGCTGCTGCTGTTGATGTTGAGGCAGTTGTTGGTGTTGTTGCTTTTGTAGTCATAGCGACAGCTGTGGTTGTTGTTGGTGCAGCTGTGGTTGTTTTGGCAAGAGCTGTAGTTGCCAGGGAGGCATCTGTGGTGGCAGTTTCAGCAGCTGTTGTTATTGGTGCAGCTGTTGTCGTCGTAACACCAGCTATTGTTGTCGTAGGGGCCGCTGTGGTTGTTTTGGGGGCAGCTGTTATTGTCAGTGTATATGTTGTTGTTTTTGGATTAGCTTTGGTTGTTGTTGAATACTTTGTGGTTGTTGTTGCGGCTTTTGTTGTTGTGGGAGCAGCTGTGATTGTTGTGGGTGCAGCTGTGGTGGTTGTGTGTGCAGCTGTTTTTGTTGTGGGTGCAGCAGTGGTTATTTTGGGTGCAGCTGTGGCTGTTGTTGGTGCAGCTGTGGCTGTTGTTGGTGCAGCTGTGGTTGTTGTTGGTGCTGCTGTGGTTGTTGTTGGTTCTGCTGTGGTTGTTGTTGGTGCTGCTGTGGTTGTTGTTGGAGCAGCTGTGGTTTTTGTGAGTGCACCTGTGGTTGTTTTATCCTTATATGTAGTTTCAGCAGCTGTTGTCATTGGTGCAGATGTTGTCGTAACTCCAGCTGTGGTTGTTGTTGATCCATCTGTGGTTGTTGTGGCAGCAGCTGTAGTTGTCAGGGTGGCACTTGTGGTGGTAGTATCGGCAGATGTTGATATTGGCACAGCTGTTATCCTCAAAACACCAGCTCTGCTTGTCATGGGGGCAGCCGTGGTTGTTGTGAGAGTCGCTGTGGTTGGTGTGGGTGCAACTATGGTTGTAGTAGCCGTATCTGTAGTTTCAGCAGTTGTTGGTGTTGTTGCAGCTGTTATTGTCTTAACACCAGCTGTGGTTGTTGTTGTAGCAGCTGTGGTTGTTGTTGTGGCAGCTGTTGTTGTTGTTGTTACTTCTGCTGTTGTAGTCATTCTGACAGCTGTGGTTGATGGATTTGCAGCTGTGGTCGTTGTTGCAGCAACTGTAGTTGTCTGGGAGGCACCAGTGGTGGTAGTTTCAGCAGCTGTTGTTGTTTTTGCAGCTGTTGTCATCGTAACACCATCTGTGGTTGTCGTTGGAGCTGCTGTGGTTGTTGTTAAGGCAGCAGTTGTTTTTGTGGCTGCTGTAGTCATAGCGACAGCTGTGGTTGATGTTTTTGCAGCTTTGATCATTGTTGCAGCAGATGTAATTGTCTGGGAGGCACCAGTGTTGGTAGTTTCAGCAGCTGTTGTTAATTTTGCAGCTGTTATCGTCATAACACCAGCTGTGGTTGTAATTGGGGCAGCTGTGGTTTTCGGTATATCTGTGATTGTTGTAGCTGCATTAGTGGGTTTTGATGGAACAGCTGTGGTAGTTGAAACCATATCTATAATTTCAGCAACTATTGGTATTGGTGCAGCTGTTGTTGTCGTAACTCCTGCTGTGGTTGTTGTTGTTGCTGCTGTGGTTGTTGTTGCGGCAGTTGTTGGCGTTGTTGCTGTCTTAATCTTAGGCACAGCTGTTGTTATCGCTATATCTGTGGTTGTTGTTGGTGCTGCTGTGTTTGTTGTGGGAGCAGCTGTGGATGTTGTGGGTGCAGCTATGATTGTTATAGGAGCAGCTGTCGTTTTTGTGAGTGAAACTGTGGTTGTTGTAGCCTTATCTGTAGTTTCAGCAGCTATTGTTGTTGGTGCAACCTTTGTTGTCGTAACTCCAGCTGTGGTTGTTGTTGGTGCAGCTGTAGTTGTCGGGGAAGCAACTGTGTTGGTAGATTCAGCACCTGTTGTTACTGGTGCAGCTGTTGTCATCGTAACTCCAGCTCTGGTTGTCAAGGGGGCAGACATGGTTGTTGTGAGAACAGCAGTGTTTGGTGTGGGTGCAGCTGTGGTTGTTGTAGCCGTATCTCTAGTTTCAGCAGCTGTTGTTATTTTTGCTGCTGTTGTTGTTGTAACTCCAGCTGTGGTTGTCTTCGGATCTTTTTTAGTTGTTGTTGATGCAGCTGGGGTTGATGTGGCAGCAGCTGTAGTTGTCGGGGAGACAACTGTGGTTGTAGTTTCAGCAGCTGTTGTTATCGGTGCAGCTTCTATCGTCGTAACACCAGCAGTGTTTATCGTAGGGGCAGCAGTGGTTGTTGGTATATCTGTGGTTGTTTTTGGAGCAGCTCTGGTTGATGTTGGAGTAGCTGTGGTTGTTGTGGGAGCAGCTGTGTTTAAAGTGGGAGCAGCTGTGTTTAAAGTGGGAGCAGCTGTGGTTGTTGTGGGTGCAGCTGTGGTTGTTGATGCTGCTGCTCTGGTTGTTATGGGAGCAGCTGTGGTTGTTGGAGCAGTTGTGGTTTTTGTGACTGCAACTGTGGTTGTTGTATCCTTATCTGTAGTTTCAGCAGCTGTTGTTATTGACACAGCTGTTGTCCTCAAAACCCCAGCTGTGGTTGTCATGGGGGCAGCCATGGTTGTTGTGAGAGTTGCTGTTGTTGGTGTAGGTGCAGCTGTTGTTGTTGTAGCCATACCTGTAGTTTCAGCAGCTGTTATTGGACCTGCTGTTGTCGTCGTAACACCAGCTGTAGTTATCATGGGGGCAGCTGTGGTTGTTGTGGGGGCAGCGGTGGTTGTCGGCATATCTGTGGTTTTTAAAGCTGTTCTCGACGTTGGAGCTGCTGACGCTGTTGCGGCAGCTAATGTTGTTGTGGCTGCTGCTGTTGTAGTCATAGCGACAGCTGTGGTTGATGTTTGTGCAGCTGTGGTTGTTGTGGCAGCAGCTGTATTTGTCGGGGAGGAACCTGTGGTGGAAGTTTCAGCAGCTGTTTTTATTGGTGCAAGTGTTGTTGTCCTACCACTAGCTGCGGTTGTGGTGGGGGCAGCTGTGGTTGTAGTGCGGTTAGCTAAGGTTGTTGTGGGTGCAGCTATTGTTGTCGGTATATCTGTGGTTGTTGTTGCAGCAGTTGTGGTTGTTGTTGGAGCAGCTGTGGTTGTTGAAGCCGTATCTGTAGTTTCAGCAGCTCTTGTTATTTTTGCAGCTGTTGTTGTACTAATAATTCCGTCTATGGTTGTTGTTGGAGCTGCTGTAGTTGTTGTTGAGACAGCTGTTGGTGTTGTTGCTGTTGTAGTCGTAGCGACAGCTGTTGTTGTTAGTGCTTCTTTGGTTGTTGTGGGAGCAGCTGTGGTTGTTGTGGGTTCAACTTTGGTTGTTCTATCCGTATATGTAGTTTCAAAATCTGTTGTTATTGGTGCAGCTGTTGTTTTTGTAACTCCAGATGTGGTTGTTTTTGGATCTGCTTTGGTTGTTTTTGGTCCAGCTGTGGTTGTTGTGGCAGCAGTTGTAGTTGTCGGGGAGACAGCTGTGGTGGTAGGTTCAACAGCTCTTGATATTGGTGCTGATGTTGACGTCGTAACACCAGCTGTAGTTTTCATGGCAACAGCTGTGGTTGTTGTGGCAGCAGCTGTAGTTGTCGGTGAGACACCTGTGGTTGTAGTTTCAGCAGCTGTTGTTATCGGTGCAGCTTCTATCGTCGTAACACCAGCTGTGTTTATCGTAGGGGCAGCAGTGGTTGTTGGTATATCTGTGGTTGTTTTTGGAGCAGCTCTGGTTGATGTTGGAGTAGCTGTGGTTGTTGTGGGAGCAGCTGTGTTTAAAGTGGGAGCAGCTGTGGTTGTTGTGGGTGCAGCTGTGGTTGTTGATGCTGCTGCTCTGGTTGTTATGGGAGCAGCTGTGGTTGTTGGAGCAGTTGTGGTTTTTGTGACTGCAACTGTGGTTGTTGTATCCTTATCTGTAGTTTCAGCAGCTGTTGTTATTGACACAGCTGTTGTCCTCAAAACACCAGATGTGGTTGTCATGGGGGCAGCCATGGTTGTTGTGAGAGTCGCTGTTGTTGATGTGGGTGCAGCTGTTGTTGTTGTAGCCATACCTGTAGTTTCAGCAGCTGTTATTGGACCTGCTGTTGTCGTCGTAACACCAGCTGTAGTTATCATGGGGGCAGCTGTGGTTGTTGTGGGGGCAGCGGTGGTTGTCGGCATATCTGTGGTTTTTAAAGCTGTTCTCGACGTTGGAGCTGCTGACGCTGTTGCGGCAGCTAATGTTGTTGTGGCTGCTGCTGTTGTAGTCATAGCGAAAGCTGTGGTTGATGTTTGTGCAGCTGTGGTTGTTGTGGCAGCAGCTGTATTTGTCGGGGAGGAACCTGTGGTGGAAGTTTCAGCAGCTGTTTTTATTGGTGCAAGTGTTGTTGTCCTACCACTAGCTGCGGTTGTGGTGGGGGCAGCTGTGGTTGTAGTGCGGTTAGCTAAGGTTGTTGTGGGTGCAGCTATTGTTGTTGGTATATCTGTGGTTGTTGTTGCAGCAGTTGTGGTTGTTGTTGGAGCAGCTGTGGTTGTTGAAGCCGTATCTGTAGTTTCAGCAGCTCTTGTTATTTTTGCAGCTGTTGTTGTACTAATAATTCCGTCTATGGTTGTTGTTGGAGCTGCTGTAGTTGTTGTTGAGACAGCTGTTGGTGTTGTTGCTGTTGTAGTCGTAGCGACAGCTGTTGTTGTTAGTGCTTCTTTGGTTGTTGTGGGAGCAGCTGTGGTTGTTGTGGGTTCAACTTTGGTTGTTCTATCCGTATATGTAGTTTCAACATATGTTGTTATTGGTGCAGCTTTTGTTGTTGTAACTCCAGCTGTGGTTGTTGTTGGTGCAGCTGTTGTTGTTGTGGCAGCCTCTCTACTTGTTGGGGAGGCACCTGTGGTGGTAGCTTCAGAAGATGTTGTTATTGGTGCAGCTGTTGTCGTGGTAATACCAGCTGTGGTTGTCATGCGTGCAGCTGTTGTTGTTGTGAGAGCCGCTGTGGTTGGTGTGGGTTTAGCTGTGGTTGTTGTAGCCGTATATGTAGTTCCAGCAGCTGTTTTCACTGGTGCAGCTGTTGTCATCCTAACACCAGCTGCGGTTGTCTTTGGAGCTGCTGTTGTTATTGCCGTAGTTGTTGGTGTTGTTGCTTTCGTAGTCGTAGCGACAGCGACAGCTGTGGTTGTTGCAGCAACAGTTGTAGTTGCCAGGGAGGCACCTTTGGTGGTTGCTTCAGCAGCTGTTGTTATTGGTGCAGCTGTTGTTGTCGTACCACCAGCTGGTGTTGTCATTGGAGCTGATGTGGTTGTTGGTGCTGCAGCTGTGGTTGTTGTTGTGGCTGCTGCTGTTGTAGTCATAGCAACAGCTGAGGTTGATGTTTTTGCAGCTGTGGTTGTTGTGACAGCAGCTGTAGTTGTATGGGAGGCACCTGTGGTGGTAGTTTCAGCAGCTGTTGTTATTTTTGCAGTTGTTGTCATCGTAAAACCAGCTGTGGTTGTAGTGGGGGCATCTGTGGTTGTTGGTATATTTGTGGTTGTTGTTGCTGCAGTTTTGGTTGTCGTTGGATGAGTTGTTATGGGTGCAGCTGTGGTAGATAAAGCTGTATCTATAGTTTCAATAGCTGTTGTTATTGGTGCAGCTTTTGTCGTCGTCACACCATCTGTGGTTGTCATGGGTGAAGCTGTGTTTGTTGTACCCGTATCTGTAGTTTCAGCAGCTGTTGTGATCGTAACACCAGCTGTGGTTGTTGTTGCAGCAGCTGTTAGTGTTGTTGTAGATGTAGCGACAGCTGTGGTAGTTGTTGTTATTGGTGCAGCTGTTGCCTTCGTAACACCAGCTGTGGTTGTCATGGGGCTAGCTGTGGTCATTTTGGGTGCACCATTGGTTTTTGGTATATCTGTGGTTGTTGTAGGGGCAGCTGTGGTTGTTGTTGGAGCAGTGGTTGTTGTTTCTGGTGCTGCTGTGGTTGTTCTGGGAGCAGCTGTGGTTGCTGTGGGTGCAGCTGTGGTTGTTGTATCTGTATCTGTAGTTTCAGCAGCTGTTGTTATTGGCTTAGCTGTTGTCGTCGTAACACCATCTGTGGTTGTCGTTGGAGCTGCTGTGGTTGTTGTTAGTGCTTCTGTGGTTGTGGTTCGAGCAGCTGTGTTTGCTGTAGCCGTATCTATAGTTTCATTAGCTGTTGGTATTGGTGCAGCTGTTATTGTCATAACACCAGCTGTGGTTGTTATTGTTGCTGCTGTGGTTGTTGTTGCGGCAGTTGTTGGTGTTGTTGATATCGTAGTCTTAGGTACAGCTGTGGTTGCTTTGGGGGCAGCTGTTGTTGTCGCTATATCTGTGGTTGTTGTTTGAGTAGCTGTGGATGTTGTTGGTGCAGCTATAATTGTTGTAGGAGCAGCTTTGGTTTTTGTGAGTGAAACTGTGGTTGTTGTAGCCTTATCTGTAGTTTCAGCAGCTATTGTTGTTGGTGCAACCTTTGATGTCGTAACTCCAGCTGTGGTTGTTGTTGGTGCAGCTGTGTTTGTTGTGGCAGCAGCTGTAGTTGTCGGGGAAGCAACTGTGTTGGTAGATTCAGCACCTGTTGTTACTGGTGCAGCTGTTGTCGTCGTAACCCCAGCTCTGGTTGTAAAGGGGGCAGACATGGTTGTTGTGAGAGCAGCAGTGATTGGTGTGGGTGCAGTTGTGGTTGTTGTAGCCAAATCTGTAGTTTTAGTAACTGTTGTTATTGGTGCAGCTGTTGTCGTCGTAAAAACAGCTGCTGTTGTCTTTTGAGCTGCTGCTGTTGATGTTGCGGCAGTTGTTGATGTTGTTGCTTTTGTAATCGTAGCGACATCTGTGGTTGTTGTTGGTGCAGCTGTGGTTGTTGTGGCAAGAGCTGTAGTTGCCAGGGAGGCATCTTTGGTGGCAGTTTCAGCAGCTGTTGTTATTGGTGCAGCTGTTGTCGTCATAACACCAGCTATTGTTGTCGTAGGGGCCGCTGTGGTTGTTTTGGGGGCAGCTGTTGTTGTCAGTGTATATGTTGTTGTTTTTGGATTAGCTTTGGTTGTTGTTGGAGCCTTTGTGGTTGTTGTTGCGGCTTTGGTTGTTGTGGGAGCAGCTGTGATTGTTGTGGGTGCAGCTGTGGTTGTTGTGGGTGCAGCTGTTTTTGTTGTGGGTGCAGCAGTGGTTGTTTTGGGTGCAGCAGTGGCTGTAGTTGGTGCAGCTGTGGTTGTTGTTGGTGCTGCTGTGGTTGTTGTTGGTGCTGCTGTGGTTGTTGTTGGTGCTGCTGTGGTTGTTGTTGGTTCTGCTGTGATTGTTGTTGGTGCTGCTGTGGTTGTTGTTGGAGCAGCTGTGGTTTTTGTGAGTGCACCTGTGGTTGTTTTATCCTTATATGTAGTTTCAGCAGCTGTTGTCATTGGTGCAGATGTTGTCGTAACTCCAGCTGTGGTTGTTGTTGATCCATCTGTGGTTGTTGTGGCAGCAGCTGTAGTTGTCGGGGTGGCACTTGTGGTGGTAGTATCGGCAGATGTTGATACTGGCACAGCTGTTATCCTCAAAACACCAGCTCTGCTTGTCATGGTGGCAGCCATGGTTGTTGTGAGAGTCGCTGTGGTTGGTGTGGGTGCAACTATGGTTGTAGTAGCCGTATCTGTAGTTTCAGCAGTTGTTGGTGTTGTTGCAGCTGTTATTGTCGTAACACCAGCTGTGGTTGTTGTTGCGGCAGCTGTTGTTGTTGTTGCTTCTGCTGTTGTAGTCGTTCTGACAGCTGTGGTTGATGGATTTGCAGCTGTGGTCGTTGTTGCAGCAACTGTAGTTGTCTGGGAGGCACCAGTGGTGGTAGTTTCAGCAGCTGTTGTTGTTTTTGCAGCTGTTGTCATCGTAACACCATCTGTGGTTGTCGTTGGAGCTGCTGTGGTTGTTGTTAAGGCAGCAGTTGTTGTTGTGGCTGCTGTAGTCATAGCGACAGCTGTGGTTGATGTTTTTGCAGCTTTGATCATTGTTGCAGCAGATGTAATTGTCTGGGAGGCACCAGTGTTGGTAGTTTCAGCAGCTGTTGTTAATTTTGCAGCTGTTATCGTCATAACACCAGCTGTGGTTGTAATGGGGGCAGCTGTGGTTTTCGGTATATCTGTGATTGTTGTAGCTGCATTTGTGGTTTTTGATGGAACAGCTGTGGTAGTTGAAACCATATCTATAATTTCAGCAACTATTGGTATTGGTGCAGCTGTTGTTGTCGTAACTCCAGCTGTGGTTGTTGTTGTTGCTGCTGTGGTTGTTGTTGCGGCAGTTGTTGGCGTTGTTGCTGTATTAGTCTTAGGCGCAGCTGTGGTTGCTTTGGGGGCAGCTGTTGTTGTCGCTATATCTGTGGTTGTTGTTGGTGCTGCTGGGGTTGTTGTGGGAGCAGCTGTGGATGTTGTGGGTGAAACTGTGGTTGTTGTAGCCTTATCTGTAGTTTCAGCAGCTATTGTTGTTGGTGCAACCTTTGTTGTCGTAACTCCAGCTGTGGTTGTTGTTGGTGCAGATGTGTTTGTTGTGGCAGCAGCTGTAGTTGTCAGGGAAGCAACTGTGTTGGTAGATTCAGCACCTGTTGTTACTGGTGCAGCTGTGGTTGTCATGGGGGCAGCCATGGTTGTTGTGAGAGCAGCTTTGATTGGTGTGGGTGTAGCTGTGGTTGTTGTAGCTGTATCTGTAGTTTTAGCAGCTGTTGTTTTTGGTGCATCTGTTGTCGTCCTAAAACCAGCTGCTGTTGTCTTTTGAGCTGCTGCTGTTAATGTTGCGGCAGTTGTTGGTGTTGTTGCTTTGGTAGTCGTAGCGACAGCTGTGGTTGTTGTTGGTGTAGCTGTGGTTGTTGTGGCAAGAGCTGTAGTTACCAGGGAGGCAGCTGTGGTTGTAGTTACAGCAGCTGTTGTTTTGGGGGCAGCTGTTGTTGTCGGTATATCTGTTGGTTTTGTTGGTGCTGCTGTGGTTGTTGGTGCTGCTGTGGTTGTTGTGGGAGCAGCTGTGGATGTTTTGGATGCAGCTATGGTTGTTGTGGGAGCAGCTGTGGATGTTGTGGGAGCAGCTGTGGTTGTTGTGAGTGCAACTGTGGTTGTTGTAGCCGTATCTGTAGTTTCAGCAGCTGTTGTTATTGGTGCAGCTTTTGTTGTTGTAACTCCAGCTGTGGTTGTTATTGGTGCAGCTGTTGTTGTTGTGGCAGCCTCTCTACTTGTTGGGGAGGCACCTGTGGTGGTAGCTTCAGAAGATGTTGTTATTGGTGCAGCTGTTGTCGTGGTAATACCAGCTGTGGTTGTCATGCGTGCAGCTGTTGTTGTTGTGAGAGCCGCTGTGGTTGGTGTGGGTTTAGCTGTGGTTGTTGTATCCGTATATGTAGTTCCAGCAGCTGTTTTCACTGGTGCAGCTGTTGTCATCCTAACACCAGCTGCGGTTGTCTTTGGAGCTGCTGTTGTTATTGCCGTAGTTGTTGGTGTTGTTGCTTTCGTAGTCGTAGCGACAGCGACAGCTGTGGTTGTTGTTGTTGCAGCAGCAGTTGTAGTTGCCAGGGAGGCACCTGTGGTGGTTGCTTCAGCAGCTGTTGTTATTGGTGCAGTTGTTGTTTTCGTACCACCAGCTGGTGTTGTAATTGGAGCTGCTGTGGTTGTTGGTGTGGCAGCTGTGGTTGTTGTTGTGGCTGCTGCTGTTGTAGTCGTAGCGACAGCTGTGGTTGATGTTTTTGCAGCTATGGTTGTTGTGACAGCAGCTGTAGTTGTCTGGGAGGCACCTGTTGTGGTAGCTTCAGCAGCTGTTGTTATTGGTGCAGCTGTTGTCATCGTAATAACAGCTGTGGTTGTCTTTGGGACAGCTGTGGATGTTGTGGGAGCAGCTGTTGTTGTTGTGAGTGCAACTGTGGTTGTTGTAGCCGTTTCTGTAGTTTCAGCAGCTGTTGTTATTGGTGCAGCTTTTGTTGTTTTAACTCCAGCTGTGGTTGTTGTTGGTGCAGCTGTTGTTGTTGTGGCAGCCTCTCTACTTGTTGGGGAGGCACCTGTGGTGGTAGCTTCAGAAGATGTTGTTATTGGTGCAGCTGTTGTCGTGGTAATACCAGCTGTGGTTGTCATGCGTGCAGCTGTTGTTGTTGTGAGAGCCGCTGTGGTTGGTGTGGGTTTAGCTGTGGTTGTTGTAGCCGTATATGTAGTTCCAGCAGCTGTTTTCACTGGTGCAGCTGTTGTCATCCTAACACCAGCTGCGGTTGTCTTTGGAGCTGCTGTTGTTATTGCCGTGGTTGTTGGTGTTGTTGCTTTCGTAGTCGTAGCGACAGCGACAGCTGTGGTTGTTGCAGCAGCAGTTGTAGTTGCCAGGGAGGCACCTGTGGTGGTTGCTTCAGCAGCTGTTGTTATTGGTGCAGTTGTTGTTGTCGTACCACCAGCTGGTGTTGTCATTTGAGCTGATGTGGTTGTTGGTGTGGCAGCTGTGGTTGTTGTTGTGGCTGCTGCTGTTGTAGTCATAGCAACAGCTGGGGTTGATGTTTTTGCAGCTGTGGTTGTTGTGACAGCAGCTGTAGTTGTCTGGGAGGCACCTGTGGTGGTAGCTTCAGCAGCTGTTGTTATTGGTGCAGCTGTTGTCATCGTATTAACAGCTGTGGTTGTCTTGGGGACAGCTGTGGATGTTGTGGGAGCAGCTGTGGTTGTTGTGAGTGCAACTGTGGTTGTTGTAGCCGTATCTGTAGTTTCAGCAGCTGTTGTTATTGGTGCAGCTTTTTTTGTTGTAACTCCAGCTGTGGTTGTTGTTGGTGCAGCTATGGTTGTTGTGGCAGCCTCTCTACTTGTTGGGGAGGCACCTGTGGTGGTAGCTTCAGAAGATGTTGTTATTGGTGCAGCTGTTGTCGTGGTAATACCAGCTGTGGTTGTCATGCGTGCAGCTGTTGTTGTTGTGAGAGCCGCTGTGGTTGGTGTGGGTTTAGCTGTGGTTGTTGTAGCCGTATATGTAGTTCCAGCAGCTGTTTTCACTGGTGCAGCTGTTGTCATCCTAACACCAGCTGCGGTTGTCTTTGGAGCTGCTGTTGTTATTGCCGTAGTTGTTGGTGTTGTTGCTTTCGTAGTCGTAGCGACAGCGACAGCTGTGGTTGTTGCAGCAACAGTTGTAGTTGCCAGGGAGGCACCTTTGGTGGTTGCTTCAGCAGCTGTTGTTATTGGTGCAGTTGTTGTTGTCGTACCACCAGCTGGTGTTGTCATTGGAGCTGATGTGGTTGTTGGTGCTGCAGCTGTGGTTGTTGTTGTGGCTGCTGCTGATGTAGTCATAGCAACAGCTGAGGTTGATGTTTTTGCAGCTGTGGTTGTTGTGACAGCAGCTGTAGTTGTATGGGAGGCACCTGTGGTGGTAGTTTCAGCAGCTGTTGTTATTTTTGCAGTTGTTGTCATCGTAAAACCAGCTGTGGTTGTAGTGGGGGCATCTGTGGTTGTTGGTATATTTGTGGTTGTTGTTGCTGCAGTTTTGGTTGTCGTTGGATGAGTTGTTATGGGTGCAGCTGTGGTAGATAAAGCTGTATCTATAGTTTCAATAGCTGTTGTTATTGGTGCAGCTTTTGTCGTCGTCACACCATCTGTGGTTGTCATGGGTGAAGCTGTGTTTGTTGTACCCGTATCTGTAGTTTCAGCAGCTGTTGTGATCGTAACACCAGCTGTGGTTGTTGTTGCAGCAGCTGTTAGTGTTGTTGTAGATGTAGCGACAGCTGTGGTAGTTGTTGTTATTGGTGCAGCTGTTGCCTTCGTAACACCAGCTGTGGTTGTCATGGGGCTAGCTGTGGTCATTTTGGGTGCACCATTGGTTTTTGGTATATCTGTGGTTGTTGTAGGGGCAGCTGTGGTTGTTGTTGGAGCAGTGGTTGTTGTTTCTGGTGCTGCTGTGGTTGTTCTGGGAGCAGCTGTGGTTGCTGTGGGTGCAGCTGTGGTTGTTGTATCTGTATCTGTAGTTTCAGCAGCTGTTGTTATTGGCTTAGCTGTTGTCGTCGTAACACCATCTGTGGTTGTCGTTGGAGCTGCTGTGGTTGTTGCGGCAGCTGTTTTTGTTGTGGCTGCTGCAGTTGTTGTGGGTGCACCTGTGGTTGTTGTAGCCGTATCTGTAGTTTCAGTGGCAGTTGTTATTGGTGCAGCTGTTGTTGTCATATCTCCAACTGTGGTTATCGTTGGAGCTGCTGTGGTTATTGTTGCAGCAGCTGTTGTTATTGCCGTTGTAGTCGCAGGGACAGCGGTGGTTGTTGTTGGTTCTGCTGTGGTTATTTTGGTAGTAGGTGTGGTTTTTGTGAGTGCAACTGTGGTTGTTGTAGCCGTATCTGTAGTTTCAGCAGCTGTTGTTATTGGTGCAGCTTTTGTTGTTGTAACTCCAGCTGTGGTTGTTGTGGCAGCAGCTGTAGTTATTTGGGAGGCACCTGTCATGGTAGTTTCAGCAGTTGTTGTTATTGGTGCAGCTGTTGTCATTGTAACACCAGTTGTGGTTGTTGTGGGGGCAGCAGTGTTTGTCTGTATATCTGTTGTTGTTGTTGTAGGGGCAGCTGTGGTTGTTGTTGGAGCAGTGGTGGTTATTGTGTGCGCAGCTCTGGTTGTTGTGGGTGCAGCTGTGGTTGTTGTATCCATATCTGTAGTTTCATCAGTTGATGTTATTGGTGCAGCTGTTGTCGTCGTAGTACCAGACGTGGTTGTCGTTGAACCTACTGTGGTTGTTGTTGCGGCAGCTGTTGCTGTGTCTGCTGCTGTTATTATCTTAGGTTGTGTTGTGGTTGGTTTTGGTGCAGCTGTGGTTGTTGTGGCTGCAGCTGTATTTGTCAGGGAGGCACCCGTGGTGGTAGTTTCAGAAGCTGTTGTTATTGGTGCAGCTGTTGTCATCGTAATAACAGCTGTGGTTGTCTTGGGGACAGTTGTGGATGTTGTGGGAGCAGCTGTGGTTGTTGTGAGTGCAACTGTGGTTGTTGTAGCCATATCTGTAGTTTCAGCAGCTGTTGTTATTGGTGCAGCTTTTGTTGTTGTAACTCCAGCTGTGGTTGTTGTTGGTGCAGCTGTTGTTGTTGTGGCAGCCTGTCTACTTGTTGGGGAGGCACCTGTGGTGGTAGCTTCAGCAGATGTTGTTATCGGTGCAGCTGTTGTCGTGGTAATACCAGCTGTGGTTGTCATGCGTGCAGCTGTTGTTGTTGTGAAAGCCGCTGTGGTTGGTGTGGGTTTAGCTGTGGTTGTTGTAGCCGTATATGTAGTTCCAGCAGCTGTTTTCACTGGTGCAGCTGTTGTCATCCTAACACCAGCTGCGGTTGTCTTTGGAGCTGCTGTTGTTATTGCCGTAGTTGTTGGTGTTGTTGCTTTCGTAGTCGTAGCGACAGCGACAGCTGTGGTTGTTATTGTTGCAGCAGCAGTTGTAGTTGCCAGGGAATCACCTGTGGTGGTTGCTTCAGCAGCTGTTGTTATTGGTGCAGTTGTTGTTGTCGTACCACCAGCTGGTGTTGTAATTGGAGCTGCTGTGGTTGTTGGTGTGGCAGATGTGGTTGTTGTTGTGGCTGCTGCTGTTGTAGTCGTAGCGACAGCTGTGGTTGATGTTTTTGCAGTTATGGTTGTTGTTGCAGCAACTGTAGTTGTCTGGGAGGCACCAGTGGTGGTAGTTTCAGCAGCTGTTGTTGTTTTTGCAGCTGTTGTCCTCGTAACACCATCTGTGGTTATCGTTGGAGCTGCTGTGGTTGTTGTTAAGGCAGCAGTTGTTGTTGTGGCTGCTGTAGTCATAGCGACAGCTGTGGTTGATGTTTTTGCAGCTTTGATCATTGTTGCAGCATATGTAATTGTCTGGGAGGCACCAGTGTTGGTATTTTCAGCAGCTGTTGTTAATTTTGCAGCTGTTATCGTCATAACACCAGCTGTGGTTGTAATGGGGGCAGCTGTGGTTTTCGGTATATCTGTGATTGTTGTAGCTGCATTTGTGGTTTTTGATGGAACAGCTGTGGTAGTTGAAACCATATCTATAATTTCAGCAACTATTGGTATTGGTGCAGCTGTTGTTGTCGTAACTCCAGCTGTGGTTGTTGTTGTTGCTGCTGTGGTTGTTGTTGCGGCAGTTGTTGGCGTTGTTGCTGTATTAGTCTTAGGCGCAGCTGTGGTTGCTTTGGGGGCAGCTGTTGTTGTCGCTATATCTGTGGTTGTTGTTGGTGCTGCTGTGGTTGTTGTGGGAGCAGCTGTGGATGTTGTGGGTGCAGATATGATTGTTGTAGGAGCAGCTGTAGTTGTCAGGGAAGCAACTGTGTTGGTAGATTCAGCACCTGTTGTTACTGGTGCAGCTGTGGTTGTCATGGAGCAAGCCTTGGTTGTTGTGAGAGCAGCTTTGATTGGTGTGGGTGCAGCTGTGGTTGTTGTAGCTGTATCTGTAGTTTTAGCAGCTGTTGTTTTTGGTGCAGCTGTTGTCGTCATAAAACCAGCTGCTGTTGTCTTTGGAGCTGCTGCTGTTAATGTTGCGGCAGTTGTTGGTGTTGTTGCTTTGGTAGTCGTAGCGACAGCTGTGGTTGTTGTTGGTGTAGCTGTGGTTGTTGTGGCAAGAGCTGTAGTTACCAGGGAGGCAGCTGTGGTGGTAGTTACAGCAGCTGTTTTTTTGGGTGCAGCTGTTGTTGTCGGTATATTTGTTGGTTTTGTTGGAGAAACTGTGGTTGTTGGTGCTGCTGTGGTTGTTGGTGCTGCTGTGGTTGTTGTGGGAGCAGCTGTGGATGTTTTGGATGCAGCTATGGTTGTTGTGGGAGCAGCTGTGGTTGTTGTGGGAGCAGCTGTGGTTGTTGTGTGTGCAACTGTGGTTGTTGTAGCCGTATCTGTAGTTTCATCAGCTGTTGTTATTGGTGCAGCTTTTGTTGTTTTAACTCCAGCTGTGGTTGTTGTTGATGCAGCTGTTGTTGTTGTGGCAGCCTCTCTACTTGTTGGGGAGGCACCTGTGGTGGTAGCTTCAGCAGATGTTATTGGTGCAGCTGTTGTCGTGGTAATACCAGCTGTGGTTGTCATGCGTGCAGCTGTTGTTGTTGTGAGAGCCGCTGTGGTTGGTGTGGGTTTAGCTGTGGTTGTTGTAGCCGTATATGTAGTTCCAGCGGTTGTCTTAGGAGCTGCTGTTGTTATTGCCGTAGTTGTTGGTGTTGTTGCTTTCGTAGTCGTAGTGACAGCGACAGCTGTGGTTGTTGTTGTTGCAGCAGCAGTTGTAGTTGCCAGGGAGGCACCTGTGGTGGTTGCTTCAGCAGCTGTTGTTATTGGTGCAGTTGTTTTTGTCGTACCACCAGCTGGTGTTGTAATTTGAGCTGCTGTGGTTGTTGGTGTGGCAGCTGTGGTTGTTGTTGTGTCTGCTGCTGTTGTAGTCGTAGCGACAGCTGTGGTTGATGTTTTTGCAGCTATGGTTGTTGTGACAGCAGCTGTAGTTGTCTGGGAGGCACCTGTTGTGGTAGCTTCAGAAGATGTTGTTATTGGTGCAGCTGTTGTCGTGGTAATACCAGCTGTGGTTGTCATGCGTGCAGCTGTTGTTGTTGTGAGAGCCGCTGTGGTTGGTGTGGGTTTAGCTGTGGTTGTTGTAGCCGTATATGTAGTTCCAGCAGCTGTTTTCACTGGTGCAGCTGTTGTCATCCTAACACCAGCTGCGGTTGTCTTTGGAGCTGCTGTTGTTATTGCCGTAGTTGTTGGTGTTGTTGCTTTCGTAGTCGTAGCGACAGCGACAGCTGTGGTTGTTGTTGTTGCAGCAGCAGTTGTAGTTGCCAGGGAGGCACCTGTGGTGGTTGCTTCAGCAGCTGTTGTTATTGGTGCAGTTGTTGTTGTCGTACCACCAGCTGGTGTTGTAATTGGAGCTGCTGTGGTTGTTGGTGTGGCAGCTGTGGTTGTTGTTGTGGCTGCTGCTGTTGTAGTCGTAGCGACAGCTGTGGTTGATGTTTTTGCAGCTATGGTTGTTGTGACAGCAGCTGTAGTTGTCTGGGAGGCACCTGTTGTGGTAGCTTCAGCAGCTGTTGTTATTGGTGCAGCTGTTGTCATCGTAATAACAGCTGTGGTTGTCTTGGGGACAGCAGCTGTAGTTGTCTGGGAGGCACCTGTTGTGGTAGCTTCAGCAGATGTTGTTATTGGTGCAGCTGTTGTCGTGGTAATACCAGCTGTGGTTGTCATGCGTGCAGCTGTTGTTGTTGTGAGAGCCGCTGTGGTTGGTGTGGGTTTAGCTGTGGTTGTTGTAGCCGTATATGTAGTTCCAGCAGCTGTTTTCACTGGTGCAGCTGTTGTCATCCTAACACCAGCTGCGGTTGTCTTTGGAGCTGCTGTTGTTATTGCCATAGTTGTTGGTGTTGTTGCTTTCATAGTCGTAGCGACAGCGACAGCTGTGGTTGTTGCAGCAGCAGTTGTAGTTGCCAGGGAGGCACCTGTGGTGGTTGCTTCAGCAGCTGTTGTTATTGGTGCAGTTGTTGTTGTCGTACCACCAGCTGGTGTTGTCATTTGAGCTGATGTGGTTGTTGGTGTGGCAGCTGTGGTTGTTGTTGTGGCTGCTGCTGTTGTAGTCATAGCAACAGCTGGGGTTGATGTTTTTGCAGCTGTGGTTGTTGTGACAGCAGCTGTAGTTGTATGGGAGGCACCTGTGGTGGTAGTTTCAGCAGCTGTTGTTATTTTTGCAGCTGTTGTCATCGTAATACCAGCTGTGGTTGTAGTGGGGGCATCTGTGGTTGTTGGTATATTTGTGGTTGTTGTAGCTGCAGTTTTTGTTGTCGTTGGATGAGTTGTTATGGGTGCAGCTGTGGTAGATGAAGCTGTATCTATAGTTTCAACAGCTGTTGTTATTGGTGCAGCTTTTGTCGTCGTCACACCATCTGTGGTTGTCATGGGTGAAGCTGTGGTTGCTGTACCCGTATCTGTAGTTTCAGCAGCTGTTGTTATTGGCTTAGCTGTTGTCGTCGTAACACCATCAGTGGTTGTCGTTGGAGCTGCTGTGGTTGTTGCGGCAGCTGTTTTTGTTGTGGCTGCTGCAGTTGTTGTGGGTGCACCTGTGGTTGTTGTAGCCGTATCTGTAGTTTCAGTGGCAGTTGTTATTGGTGCAGCTGTTGTTGTCATATCTCCAACTGTGGTTGTCGTTGGAGCTGCTGTGGTTATTGTTGCAGCAGCTGTTGTTATTGCTGTTGTAGTCGTAGGGACAGCGGTGGTTGTTGTTGGTTCTGCTGTGGTTGTTTTGGGAGCAGGTGTGGTTTTTGTGAGTGCAACTGTGGTTGTTGTAGCCGTATCTGTAGTTTCAGCAGCTGTTGTTATTGGTGCAGCTTTTGTTGTTGTAACTCCAGCTGTGGTTGTTGTGGCAGCAGCTGTAGTTATCGGGGAGGCACCTGTCGTGGTAGTTTCAGCAGCTGTTGTTATTGGTGCAGCTGTTGTCATTGTAACACCAGTTGTGGTTGTTGTGGGGGCAGCAGTGTTTGTCTGTATATCTGTTGTTGTTGTAGGGGCAGCTGTGGTTGTTGTTGGAGCAGCGGTGGTTATTTTGTGAGCAGCTGTGGTTGTTGTATCCATATCTGTAGTGTCATCAGTTGATGTTATTGGTGCAGCTGTTGTCGTCGTAGTACCAGACGTGGTTGTCGTTGAACCCACTGTGGTTGTTGTTGCGGCAGCTGTTGCTGTGTCTGCTGCTGTTGTTATCTTGGCAACAGCTGTGGTTGGTTTTGGTGCAGCTGTGGTTGTTGTGGCTGCAGCTGTATTTGTCAGGGAGGCACCCGTGGTGGTAGTTTCAGCAGCTGTTATTGGTGCAGCTGTTGTCATCGTAATGACAGCTGTGGTTGTTGTGGGGGCAGCTGTGGTTTTCTGTATATCTGTGGTTGTTGTAGTGGCAGCTGTGGTTGTTGTTGGAGCAGCTGTGTTTGTTGTGGGTGCAGCTGTGGTTGATTGTGCTGATACAGCTGTCTGGATTGTTGTTGCCGCAAGTGCTGTTAATGGAATGGAAATTATCATTCATATTTTTCAGTTGTTGCTAATGTTGCATCAAATTTGGGATACGTACAATTGTTTTTGATTGGTAAGGGTAGTTCTACAGAAGTAGTGTAAATTGGAGGGTTGAAAACTGTTTATCTTATTTATGTCAGCACACGTGTATTCCAACATATGTCAGGGAGACATATACGCTACACAAACGTTTTATTGTACACTACCAGTTAAATGTTTGGACACACCTACTCATTCAAGGATTTTTCTTTACATTGTAGAACAATAGTGAAGACATCAAAAATATGAAATAACACATATGGAATCAAGTAGTAACCAAAAAAGTGTTATTTGAGATTCTTCAAATAGCCACCTGTCACGTTCGTTGTGTAAAGGATCAGACCAAGGTGCAGCGTGGTATGCGTACATGTTTAATAAAGAAGTAAACACTCGACAAAAACAACAAAAGCAACGTAACGTGAAGTTCTAATGGCTACATACACAAGTCAAACCAGAAACAACATCCCACAACATAGGTAGGCAAAATGGCTGCCTAAGTATGATCCCCAATCAGAGACAACGATCGACAGCTGCCTCTGATTGGGAACCACACCTGGCCAACATAGATATACACATGCTGGATATACACATAAATATTCACACCCTTACCAAACCAGGGCGTGACAGTACCTCCCCCGCAAAGGTGCGGACTCCGGCCGCAAAACCTGACTCATTAGGGGAGGGTCCGGGTGCAACGTCAACCTTACTGTCCTCTCCTTTTCTGGTTCCCCGTTGCACACCTGGTCCGGTCTGGACCCCGGTGCGATGCTTCCCCTCTCAGTCCTCCCACAATGCACCAAGCCCTGTCTGGACCCTGGTGTGGGAGGCCCCGACCCTGGAGAGGGGCTGACGTCTGGGCCTGGACCGGCAATCCTCCCGTGATGCACCAAGCCCTGTCTGGACCCTGGTGTGGGAGGCCCTGACCTTGAAGAGGGGTTGACGTCTGGTTCTGGTTCTGCAGTCCTCCCGCGATGCACCAAGTCCTGTCTGGACTCTGGTGTGGGAGAGTAGACGACCGGACCCGGACTAGGCACCGGTGGAGCGGACTGCTCTGGCACTGGAGTGGAGCCGCTGACTGGAGCTGAACTAGACCCCGGTGGAGCGGACTACTCTGGCTCTGGAGTAGAGCAGCTGACCGGAGCTAGACTAAGTAGAAGTAAACACTCGACAAAAACAACAAACGCAACGTGACATTCTAATGGCTACATACACAAGCCAAACCAGAAACAAGATCCCACAACATAGGTAGGCAAAATGGCTGCCTAAGTATGAACCCCAATCAGAGACAACGATCGACAGCTGCCTCTGATTGGGAACCACACCCGGCCAACATCCACAATAACATAGAATGTACACATAGAAACTAACAACCTGACCAAACCAACGAGAAACAACAGGCATTTAAAGGTCAGGGCGTGACAGTCCATCATTACTTTAAGACATTACTTTAAGGTCAGTCACTACGGAAAATGTCATGAACTTTGAACATTTCTTCAAGTGCTGTCGCAAAAACCATCAAGCGCTATGATGAAACTGGCTTTCATGAGGACCGCCACAGGAATGGAAGACCCAGAGTTATCTCTGCTGCAGAGGATAAGTTCATTAGAGCTACCAGCCTCAGAAATTGCTTCACGGAGTTCAAGTAACAGACACATCTCAACATCAACTGTTCACTGGATACTGCGTGAATCAGGCCTTCATGGTCGAATTGTTGCAAAGAAACCACTACTAAAGGACACCAATGAGAAGAAGAGACCTACTTGGGCCAAGAAACACGAGCAATGGACATTAGACCGGTGGAAATGTGTCCTTTGGTCTGGAGTCAAAGGACACAACCGCTGTGTCTTTGTGAGACGCAGTGTGAGTGAAAGGATGATCTCCGCATGTGTATTTCCCACCGTAAAGCATGGAGGAGGAGGTGTTATGGTGTGGGGGTGCTTTGCTGGTGACACTGTGATTTATTTAGAATTCAAGGCACACTTAACCAGCATGTCTACCACAGCATTCTGCAGCGATACGCCATCCCATCTGGTTTGGGCTTCGTGGGACTATCATTTGTTTTTCAACAGGGCAATGACCCAACACACCTCCAGGCTGTGTAAGGGCTATTTGACCAGGAAGGAGAGTGATGGAGTGCTGCATCAGATGACCTGGCCTCCACAATCCTCCGACCTCAACCAAATTGAGATGGTTTGGGATGAGTCGGACAGCAGAGTGAAGGAAAAGCAGCCAAAAAGTGCTCAGCATATGTGGGAACTCCTTCAAGACTGTTGGAAAAGCATTCCAGGTGAAGCTGGTTGAGAGAATGTCAAGCGTGTGCAAAGCTGTCATCAAGGCAAAGGGTGGCTATTTGAAGAATCTCAAATATAAGATATATTTTGATTTGTTTAACACTTTTTTGGTTACTACATGACTCCATATGTATTATTTCATAGTTTTGATGTCTTCATTATTAATCTATAGTGTAGAAAATAGTAAAAATAAAGAAAAACCCTTGAATTAGGTGTATATGCTGTATATTTGAAATATTTACCTGAATTCTTTACCACACAACTACAGTGAGGGAAAAAGGTATTTGATCCCCTGCTGATTTTGTAAGTTTGCCCACTGACAAAAAAATGATCAGTCTATAATTTTAATGGTAGGTTTATTTCAACAGTGAGAGACAAAATAACAACAAAAAAATCCAGAAAAACACATGTCAAAAATGTTATAAATTGATTTGCATTTTAATGAGGGAAATAAGTATTTGACCCCCTTTCAATCAGACAGATTTCTGGCTCCCAGGTGTCTTTCATACAGGTAACGAGCTGAGATTAGGAACACACTCTTAAAGGGAGTGCTTCTAATATCAGCTTGTTACCTGTATAAAAGACACCTGTCCACAGAAGCAATCAATCAATCAGATTCCAAAATCTCCACTATGGCCAAGACCAAAGAGCTCTCCAAGGATGTCAGGGACAAGATTGTAGACCTACACAAGGCTGGAATGGGCTACAAGACCATCGCCAAGCAGCTTGGTGAGAAGGTGACAACAAGTTGGTGCGATTATTCGCAAATGGAAGAAACCCAAAAGAACTGTCAATCTCCCTCGGCCTGGGGCTCCATGCAAGATCTCACCTCGTGGAGTTGCAATGATCATGAGAACGGTGAGGAATCAGCCCAGAACTACACGGGAGGATCTTATCAATGATCTCAAGGCAGCTGGGACCATAGTCACCAAGAAAACAATTGGTAACACACTATGCCGTGAAGGACTGAAATCCTGCAGCGCCCACAAGGTCCCCCTGCTCTAGAAACGACATATACAGGGCCGTCTGAAGTTTGCAAATGAACATCTGAATGATTCAGAGGAGAACTGGGTGAAATTCTTGTGGTCAGATGAGACCAAAATCGAGCTCTTTGGCATCAACTCGCCGTGTTTGGAGGAGGGGGAATGCTGCCTATGACCCCAAGAACACCATCCCCACTGTCAAACATGGAGGTGGAAAGATTATGCTTTGGAGGTGTTTTTCTGCTAAGGGGACAAGACAACTTCACCGCATCAAAGGGACGATGGATGGGGCCATGTACCGTCAAATCTTGGGTGAGAACCTCCTTCCCTCAGCCAGGGCATTGAAAATGGGTCGTGGAAGTAATTCCAGCATGACAATGATCCAAAACACACAGCCATGGCAACAAAGGAGTGGCTCAAGAAGAAGCACATTAAGGTCCTGGAGTGGCCTAGCCAGTCTCCAGACCTTAATCCCATAGAAAATCTGTGGAGGGAGCCGAAGGTTCGAGTTGCCAAACGTCAGCCTCGAAACCTTAATGACTTGGAGAAGATCTGCAAAGAGGAGTGGAACAAAATCCCTCCTGAGATGTGTGCAAACCTGGTGGCCAACTACAAGAAACGTCTGACCTCTGTGATTGCCAACAAGGGTTTTGCCACCAAGTACTAAGTCATGTTTTGCAGATGGGTCAAATACTTATTTCCCTCATTAAAATGCAAATCAATTTAAAAAAATGTTTACATGTGTTTTTTTGGATTTTGTTGTTGTTATTCTGTCTCTCACTGTTCAAATTAACCTATCATTAAAATTATCGACTGATCATTTCTTTGTCAGTGGGCAAACCTACAAAATCAGCAGGGGATCAAATACTTTTTTCCCTCACTGTATATGACTGTAGTTAGCTAGCTGCTAGCTTAGATGCCTGTGATTGTTGAGACCTAATTTTGCAACCAAACTGCTCAAAGATGGACGATGTTGAGAATTAACCTAGGTAGCTAGCTAGCTAAATGACAACCCTATTAATTAAGTATACATTCTATTGATTAATAAGTGGTCTAGTTAGCTGGAGTTAGCCAACATGCATTGATTCTGACACCTGCCACGGTCCTGCTTGCTTTACATCTCACAGATACAATATGTATACAAATGTATGTGGACACCCCTTCAAATTTGTGGATTCAGCTATTTTAGCCACACCTGTTACTGACAGGTGTATAACATTGAGCACACCGCCATGCAATCTCCATAGACAAACATTGGCAGTAGAATGGGCTAGCTTGATACACACTCAGTAACGTTAGCTTACCATGATTTTCTGGACATGACTCCTTCTTGCCTATTCCCGTCTCTTGGACTTCTTCTAAGTTCAAAACTATATGGCTGTAGTCCAGTGCCTTATTGTTTAAAGAAACCCATTAATAACACAGCCACTTAAGAGCATTGGGCCGGTAACCGAAAGGTCGCTGGTTCGAATTGCTGAGCCGGCAAGGTGGAAAAATGTACCGTTCTGCCCTTGAGCACAAGGCAGTTAACCCCCAACAACAACTGCTCCCCGGGTGCCGATGACGTCGACTAAGAGCCCCTCGCACCTCTCTGATTCAGAGGGGTTGGGTTAAACGCGGAAGACACATTTCGGTTGAATGCATTCAGTTGTGCAGCTGACTAGGTATCCTCTTTCCCTTTCCTCTTCCCACCTGGTGCAGCCAGGCAGTCAATGGCTCAGTGTTGCAAAACTGTTCACCTGTTTCTACGTCAAGCAAGGACAATGTTCCATTTGTTATGTTTGTGTGTTTTTATGCACAGCAGCATTTAATCAATTTTATCTCAAATTTCAACAAAAAAAGGTGACATCATATTGATACATAGTTATATGCGCTACACATTACTGTTGGGGGGGTGCTAATTTGAAACATGGCCTTTAAACGTTGAACACACTGTTCTGTCATACTGAACGCAGCCCAGGCAAATGCAATTGAGCAACGTGACGTGCATTTGATCTAACAATGGTGTGTTAGATATCAACCACATATGTTTGCTTGAAACACCCTAATTATCATATTGGAGGAAGAAATACATAAATAAATGAATAAATGATATAAATGAATAAAATGAAATAAAGTGGGATTAATTATTTAAATAATGATTTAACTATTTATGTGTGCATTCATCCATTTATTGATCTATATGTGCATTTATTTGTTTATTCATGTATTTATCTATATGTGTGAATGTATTTATTCATTTCCAATTATGGCAGATTTGGTCCTCCATACTAGATACAGTTTTGACTTAAATCAGCTTTAAATGTATGGCAAGACTTGAAAATGGCTGACTAGCAATGATCAACAAGCAACTTGAATAATTGTTTTTAAGAATAATGGGCATATATTGGACAATCCAGGTTTGCAAAGCTCTTAGGGAAATATCCACATTTGTAACCACTGCCAAAGGCAATTCTAACATGTATTGACTCAAGGCGTTGAGTACTTATCTAATCAAGATATATTTGTAATGACAGAGTATTTTGTGTAGATCGATGACAAAATATGACAAATCCATTTTAATCCCACTTTGTAACACAACAAAATGTGGAAAAAGTCAAGGGGTGTGAATACTTTCTGAATGCACTGTATATGTACAGTTGAAGTCGGAAGTTTACATACACCTTAGCCAAATACATTTAAACTCAGTTTTTCACAATTCCTGACATTTAATCCTAGTAAAAATTATCTGTTTAAGGTCAGTTAGGATCACCACTTTATTTTAAGAATGTGAAATGTCAGAATAATAGTAGAGAGAATGATTTATTTCAGCTTTTATTTCTTTCATCACATTCCCAGTGGGTCAGAAGTTTACATACACTCAATTAATATTTGGTAGCATTGCCTTTAAATTGTTTAACTTGGGTCAAACGTTTCGGGTAGCCTTCCACAAGCTTCCCACAATAAGTTGGGTGAATTTTGGCCCATTCCTCCTGACACAGCTGGTGTAACTGAGTCAGGTTTGTAGGCCTCCTTGCTTGCACACGCTTTTTCAGTTCTGCCCACATATTTTCTATAGGATTGAGGTCAGGACTTTGTGATGGCCACTCCAATACCTTGACATTGTTGTCTTTAAGCCATTTTGCCACAACTTTGGAAGTATGCTTGGGGTCATTGTCCATTTGAAAGACCCATTTGCGACCAAGCTTTTAACTTCCTGACTGATGTATTGAGATGTTGCTTCAATATATCCACATAACTTTCCTTCCTCATGATGCCATCTATTTTCCTCCAAACATAACGATGGTCATTATGGCCAAACAGTTCTATTTTTTTTTTCATCAGAAAAGAGGACATTTCTCCAAACAGTACGATCTTTGTCCAAAAGTGCAGTTGCAAACCGTAGTCTGGCTTTTTTATGGCGGTTTTGGAGCCGTGGCTTCTTCCTTGATGAGCGGCCTTTCAGGTTATGTCGATATAGGACTCGTTTTTACTGTGGATATCAATACTTTTTTACCTGTTTCCTCCAGCATTTTCATAAGGTCCTTTGATGTTGTTCTGGGATTGATTTGCACTTTTCGCACCGAAGTACGTTCATCTCTAGAAGACAGAACGCGTCTCCTTCCTGAGCAGTATGGCGGCTGCGTGGTCCCATGGTGTTTATACTTGCATACTATTGTTTGTACAAATGAATGTGGTACCTTCAGGCGTTTGGAAATTGTGGAGTTGTACAATTTTTTTGTTGTTGAGGTCTTGGCTGATTTATTTTGATTTTCCCATGATGTCAAGCAAAGAGGCACTGAATTTGAAGGTAGGCCTTGAAATACATCCACAGGTACACCTCCAATTGACTCAATTAGCCTATCAGAAGCTTCTAAAGCCATGACATCATTTTCTGGAATTTTCCAAGCTGTTTAAAGGCACAGTCAACTTAGTGTATGTAAACTTCTGACCCACTGGTATTGTGATACAGTGAATTATAGGTGAAATAATCTGTCTGTAAACAATTGTTGGAAAAATTACTATTGTCATGCACAAAGTAGATGTCCTAACCTTGCCAAAACTATAGTTTGTTAACAAGAAATTGGTGAAGTGGTTGAAAAACAAGTTTTAATGACTCCAACCTAAGTGTATGTAAACTTCCGACTTCAACTGTACATAGCTACCTTAATTACCTCGTGCCCCTGCACATCGTCTCGGTACTGATACTCCCTTTATATAGCTATGTTACTTTTACTCGTTATTGCTATTCATTATTCACTGTGTATTTATTCCTCGTGTCACTATTTATAATTTTTATAAAATGTAGTATTTTTATTTTAACTCTGCATTGTTGGAAAAGGACCGGTAAGTAAGCATTTCACTGTTAGTCTACACCTGTTGTTTACAAAGCATGTGACAAATAAAATTTGATTTGATTTGAAAATAAAACACTTTTTTGCAAACACCTGGAATTTCAAATAAAAATGAAGTGGTTGAAGTGTTTCCATTATCCATTTAGGCAATTTGTGCATTAATAAATTGGTGACCATCTGTATGCCCACCTTTCTGTTTCATGTCTCAGGTAGCCCGCAAAAGCCAGCATCGATAGAATACTAGGAATTACTAATATTTGCCATATTCTAATAACAATAATGTGCCAACATACAGTGCATTCATAAAGTATTCAGACCCATTGACCTTTTCCACATTTTCTAACGTTACAGCCTTATTCTAACATTTATTAAATTAATTGTTTTCTTCATCAATCTATACAATACCCCATAGTGACAAAGTGAAAACAGGTTTTTTGAAATGTTAGCAAATTTATTACAAATAAAAAACAGAAATGCCTTATTTACATAAGTATTCAGACCCTTTGCTATGAGTCTCGAAATTGAGCTCAGGTGCATCCTGTTTCCATTGATCATCCTTGAGATGTTTCTACAACTTGATTGGAGTCCACCTGTGGTAAATTCAATTGATTGGACATGATTTGAAAAGGCACACACCTGTCTATATATTGTCCCACAGTTGACAGTGCACGTCAGAGCAAAAACCAAGCCATGAGGCGCAGATCTTGGGAAGGGTACCAAAAAATGTCTGCAGCATTGAAGGTCCCCAAGAACACAGTGGCCTCCATCATTCTTAAATGGAAGAAGTTTGGAACCACCAAGACTCTTCCTAGAGCTGGCCGCCCAGCCCAACTGAGCATTCAGGGGAGAAAAGCCTTGGTCGGGAAGGTGACCAAGAACCCCTTGGTCACTCTGACAGAGCTCCAGAGTTCCTCTGTGGAGATGGGAGAACCTTCCAAAAGTACTGCCATCTCTGCAGCACTCCACCAATTAGGCCTTTATGCTAGAGTGGCCAGACGGAAGCCACTCCTCAATAAAAGGCACCTGACAACCCGCTTGGAGTTTGCCAAAAGGCACCTAAAGGACTATCAGACCATGAGAAACAAGATTCTCTGGTCTGATGAAACCAAGATTGAACTATTTGGCCTGAATGCCAAGCCATCACGTCTGGAGGAAACCTGGCACCATCCCTACGGTGAAGCATGTTGGTGGCAGCATCATGCTTTGGGGATGTTTTTCAGCGGCAGGGACTAGGTAAAGGTGAACGGAGCAAAGTACAGAGAGATCCTTGACGAAAACCTGCTCCAGAGCACTCAGGTCCTCAGACAGGGGCGAAGGTTCACCTTCCAACAGGACAACGACCCTAAGCACACAGCCAAGACAATGCAGGTGTCACGAATACCACCGAAGCTGCTCCTCCTCCTTGCTCGGGCAGGCTTCGGCGGTCGTCGTCCCCGGAGTACTAGCTACTACCGCTTGAAGTTCTCGATGTTTGTTTGGTCTTGTCTAAGTTGGTGCACCTGTTTCGTCTTCTGTATTGATTATGTCACCTATAAGTTACCCTTTGGTTTTGTTTGCAGTTGTGTGTTATTGTCCACCTGTCGTTTGTCAAGGTTCGGTACCTTTTGTGTATGAGTGTATTTTACGCGTTGCGCGTAGTCGTTCGCCTCCTGTGTGTACGAGGCCATTTATTTTGTAGTTGTTCATTGAGTCTCAATAAAGTCGTTTTGACTTATCCGCTGTGTCCTGCGCCTGACTTCACCACCACATCCACAAGTGTACCGTGACAGAATAACACACCATTACAATGGAGTCAGCAGGAGCAGCGGCGTGGACTGAGTCGCTGGAGGATCGGGTTAGCTGCCAGGACGCCAGGATCCAGCAACTCGGATCTGCCATGCAAGAAGTAATGAACACCCTGCGCCGATGGGAGCGAGGAGGCGTGGCCACACCTCCTCCTACCTTACCACCACCATCGGCCAGCCCCACCATACCAGCTCCGGAGTCCAGTGGGATTCGGCTCTCGCTCCCGAGGGCATATGATGGCACCGCAGCCGGGTGTCAGGGGTTCCTCCTTCAAGTGGAACTCTACCTGGCAACCATACACCCGGCGCCCTCGGGATACGAGAGCGTTTCCGCCCCCATCTCCTGTCTCTCCGGCAAGGCGTTGGAGTGGGCCAATGCCGAATGGAGGGGAATAGACGCCGCCACCATCAGCTACGCAGAGTTCTCCCTCCGCTTCAGGGCTGTTTTCGATCATCCCCCTGAGGGTAAAGCGGCGGGGGAGCGTCTGTTCCACCTTCGACAGGGGAAGAGGAGCGCACAGGAGTTCGCCCTGGACTTCCGGACTCTAGCGGCGGATGCGGAGTGGAATGAGAGGGCCCTCATCGATCACTATCGGTGCAGCCTGCGTGAGGACGTTCGACGAGAGTTGGCCTGCAGGGACACCAATCTAACCTTCGACCAGTTGGTGGACATGTCAATCCGTCTGGATACCCTGCTGGCCACCAGCGGACGTCCAGAGTTGGGGCCGTCCATTCCATCTCCCAGCACCTCCGAGCCGAGCCCTATGGAGCTCGGGGGTGCTGGCGCTAGAGAGAGGAGGAGAGAGAGCCCGAGGGGCCGTGGAGGACACACTGTGGCTAGGTGCTGTGGAAGGTCTCCGGGGATTCGAGGCAACAGGTCGCGCACTGGGGAGTCATTCCAGGTGAGTAGGCACCCAACTCACCCAGAGCTCTCTGTTGTTCACTTGTGTATACCTGTAGTATTTCCTCAGGTTGCATCTCATTCCCAGCATAAGGCGCTAGTCGATTCAGGCGCAGCTGGGAATTTCATTGATCGTACATTTTGTGTTAAGTTAGGGATTCCCCTCCTGCCCGTTGATGCACCCTTCCCTGTCCATGCCCTAGATAGCCGTCCGTTGGGATCTGGGTTGATTAGGGAGGTCACAGCGCCACTAAAGATGAAGACGCAGGGGGGTCATGAGGAGATCATTCAATTGTACCTGATCTACTCTCCTGCGTATCCCGTGGTGCTGGGGCTTCCTTGGTTAATCGCCCATGACCCCACCATTTCGTGGCAACAGAGGGCTCTCAAGGAATGGTCTGTCCAGTGTGTCGGGCGATGTTTAGGTGTTCCCGTCGGGGCGACCACGGTGGAGAGTCCGAACCAAGTGCCCGCAATGCACATTCCCCCCGAGTATGAGGATTTGGCACTCGTGTTCAGCAAGACTAGGGCGACGCGATTGCCACCTCATAGACGGGGAGATTGTGCGATAAACCTCCAGGCAGGTGCGGCTCTTCCACGGAGCCATGTGTATCCTCTGTCTCAAGAGGAGACGGCGGCTATGGAGACATACATAGCCGAGTCCCTGAGACAAGGATACATACGGTCCTCCACTTCCCTTGCGTCCTCAAGTTTATTTTTTGTGAAGAAGGATGGAGGGTTGCGCCCGTGTATTGATTACCGTAGTCTCAATCAGGTCACTGTCAAATACAGTTATCCCCTTCCTCTGATTGCGAGTATGACTGAATCATTACGCAGAGCACGTTTCTTCACAAAACTGGATCTCAGGAGCGCCTACAACTTGGTGCGCATTAGGGAAGGAGATGAATGGAAGACAGCATTTAGTACCACCTCGGGTCATTATGAGTATCTCGTCATGCCATACGGGTTAATGAATGCTCCTTCAGTCTTCCAAGCCTTTGTGGACGAGATCTTCCGAGACCTGCATGGGCAAGGTGTGGTAGTGTACATTGACGACATCTTAGTGTACTCTTCTACACGAGCCGAGCATGTAGCCCTGGTGCGCCAAGTGTTGGGTAGGCTGTTGGAGCATGACTTGTATGTCAAGGCAGAGAAATGTCTGTTTTTCAGCAGGAGTGGCTTGTCCAGAGGAGGGTGACGTATGAGCCCAATATATGAGACGATCACGGATCTCGAGCGGAACGTACGTCCGCCCCACTGGACACTCTGGAGGAGTAGGGTCGGTGCGTAACGCCCGCTCGATTTCCGCATCGACCTCCCACACCACCGGTGCCACCAGACAAGACTCCGGCAGTATGGGAGTGGGCTCAATGGACCTCTCCTCTGTGAAAAACCTGCCTACTGACTTTATGACCAAAGTTATCTTACTTACACTTTTTAATTGTGGGACTAATTGTGGGAAGGGCCTAATTGATGGAGTCTAATGGGAGGGATATGTAACCTGAAAACTAGCTGTTATTGGCAAAGAGGAGGGCAAACTCTCTTTGTTCTTTGTCTTTCAAAATACAGGAAAATCACGTGTTTGACTGCACTGACCCTTTAAATTGGAATTGACCCCAACCCTGTTGCTAACTGATATTATATAATGTTGTCAAATGAATCAAGGCAAAACATTGCCATCTCCTGGATAGGGTTGGTTTGTTTTATATCTTACCTTAGGAATTGTTCCTTTTAAAGTATTTATGGTGTAATTCCATAAGAGGGGATACATTCTATTTCATTAGTGTCAAGTACACTGATGCTACAGTTGTTTACATTTCAGTGGATGCATGTGCAACAATGATGGGGATTGAGCCAGGAGCCACAGCCACTTTAGCTTTAACCATGCAACTTGCTATTCATCCCATTTGATTTGCACCCTCTGCTGTTTGAGTCTTTGGTACTGCACTCCTTTGATTTGTGCCCGCAGTGACTCTCGTGCGGATGCATTTTAGCGCTTGCTGTTCGAGATATGAATTATGGTTTTGGGACAGGTCAAAAGATTCAGGGCTTGTCAAAAAACAACCGTTGCTAAAGCCTCGGAAGCCCGGGCTTGAGCTCATAAACCCTCTCAACCCAAGTCCTAAACCCATGTTTTAATGAAGATCAGGAAGTAATTCATCACACATAAGTTTAATGCAATGCTAAAGCCAAGTGTAGCTGCCTTGGTACAACAGTCATCACCACTCTTTAAACTATGTAACTAAACCCCAACGTTTTCCAGCATGTTCTGCTCTCATTTCTTACCTGTTAGACATAGCAGTATAGCTCTCCTTTTCATCTTGATTTTGGACATATCTCCACCACCTAAGAGAGAAGGATGACATCAGGTTTACTATAAGTGTTAGATCTATCATTTGACATTCTGCTTCATGCACATTATATGTAACATTTTGCATGTGTATCTGTTTACACACTTAGCCCACTGGTTAAGATACCTCATTTTTCGTTCCATATCTTACATGTTTAGAAACTATATAGGCATATCATGTTATGGTGTGTGTGTGTGTGTGTGTGTGTGTATTTAAGTGAGATTTAAAGGGAAAACATAAATGTATTGTACCACATAAGCTCAATCATCATGTTCCATAATTGCTAGTGGACAGACAACATGGATGAATTGTTCATGTCATGACCATTTAGATCCCTACTTTTGGAGATTTCTGTTGTTGGAAATGGCATTCATTTGACTTTAATCCAATTTAGGTTGATCGTTGTTGCAGATACAGCTATAAGGTAAACCCTTATTCATCATAATTTCAGATTTACGCACAATCCTTGATTATATTGGTCATCTGTTAAAAAAAACAGAGTAGAGCAACATTTTCGTAGTGTAGATTATGAAGTAAAGCAATTATTTGACATAAAAAATTCCCTTGAGAATGAAATGAGTGTGAAGGTGTGTGCTGCTCTTTGTTTTGCGTTCTCCAGAGACATAACTTTAGGGTGTGTCTGAGTCTGTCAAACATATCCATCGTATGCTTGTAGAAGAGTGAGAGAGGAGTTGCTTATTGTTTGAGCATTTCTGTGCATGATTGATAAAGCATGATGTTGATTGGAGTTGATATTATTGTCAAGCAGTTGAGTAGTTGTTGTTAGCGTTTTTGAAAATCAAGCATTAACTTGTTAACGTCCATCCCCTTTTCAGCACTATTTATGATATGTTTGCATTGCTCTGTGTAGTTAGCCACCAGCAATATACTGTATAGGATCAGGGTATGCTCCCCAAATCCTAAAGTTATCTTTGATAGGGGGTAAAATGCAAGACTGACCATGACAGTAGCCTTAGCTTCCAGAGCCAACCTCATTCTGCTGATTACACAGCATGAAAGTTCCAGACTGATGGTATAGGTGTTGTCAATTAACTTCCTCATCCTTCAAAGAACAATATAAACATTTATCAAGATTCAAGGTGATGGAAGTTGTTGTTTCTTTTGTTTATAATTTGCCGTCAGACATATCACCTTGCATCCCTCTCCTGGCTTTCATCTGAAGCTAAGCAGGGTTGGGCCTGGTCGGTACCTGAATCGATAACTCCCTAGGATAATAAGGTTGCTGCTACATAGAAGTAGTATTGGAGGGCCAGTAGAGGACATTCCTCTCTGATCTTAGGTTAACCCAATGTCACTTCCCTGCAAAGGGTATTAGTCCCTATACCCTTTGCACTTCCAGATATCTGAGATAATGAGATAGGTCTAAGCAATATGACAAGAAAAATGTATCACAAAATAGAGCTATTACCATATTACTTACTAAGTACACATATCTTATCCTGTTAGATCTCCACAAGTGCTTATAGGGCTTCTGTGGTCCAAAACCAACATTGTAATGACTATTTCTGTCATCCCCAGCATCAAATTGGCACAAATAGTCCTTACCTCTCCACTGTGATAGCCAATTTGTGGCTAGCATTCTGGCCCAAAAGGGCTGCCTTAACATCATTATGGGGAGAGGTAGAAAATGCTTTAGTGATAAAAGTGCAATGTTTATCTTAGTGATATATTAGGCTAAACATTTAAACTTCCTTACCACTGAGATGGAAATTATTTGAGGATTGAATATAAACCTTGAAGCTGTTGTTGTTGTTTCTAGTTGTGGGTCTTTGTGTGGCACCTGTTGAAACATCGCACAGATTTGATCTTGGTTGAATTCAGTTATTCTTGTGTATATATTTTTTTTATATTTGTGCAAGCGGGCTATTGAACATATTCATACTGTAGGTGAAGAGGTGCATACCAAGATACGTTATATCCATTTATAGAAATGTTTGTCAATTGACATTAATTAAAGCACATCTTGTTAAAGAGATAAATCTATGTAATTTTTTCATCGTACCATGACATGGGCTGGTGAAAAAACAGACATGATTTTGTTTAAAACATTTTGCAAGGTCATTTTATTTTAGAGAGACAAATAATCATGTTTTGTGTCAAAATGCTATATATCCACCCCAAACAACAGAACACCAATAGAAAAAGTATCCTGATTGGGTTTTAAACAGTTACATGTAATAACATAAATAGAAATATTGAAATAATCAATTTGTTTCAACTACACTGAACAAAAATATAAATACAACATACAACAATGTCTATGATTTTACTGAGTTACAATTTAGATAAGGAAATCAGTCAATTCAAATAAATTTATTAGGCCCTAATCTATGGATTTCACATGACTGGGCATAAAGATATGCATCTGTTGGTCACAGATACCTTTAAAATAAAGTAGGGACGTGGATCAGAAAACCAGTCAGTATCTGTTGTGACCACCAATTGCAGCGCGACATCTCCTTCGCATAGAGTTGATCAGGCTGTTGATTGTGGCCTGTTGAATTTTGTCCTACTCCTCTTCAGTGCGAAGTTGATGGATATTGGCGGGAACTGGAACACGCTGTCGTACACGTCGATCCAGAGCATCCCAAACATACTCAACAGGTGACATGTCTGGTGAGAGTAGGCAGGGCATGGAAGAACTGGGACATTTTCAGCTTCCAAGAATTGTGTACAGATCCTTGCAACATGGGGCCGTGCATTATTATGATGAAACATGAGGTGATTGCGGCGGATGAATGGCACGACAATGGGCCTCAGGAACTCGTGAAGGTATCTCTCTGCATTTAATTGCCATCAATAAAATGCAATTGTGTCTGTTGTCTGTAGCTGATGCCTGCCCACACCATAACCCCAATGCCATCATTGGGCACTCTGTCCACAACGTTGACATCAGCAAAACGCTCGCCCACACGACGCCATCTGCCCGGTACAGTTGAAACCGGGATTAATCTGTGAAGAGCACACTTCCTCACCGAGCCAGTGGCCATCGAAGGTGAGTATTTGCCAACTGAATTCGGTTACGATGCTGAACTGCGGTCAGGTCAAGACCCTGGTGAGGACGACGAGTACGCAGGTGAGTTTCCCTGAGACGGTTTCTGACAGTTTGTGCAGAAATTCTTCAGTTTTGCAAACCCACAGTTTCATCAGCTGTCCGGGTGATTGAAAAAGCCGGATGTGGAGGTCCTGGGCGGGGGGACGTACTCCCAAATTCTCCAAATCGACTTTGGAGGTGGCTTATGGTAGAGAAATTAACATTCAATTATCTGTCAACAGCTCTGGTGGACATTCCTGCAGTCAGCATGCCAATTGCATGCTCCCTCAAAACTTGAGACATCTGTGGCATTGTGTTATGTGACAAAACTGTAGTGGCCTTTTATTGTCTCCAGCACAAAGTGCACTTGACTAATGATCATGCTGTTTAATCAACTTCTTGATATGCCACACTTGGCAGGTGGATGGATTATCTTGGCAAAGGAGAAATACTCACTAACAGGGATGTAAACAACATTTGAGAGAAATAAGCTTTTTGTGCTTAAGGAACATTTCTGGGATCTTTAATGTCACCTCATGAAACATGGGACCAACCCTTTACGTGTTGCATTTATATTGTTGTTCAGTGTATATTGTGCACATAGCCTATCACATAGCCAATTGATTGTATCCAGAGGGTGAACAGTGATTTTTGAGTTTGATTATATACACTTTACGGAAGGATTTAAGGACTAATAAGGACATTCATGTTGGCTATGATTAAATTGATGGTATGTCAAACAACCTCAACATAACCTTGATGATCGCCATACAATAGGCAAACTGTAATGAGCTGGAAACCATTATGGTTGACTTCAGATTAAAAGGAATGCTCATATTCAATCAACAGTTGATTCAACTTGTTTCGTGTGACTAGGCATTCATTGATTGGATTATTATTAGTGGCTTCTCGTAGCTGAATGGTTAAGATCCTATGGGTGACATTTTCGTAGTGCAAAATAATTGTAAACATAATCTCCTGTGTGATTTAATTTGAAACTTTTACTCAACAATGCGATTATTTAACTAGAGTTTAGTAAACTGAGCAATGCATAAATAGTTGACTCTTTATAAGTACATTTCTTGAGGAAAAGATTCAAAATAAATCACTAAACACTGCCAGATTATAATGATGTTTATTGTAATTTTTTGCACTACGGACATATTTCCTAATGTCTTTTAAACTCTGAGTACTTGCAACAGAAATTACAGTGAGGGAACAAAGTATTTGATCCCCTGCTGATTTTGTACGTTTGCCCACTGACAAAAAAATGATCAGTCTATAATTTTAATGGTAGGTTTATTTGAACAGTGAGAGACAGAATAACTACAAAAAAATCCAGAAAGACGCATGTCAAACATTTTCTACATTTATTTGCATTTTAATAAGTATTCAGACCCTTTACTCAGTACTTTGTTGAAGAACCTTTGGCAGCGATTACAGCCTCGAGTTTTCTTGGGTATGACACTACAAGCTTGGCACACCTGTATTTGGGGAGTTTCTCTCATTCTTCTCTGCAGATCATCTCAAGCTCTGTCAGGCTGGATGGGGAGTGTCGCTGCACAGCTGTTTTCAGGTCTCTCCAGAGTTGTTCAATTGGGTTCAAGTATGGGCTCTGGCTGGGCCACTCAAGGACATTCAGAGAATTGCCCCGAAGCCACTCCTACGTTGTCTTGGCTGTATGCTTAGGGTCATTGTCTTGTTGGAAGGTGAACCTTCGCCCCAGTCTGAGGTCTTGAGCACTCTGTAGCAAGCTTTCATCAAGGATCGCTCTGTACTTTGCTCCGTTTGGGGGAGAAGTGCCTTGGACAGGGAGGTGACCAAGAACCCTATGGTCACTCTGACAGAGCTCCAGAGTTCCTCTGTGGAGATGGGAGAACCTTCCAGAAGGACAACTATCTTTGGCGCACTCCACAAATCAGGCCTTTATGGTAGAGTGATCAGACAGAAGCCACTCCTCAGTAAAAAGCACATGACAGCCCGCTTAAAGTTTGCCAAAAGGCACCTAAAGGACTCTAAGACCATGAGAAACAAGATTTTCTGGTCTGATGAAACCAAGATTGAACTCTTTGGCCTGAATGCAAAGTGTCACGTCTGAAGGAAACCTGGCACCATCTCTATGGTGAAGCATGGTGTTGGCAGCAGCATGCTGTGGGGATGTTTTTCAGTGGCAGGGACTGGGAGACTAGTCAGGATCGAGGGAAAGATGAACGGAGCAAAATACAGAGAGATCCTTGATGAAAGCCTGCTGCAGAGTGCTCAGGACCTCAGACTAGGGTGAAGGTTCACCTTCCAACAGGACAACGACCCTAAGCACACAGCCAAGACAACATAGGAGTGGCTTCGGGACAAGTCTCTGAATGTCCTTGAGTGGCCCAGCCAAAGCCCGGACTTGAACCTGATCGGACATCTCTGGAGAGACCTGAAAATAGCTGTGCAGCGACGCTCCCCATCCAACCTGACAGAGCTTGAGATGATCTGCAGAGAAGATTGGGAGAAACTCCCCAAATACAGGTTTGCCAAGCTTGTAGAGTCATACCCAAGAAGACTCAAGGCTGTAATCGAGGCTGTATTTTTCCTTCATCAATCTAATAATAATAATAATATGCCATTTAGCAGACACTTTTATACAAAGCAACTTACAGTCATGTGCGCATAATTTTTTTTCTGTATGGGTGGTCCCGGGGATCGAACCCACTACCCTGGCGATACAAGCGCCATGCTCTATCAATTGAGCTACACACAATACCCCATAATGACAAAGTGAAAACAGTATTTATTTTTTATAATGTCTTAGTGTGAGGTGGAAAGCATGCATGTATGTTGTATGCATGCGGTACAAATCACATTGTGGGAGCACCTCCTCTAAGAGTATGAATTAGGCTGTTTGAGAATATTTTAGTCCTAAGCAACCTACCTACACATTGTTTGAAGTTCGATAGACCAACATAGCTACTTTAATAGGTCAAAGATGTATGCTGGAAAACCTTGGTAGAGCATGGGTGAAGTAGGCATTGTGACGCTCATGTGAATTTCCTTTCTTTTTCAGATTGTGTGTTTAATATTATATAAACTGGGGTAAAACATGTGCTATTACATGGTGTCCCTTGATATTCTGTATGATGAGGACAAGTGACACGTAGCACCCACCTCCTCTCACTATCTTTAGTGCCTAGTGAATGTTAAGTGCACACAATAATTTATTTCCATAACTACTGTGAGGATTCCTGCTTAGCCTGCTTGGTGATTTGGAGTATTTTCCCATGCTATCTACATGAGAAAATATGCTATTTACGGTGCAGGGGTTCCCAAACGTTTTCTGCTTGCGACCCCAAATTCACCTAATGAAATACAGGGGACCCCGATTTGGAAAATGATATTGCCTAGTTAACGCTGTGTGTTTTATATTTGCTCAGTTTTAGGCTACCGCAAGTTGTGCCAACACATAATAATGACATTAAAGTGTTTTGTAGTAGTGTAAAATACCCTTAGTTGACTCTCATTGGTTGTGTTTTATTCCCAATGTAACACATCTTCATTTGTTCATAAGATAACAGATTTAAATATCTGGGGACCCCAGATGGGATCCCATCCCCAAGTTTGAGAACTACTGGCCTAGTGAAAGTCTTCACACCCTTTGCACAGTTTTCAAATGTAGCTCCCTTACATCAAAATCTAACAATTAATTAAATTGTGATTTCCCCCACTGATCTACACAGCCAACTCCACACTGTCAAAGTGAAAGAAAAATTATAGAAAGCTCTCAGTCATAAAAAATCACAAATATTTATTGATTGAGTAGGTCTTCACACCCCAGAGTTAATATTTGGTGGAAGCACCATTGGCAGCAATTGCAGTTGTGAATTATGTTTAAAAGGTTTACACCATCTTTGCACAACTCTTGGGGCAATATTTATCCATAGTTCTTGTCAATTATTGTTTATTTATTTAACCTTTATTTTATCAGGGTCATACGGAGACCAAAGTCTATTTTACAGATGAGCCCTGAATTACAGAAATTACAGAAATGCACACATCAAATACAAAATGGAAGTAGAAAGAAAACACGGTCATAAAAAACAAACACATTCATCAGTAATAAGGTTGTCAATCAGCTTTCTGAATTGACCTATATGCACTAAAATATCTAATTTAAGGAAATGTTGAAGAATGTTCGACAAATACGGTGGAATAAATCTGAAAAGCTGATTTACCTAGCTCACTTGAGACCGAAGGAATTTCCAGAGTTAGCCATTGCTGAGACCAGGTGTGGTAAGTCGTATGTCTAAAGGTTAGTAATTATGTTAGGTAGGTGGGAATTTTTGTAAAAGGGCGTTATAAATGAAAACACAGCAATGTATCGACCTACGTGACATCAAAGGGCCAACCAACTTTCTGGTAGAGAATGCAGTGATGAGTACTAAACCTGTCACCCGTAATAAAAGCATCTAACGGCTTCAGATTTAAACGGGCCCCGTGTAGCTCGGTTGGTAGAGCATGGCGCTTGCAACGCCAGGGTTGTGGGGTCGATTCCCACGGGGGGCCAGTATGAAAAAATAACAAATAAAAATAATGTATGCATTCAACAACTGTAAGTCGCTCTGGATAAGAGCGTCTGCTAAATGACTAAAATGTAAAATGTCTTTAATGAAGTGGCAGCTGCTCAAATTGCTCAAGCTCAGTCAAGTTGGTTGGGGATCATTGATGGACAGCAATATGCACATTTTCAAACATTATTTAAGGATTAGGATTTAGACTAGACCACTCAGAAGCACTCAACACCATTCTGATGAGGCCTAAAAATTTGAGTAAAAATTTTAATTATATCCCAGTGTAAGTGTCTTCGTGAGGCTGAGGCAGGTTTTCCTCTAAGGTTTTTATCTAGGCTTTGCCCCCTTTTTTAAATTTGCTTTGATCCTGACAAACTCCCCAGTCACTGACGGTGACAAGCATACCCATAACATAACATGATGCTAAAACAATACACTCTGTGATGTGTTGGATTTGTCCCAAACCTTAAGTTTTGCATTTATACCCCCCAAAAAGTGCATTTGTTTGCCATGTTCTCGTACAGCAGGGATCATCAACTAGATTCAGCCGGGGGCCAAAATGTTTTCTTGAGCGGATGGTCGGGGGTCCGGAACATAATTACAAATCATTTGTAGACTGCAATTTGACTGCAAGAATCCCAAACAGATATAATATTTGACTAAAACACAATAATTCCACACCTTGCTCACATTTGTATATGATCACATGTATCTATCTATTATGCGTGGGAATACATAGGAACAGATTTCCACAATTAAAATCACTTGGAGCTGATTTCCTGGTGTTTTTACAGTCTGTAATGTCCAACAATAAAAATAAATACAAATATATATATATATATATATATATATATATATATATATATATATATATATATATATATATATATATATATATACATATATATACATACAGTGGGGGGAAAAAGTATTTAGTCAGCCACCAATTGTGCAAGTTCTCCCACTTAAAAAGATGAGAGAGGCCTGTAATTTTCATCATAGGTACACGTCAACTATGACAGACAAAATGAGGAAAAAAAGTCCAGAAAATCACATTGTAGGATTTTTAATGAATTTATTTGCAAATGATGGTGGAAAATAAGTATTTGGTCAATAACAAAAGTTTCTCGATACTTTGTTATATACCCTTTGTTGGCAATGACACAGGTCAAAAGTCTTCACAAGGTTTTCACACACTGTTGCTGGTATTTTGGCCCATTCCTCCATGCAGATCTCCTCTAGAGCAATGATGTTTTGGGGCTGTCGCTGGGCAACACGGACTTTCAACTCCCTCCAAAGATTTTCTATGGAGTTGAGATCTGGAGACTGGCTAGGCCACTCCAGGACCTTGAAATGCTTCTTACGAAGCCACTCCTTCGTTGCCCGGGCAGTGAGTTTGGGATCATTGTCATGCTGAAAGACCCAGCCAAGTTTCATCTTCAATGCCCTTGCTGATGGAAGGAGGTTTTCACTCAAAATCTCACGATACATGGCACCATTCATTCTTTCCTTTACACGGATCAGTCGTCCTGGTCCCTTTGCAGAGAAACAGCCCCAAAGCATGATGTTTCCACCCCCATGCTTCACAGTAGATATGGTGTTCTTTGGATGCAACTCAGCATTCTTTGTCCTCCAAACACGACGAGTTGAGTTTTTACCAAAAAGTTATATTTTGGTTTCATCTGACCATATGACATTCTCCCAATCCTCTTCTGGATCATCCAAATGCACTCTAGCAAACTTCAGACAGGCCTGGACATGTACTGGCTTAAGCAGGGGGACATGTCTGGCACTGCAGGATTTGAGTCCCTGGCGGCGTAGTGTGTTACTGATGGTAGGCTTTGTTACTTTGGTCCCAGCTCTCTGCAGGTCATTCACTAGGTCCCCCCCGTGTGGTTCTGGGATTTTTGCTCACCGTTCTTGTGATCATTTTGACCCCACAGGGTGAGATCTTGCGTGGAGCCCCAGATCGAGGGAGATTATCAGTGGTCTTGTATGTCTTCCATTTCATAATAATTGCTCCCACAGTTGATTTCTTCAAACCAAGATGCTTACCTATTGCAGATTCAGTCTTCCCAGCCTGGTGCAGGTCTACAATTTGTTTCTGGTGTCCTTTGACAGCTCTTTGGTCTTGGCCATAGTGGAGTTTGGAGTGTGACTGTTTGAGGTTGTGGACAGGTGTCTTTTATACTGATAACAAGTTCAAACAGATGCCATTAATACAGGTAATGAGTGGAGGACAGAGGAGCCTCTTAAAGAAGAAGTTACAGGTATGTGAGAGCCAGAAATCTTGCTTGTTTGTAGGTGACCAAATACTTATTTTCCACCATAATTTGCAAATAAATTCATTAAAAATCCTACAATGTGATTTTCTTTAAAAAAAAATCTCAATTTGTCTGTCATAGTTGACGTGTACCTATGATGAAAATTACAGGCCTCTCTCATCTTTTTAAGTGGGAGAACTTGCACAATTGGTGGCTGACTAAATACTTTGTTTCCCCACTGCATATATATATATATATACAAAAGTTTGGGGTCAATTAGAAATGTCCTTGTTTTCGAAAGAAAATCAATTTTTTCGTCCATTAAAATAACATCAAATTGAGCAGAAATACAGTGTAGACATTGTTAATGTTGTAAATGGCTATTGTAGCTGGAAATGAGTCAGTCCTGTGTTCCAATGGCACGTTGTGTTTGCTAATCCAAGTTTATCATTTTAAAAGGCTAAATGATCATTAGAAAACCATTTTGCAATTATGTTAGCACAGCTGAAAATTGTTGTGCTGATTAAAGAAACAATTAAACTGGCCTCCTTGAGACTAGTTGAGTATCTGGAGCATCAGCAATTGTGGGTTCGATTACAGGCTCAAAATGGCCAGAAACAAATAACTTTCTTCTGAAACTCGTCAGCCTATTCTTGTTCTGAGACATGAAGGCTATTCCATGTGAGAAATTGCCAAGAAACTGAAGATCTCGTACAACGCTGTGTACTACTCCCTTCACAGAACAGCGCAAACTGGCTTTAACCAGAATACAAAGAGGAGTGGGAGGCCCCGGTGCACAACTGAGCAAGAGGACAAATACATTAGTGTCTAGTTTGAGAAACTGACGCCTCACAGGTCCTCAACTGGCAGCTTCATTAAATAGTACCCGCAAAATACCAGTCTCAACATCAACAGTGAAGAGGCGACACCGGGATGCTGACCTTCTAGGCAGAGTTACAAAGAAAAAGCCATATCTCAGACTGGCCAATAAAAATAAAAGATGGGCAAAAGAACACAGACACTGGACAGAGGAAGATTGGAAAAAAATGTGTTATGGACAGACGAATCGAAGTTTGAGGTGTTCGGATCATAAAGAGTAACATTTGTGAGACGCAGATCAAATGAAAAGATGCTGGTGGAGTGCTTGATGCCATCTGTCGAGCATGGTGGAGGCAATGTGATGGTCTGGGGGTGCTTTGGTGGTGGTAAAGTGGGAGATTTGTACAGGGTAAAAGGGATCTTGAAGAAGGAAGGCTATCACTCCATTTTGCAACGCCATGCCATACCCTGTGGACGGAGCTTGATTGGAGCCAATTTCCTCCTACAACAGGACAATAACCCAAAGCACAGCTTCAAACTATGCAATAACAATTTAGGGAAGAAGCAGTCAGCTGGTACTCTGTCTATAATGGAGTGGCCAGCACAGTCACCGGATCTCAACCCTATTGAGCTGTTGTGGGAGCAGCTTGACCGTATGGTACATAAGAAGTGCCCATCAAGCCAATCCAACTTGTGGGAGGTGCTTCAGGAAGCATGGGGTGAAATCTCTTCAGATTAGCTCAACAAATGAACAACTAGAATGCCAAAGGTCTGCAAGGCTGTAATTGCTGCAAATTGAGGATTCTTTGAAGAAAGCAAAGTTTGAAGGACACAATTATTATTTCAATAAAAAATCATTATTTCTAACCTTGTTAATGACTACATTTCGTGTGCATTTTGCTATGTTTCCTATTCAAACTAATTTCATGTACGTTTTCATGGAAAACAAGGAAATTGCTAAGCGACCACTAACTTTTGAACGGTAGTATATATATATATATATATATATATATATATATATATATATGTATCCACAGCAAGGGGTGTAAAGACCTATCAATTGTGTGTGTATATATATATATATATATATATATATATATATATATATATATATATATATTTTTTTTTTAAGAAAAGTAAAAAATGTTTTATTTAGAAAGTGTTGATTTGGTTGGTTGATTAATAATTAAGGCTTTAAAATATGAAAACTATACAAAGGGTGTGAAGACTCTGTCACGCCCTGACTCAGAGGACGCTTATATGTTGAGTCAGGGTGTGTATATTCCTTGTTGTGATTTTCTATGTTGCATTTTCTATGTTTAGATCTAGTATGTCTAGATCTATGTTGGCCGGTGTGGTTCCCAATCAGAGGCAGCTGTCGCTCGTTGTCTCTGATTGGGGACCATACTTAGGCAGCCTATTGGCACTAGTGGGTTGTGGGATCTTGTTCCTGGTGAGGTATGTTGTTTGTTGTACCTTGGACTTCATGTTTCGTTTAGTTTGTTGTTTTGTCGTGGTTTATTCATTTCAAATAAACATGTATGCATATCACGCTGTGCCTTGGTCCGTCCCGTCCTTCAACGAATGTGACAGACTCACTAGTCACTGTATAATGAAATAGTCCTATGTCTGATGTCCTTGGTAACCTTGATTGATTTGACAGATAACATGAACGATGTTTTGTGCACAGGGCTACTTGGTGACAAGATCATTTGATGTGGTATTATTGGATTAGGAAACATTTCTCTAAAATGGTGAAATAACACCGATTTTGAGAGGAATTTCAATGTTTGAGTCTTTATTACTGGTTTGTAATTTCACATGAAATTCTGTCAAATATCTATTTTGATCACCAAATTATGACATCTTGATGAAAATACTTGCTTATGTTTTACTCAATTTGTTTTGATGGATTTGAAATGTGGACCTGATTTTTTTTTATGTTTAGATGTGTGTGTATAAAGTTTACACATAAAAAACTATGAGTTTGGAAAGATGAAATGCACAGATACTATCATGAGTTTCAAATGACATTAGTTGGATAATAATAGATAACTCTATAAAGTGATGCTATAACATCAAAATAATCTGTAAATCCTTGCTAGCATTCTTACACTAAATTCAGTAGCTTCCATGCCAAATTCCACTCACCTGAATTCTTGAAATAAATAAATAAAATCAACTTAAAATTGTACTCCCAAAGGGTCACAAGGTGATGGTCAAACAGGTCCAAAAATACACCGTCTCCTCTCTCTATCACCTTACGATCTGTGATGCCGGTATGACAGACAGGAGAACACAGGTATGCTCAATATGAATCTCAGACCGTATTTACAGCCTTAATACAAGGCGGTTGCCCTACCGGTTATACCACAAGTCACAGACACAGTCGCTAGTGAACGTCTACACACCCCTTGCACAGTCTTCACATTTTGCTGCCTTAAAATTACATCTAAAAAGGGATTACATATATTTTTTTGCTCAAGCTCAGTATACTGTGTTTGGTTTGGAATCAATCATTGATGGACAGCAATATTCAAACCCCGTCTCTGATTTATTTTAAGCAGATTTAAGTCAGGACGAAGAATGGACCATTCAGGAGCACTAAACACCTCTTGGAAAGCCATTCTGGTGTGTCATTGGAATTAAAATGTATGTTATTGTCCTGTGGAACAATACAACTATATCCCAGGGTAAGGTTTTCAGAAGACTGAGGCAGGTTTTCTTTCCTAACTTGTTACCTTGGCTTTGCTCCTTCCATATTTATTTTGATCCTGACAAACTCCCCAGTCCCAGCCGATGAAAAGCATAACCATAACATGATGCTGCCACCACAATACTTGAAAATACAAAGGAATCAACAACATTGCATTCACTCCATAATACTGGTCTGTATGACAAAGTGAAAAGAAGGAAGCCTGTGTTTAAAAAATAATCCACTACAAATCATCCATTCTGTTTGCAACAAGGCCATTAAGTAATACTGCAAGACAACACAGCAAAGACATTACCTTTTTGTCATGAATTAAAAACAACAGGTTTGGGTCAAATCCAATCCAACACAACAGAGAGTGAACCCCTCTGTATTTTAAATTATTGTGGTGGCAGCATCATGTTATGGTTATGCTTGTCATCGGCAGGGACTGCTGAGTTTGTCAGGATCAAAATAGATATGAAAGGAGCAAAGCTCAGGTAAAAGTTAAAGAGAAACTCCACTGAAAAACAATATTTTGGTATTTTTATCATTGGTCCACTTTTCATTCAGTGCCAAACTGTTTTGCATGTCAGAAGTCCAGTTTTCAAGATATTGTACTTTCAAGAAGCAAAGTGTCACTGGCCACATTTTTTAAAATTACATTTCAGTCATTTAGCAGACGCTCTTATCCAGAGCGACTTACAGTTAGTGAATGCATACGTTTATTTTTTTTTTTCATACTGGCACCCCGTGGGAAACGAACCCACATCCCTGCCGGCCAAACCCTCCCCTACCTTGGACGATGCTGGACCGATTGTGCGCCGCCCATGGGTCTCCCGGTTGCGGCCGGCTGCGACAGAGCCTGGACTCGAACCAGGATCTCTAGTGGCACAGCTAGCACTGCGATGCAGTGCCTTAGATCACTGCACCACTCGGGAGTCATGATGATGCAAAATGCAGTCTTTTGAAAACCTAACCATGATAGAGTTTTATTTTTCAGCGAGACCATACACACATTTTTATGCCAAAGACACACCAGAATGGCTTTCCAAGAGGTGTTGAGTGTTCCTGAGTGGTCTAGTCACAGTCCTGAATTAAATTTGCTTGAAAATCAGAGACAAGGTTTGAATATTGCTGTCCATCAATGATTCCCAAATTGACTGAACTTGAGCAATTTTTACAAAGACAATTTACATATGTTGCCCTTAGAATAGTGCAAGTTGATAGAATATTATTCAAAATGATTCTAGCTATAATGGCTGCCAAAGGTGCTTCCACCAAGTATTAACTCTGGGGTGTGAAGATATTTGCAATCAAGACATCTCCGGGTAAGAAAAAAATCCAACTTTCTTTCACTTTGAAAATGTGGAGTAGGTTGTGTAGATCTGTAGGGGTGCAATCCAATTTAATCCAAATTTTAAGGCAGCAAAATGTGAAGACTATGCAAGGGATGTGTAGACTTTCACTAGGCACTGTATTTGCTTTGTAGTCATGCAGAGGAGTACACCACGATGCATACCAGTCAGAGATCCATGTCAACCTTTTGGATGAGCATGGTCCTATATAGCTCAGTTGGTAGAGCATTGTGCTTGCATCACCAGGGTTGTGGGTTTGATTCCCAAGGGGGACCAGTATGAAAATGCAATACTCTAAGTCGCTCTGGATATAAGCGTCTTGTAAATGTTTTTCTCTTTTTGTGGCATTTTTAAAATAAGTAAATGGTTTTGAAATCACACATGCATACAGACACGCACACAATGTACTTATCTGATATAACCCCCTTTGTTAACTTTCTTTAGTATTCATCTAATTGCATGCTCATTACCACCCATGCAATATTCCTTAGATCCATTATTTTAGCATTACTTTGCCCTAGTTGCATATGGCCCTTAATAATTGAAATGCTAAATGAATCAGAATGAATTTAAATGTAATTGACCCCAACCCTGACATATACCCACACTGTAGTTATGTTGTACCTGCCAATGTAATTACAATTTTAATATTGGTCATCAAAAGTGCATTGGACTCTAAATTTAACTAGAATAATTTAACTACAATCAAAACCAAACATAAGTAACAATAATCCAGCACACACAGAAATATGTTTCTAATCAAGGGATAACATTTAATTAATTGGTATTTAACAACTAATTTCATGTTCAATTCTTACATCCAACTGACTTTGAATGGAATATATTCCAACCCTAACAATAATGTACCAGTAGTAGTGTTAGCTTTTTGTTGTAAAACAGCCTTCTCTTATCAGTGTCGTGGGCATGTATTCCTACTAAGTTCTACTAAGCTATATGGAATTGTTTTAAGAAGGTCGTACCAAAGATAATTTAATTATTTGATTTGGAATTTTAAGACCCCTTGATGTATAAAAAAACAAAACAAAAATAATAATTTAATGAACATTCTAATAGATGTTAAAAGATGAGACCACCTATTCCCACCCTCATTAATACCATGTGCGCAACACTTAATGACAGAGGCAAATACAGTATCCTATGAAGCTTGCAGTTTTACCTCTACTTTATGAGCACTGTGCTCATCAATTCCTGCATAAGTGAGTTAAAATGGCTAATAATCTAAAACATCAAACAAGGTCAAACATTAAGACACAATCACTTCAAGTAGCTAATCAAAAAGATGAGGTACTTCTAAGAAATAATAATAGTTTTAGAATTCATCAAATTAAATTGGATCTATGACATTTTTGTAGATGCTGGACTTCAGCTGTCCAGCAAAAATCTCACTTTTAAAAGTTAATATTCTGTTAACTCATACCCAAATAATGTTGTTGGCTCATCTTTATAGTCGTATTTGTGCCTAAAGCATATATTGGAGAAAAAAACCTTCAAAAACCCCACCCCAAACTTTTATTTCAAACAGACCATTTAAAAAATGCTTGCTATTTATAGAGGATAATGTCAAGCTGGCCAATTAGTGGTCTACTTGGATTAATATGTTTAATGACAGGTATACACCCACACCATTCTGTTGTTGGGATACGCCTACACCATTCCAACACAGAACATTTGCTTTTTCACATACTTAATAGCATTTTTTAAAATTAAGTATAGGTCATATTTCATATAAATCTGGAAACACTGAACACTTTAATATTTTAGTGTTTGTGAAACACCAAAAGGTAAGTATATTATACATAAGAATACATCATGTTGGAAATACTCAGAAATCATATGGAAATAGTTCCCTAAATGTTCTAGGTTGAACCAGCACTATATTTATTAGCGCAGAAGGAGGGTTTTGCCACTTTTCAACAAGGTCCCCTTGGAAGGTTTCCATCCCCAGGCAATTACATTCTGTCAGTTCCACTTCATGACATGCGATCCAAATTTGTATTATGAGGTTGAAAAGGATCATTCAGGACCCAAAGACTGGGCTGGTCTCACTGAACCAGATTATTAGCAATTTCAATCGAAGCTAAAGAGGTTTCAGTTTTATTGAAATGACTTCAACTATCAGTGAACTATGGTTAATATGCATTTAAAAGGTCCAATCTCTGATGTTAAAATCCCACATTATAATTTGAAACCACGTAAAGGTTGGTCACTTCATTAAGCAACAGGGAGGAAGCAGAAAAATCTGTTTTACTGGCCTGCTACATCAGATGCATACATTTTGCATAGCTTGAAACGCTACTATTATTTATTATTTCGCTACTCCAGTGTAAAATGTCTTTCTGGTGCTACTCTCAAGATGTTTACATGTGGCTCACGCCTGAGAACAATAGGACACAGTGGCTAGTGCTCTGCTCGCGCTGACCAAACGTCATGCTTTCAGTGTAGCAGATAAAAAATAAAGCCCCACTCTAGCACCAATGTCAGACTACTGGAATTCGGTCTAAAAAAAAATCACCTGCCTAATGGGGCATCCACAAAGCAGGCTCAACTTGCCCGGCTGCCATAAATGCCATAAATGCCATAAATTGTCTGTCTTTCACTTAAACAATGGGGATGAACCAGAAAGATCAGTTTTAGGCTAGACCTACTAGAATTATTTTGACCTAAGAAAATCACCTGGGGCAACGCACAGACTATAGAATGTGAGCATGTTTCCATTGATGTAGGCCTATTTAAGACAATTACTTTACCATCCCCATGGGAAAATGTTGGTGCATACATCAAAACACATAATCAAACATAGACAAGGACATACAGTACAATCTTGGATGTAGAACAACTTCCTCCAATTCAACAGCAGCAAGACAGATGCAATGCTGATAGGCAGCCCCCAGCAGATCACCAACTCCTGCAGCATCCGCCATACCATAGACGGCCACATCATTCCTCTCTCCTCAGTCATCACAAACCTGGGTGTTAAATTCGACCCTGCTCTTTTCTTCAATACCCACATCTGTAAAACGTAATTATTCTGTATCACCTGAAGAACATCTCCCGCCTAAGACCATCTCTTATGCATGCATTAGTTTTCTCCAGAATGTATTATGGGAATGCAGTACTTGGGGGCCTGCCTGCAAACTTAATTAATAAATTACAGCTCATTTCAAACAGTGGTGCAAGGATTCTGACGCAAACAACAAAGTCTGCCCACATCACCCCCATCCTTGCTGACCTCCATTGGCTACCTGTTCCTCAAATAATTGTACTTAAAATTCTCCTCTTGGTCTATAAAGCACTAAATGGCATCGGACCTGCCTACCTGTCAGATCTACTCTTCCCTTATAAACCTCCACACACCCTACAGTCATGTCACGGCAAACTGCTTCATGCACCCAGGTGCTTCATGCACCCAGGTGCTTCATGCACCCAGGCCCCGGCTCCGAACAATGGGGGCCTTTTCCTCCCACGCACCACGCCTTTGGAACTGCCTTCCTGACAATCTCAGGGCTGTTCAGACTTCTGGGGCTTTTAAAGCAGGCCTTAAGACTGATCTTTATCGGCTGGCCTTCCTTTCCTCCTAGATGTTGATTGTTGCTTCGATGATATGGTTATATACAGTGCCATCAGAAAGTATTCACACCACTTGACTTTTCCACATTTTGTTGTGTTACAAAGTGGGATTTAAAGGGATTTCATTGTCATTTTTTGTCAACCATCTACACAAAATACTCTAATGTCAAAGTGGAAGAAAAAAGTGAACATTTGTAAAAAATAAATATAAATATATATAAATGTAACACTAGAATATCTTCATTGGTATTCAACCGTGAGTCAACTGCATGTTAGAAATTTGGTCTTTGTTTCAGGTGAGTCTATCTGGGTAACAAGAGCTTTCACGCCTGGATTGTGCAACGTTTGCCCTTATCAGAGCAAGCTCTGTCAAATTGGTTGTTGATCATTGCTAGACAACCATTTTCAGGTCTTGCCATAGATTTCCACAGATTTGTCAAAACTGTAACTCGGCCATTCAGAAACATTCACTGTCTTCTTGGTAAGCAACTCCAGTTTAGATTTGGCCTTCTGCTTTAGGTTATTATTCTGCTGAAAGGTGAATTCATCTCCCAGTGTCTGGTGGAAAGCAGACTGAACCAGGTTTTCGTCTAGGATTTTGCCTGTGCTTAGCTTCATTCCGTTATCGTTAATGATTAGTAGCATACCCATAACATGACGCAGCCACCACTATGCTTGAAAATATGGAGAATGGTGCTCAGTAATGTGTTGTATTGGATTTGCCCCAAACATAACACTTTGTGTTCAGGACAAAAAGTAAATTGCTTTGCCAATTTTATTTATTTTGCTTTAGTGCCTTGTTGCAAACAGGATGAATGTTTTGGAATATATTTTATTCTGTACAGGCTTCCTTCTTTTCACTCTGTCAATTAGGTTAGTATTGTGGAGTAACTACAATGTTGTTGATCCATCCTCAGTTTTCTTCTATCACAGCCATTAAACTCTTTAACTATTTTAAACTCACCATTGGCCTCATGGTGAAATCCCTGAGCGGTTTCCTTCCACTCCGGCAACTGAGTTAGGAAGGACGCCTGTATCTTTATGTTGGCTGGGTGTATTGATACACTATGCAATGTGTAATTCATAACTTTACCATGCTCAACGCGGTATTGAATGTCTGCTTTTTTTTTTTTACCCATCAACTAACAGGTGCCCTTCTATGTGAGGCATTGGAAAACCTCCTTGGTCTTTGTGGTTGAATCTGTGTTTGAAATTCACTGCTCGACTGAGGGACCTTACAGATAATTGTACGTGTGGGGTACAGAGATGAGGTAGTCATTCAAAAATCATGTTAAACACTATTATTGCACACAGAGTCCATACAACTTATTATGTGACTTATTAAGCACATTTTTACTCCTGAACTTATTTAGGCTTGCCATGACAGAGGGGTTGAATAATTATTGACTCAAGACACTTCAGCTTTTCATTTTTTATTAATTTGTAAACATTTTGAAAAACATAATTCCACTTTAATATTATGGGGTATTGTGTGTAGGCCAGTGAAACAAAATCTCAATTTAATACATTTGAAAGGTAACACTTTACTTGACACCTTGACACCCATGGTCATAAACATGTCATAATTTTTAATAACAGCTGACATAACGTGTCATAACCTGTCATAATATGGTCATAACACTGTCATGACCTATATATTTACACCTGTTGTGACATACAGTATATTGTGTTATTTTATGGCTGGTTATGACACCTACATAAGAGTGTCAAATCCCACATTTATTCAAATGTGTTTTTTCCCTGCCAAGAAGTTTCCTTTAATTTGAAAGTTTGTTTCTTAAATCCTTTGTTGTTGTTGTAATTAATTATTCACAATCATATTTTAATAAACCTGTAGAAAATAAAGCATGAAGCATTATGACCATCCTGTGTCACTTTACTTGGACTATGAAAATGCAATTTATGACACTGTCAAGAAGCATTAGGACCATCCTGTGTCACTTTACTTGTTCTAAGAAAATACACTTTATGACACTGTCATTGACTGATGACCATAATAATCATATAAGCCAGATAGGCCTATCACGTACATGCCCTTATGTCAGTCATCAGTCAAAAGGTGTCTTGTCCTGCTCCTAAAATCTGCTCTTGCATTCATCCCAGTCATCAGCAACAGAGCATTGGGGTAGCTGCATGTCTGACATCAATGTCTGCGCAATTACAATAATAATTTTAATGATCAATTTGAATAATTGTGGGTTTTGCAACTCTTATGTAGGTGTCATAACCAGCCATAAAATAACACAATATATGTGGTCCTCTGTAGCTCAGCTGGTAGAGCACGGCGCTTGTAACGCCAAGGTAGTGGGCTCGATCCCCGGTACCACCCATACACAAAAAAAACAACATGTATGCACGCATGACTGTAAGTCGCTTTGGATAAAAGCGCCTGCTAAATGGCATATTATATTATTATTATATGTCATAACAGGTCTAAATACATGTGTCATGACAATGTTATGACCATATTATGACAGGTTATGACAAGTTATGTCAGCCGTTATGACATATTATGACGCTGGGTGTCAAGTAAAGTGCTACCATTTGTTTTTGTTTTTTATTATTTCTCAATTTTCAATTTTATTTTATGCTCTGAGATTATTCTTGTATAATGAAAAGCACTTTACAAATGTAATAAGGAACGCAGTGACTGTACAGTAACATGCTATATATGATGTCAGACCTCTGGCTGTATGGGTTTTGACTGACAGCCGTTCTGAACTTGAGCACCTAGCTCAACAAGAAGTTTCACCCATACCTCCTGCTGATTGGGCAAATTTTTCAATTTTCATGTTGTCTGAGTGAGGGAAATGCTGTAAATTAAGAGGACTATGTATTTTGCTAGATGAGCAAGTCAGTCAAACACCTGTATAAGTCCGAATGAGCACTTCACATTTCCATAGCATAAAACTCATGTGGTCATCTGTAGCTCAATTGGTAGAGCATGGCACTTCTAACGCCAGGGTAATGGGTTAGATCCCCGGGACCACCCATACGTAAAAATGTATGCATACATGACTGTAAGTCGCTTTGGATAAAAGCGTCTGCTAAATGGCATATTATATACAGTGTCAACGTTTATGATCACTATTTTTGATGTACAGTTACAAGATGACATGGTGTCATACCATGGGTTGTTCTGAACAGAAATGAGCCTACATTTGTCTATTGTGAAGAAAATTCTATATGCTCCTTTCTGTGTGCAACAAAATTACAATCGGTTTCCCTGAATTGCATTGTAAAAGCCCAACACTGTAATATTGTATTTTATAACTTACCTAGTCATGTTGGCAATAGAACAAGCTTTCAAATTATGCCTACCTTAGCTTATTGTCCTTTGCTTAGTGATAGGCCAAATCCAATGAGTGCAAAGGGTTAAAATGTTCAACAAAATACTTTCATAAGAATGTTAAATTCAATCATTAGGAAAACAATGCAGAGTCAGTCCACTAGCCAAGCTAGCTAGCTAATTTTAGTAATGTTAAGTAACGTTGGACACGATATAACTAGCTGTGATGAGTGTGATAGAAGGAGTCAGGCACAGGAGGGTAAATCACCGAATACAGAGTTTATTCTGTCGTACACAATTGCACTGGATAGCGACACACGAAATCAGGCACAGGGGAAACTATCCACCCTGGCAATACATGGTATGGGATACTCCAACAACATACAGGCACAGGGGAAATATATACCCTGGCAATACAAATTGCGAGTAGCTCCACCGAGCTACACTACTCTCACAAATAACAATCACCCACAAGGACAAGGGGGGCAGAGGGAACACTCATACACAGACTAATGAAGGGATAAGAACCAGGTGTGTGTAATTAACAAGACAAGACAAATGTAATGATGATATATGGAGCGGCAGTGGCTAGTAAGCCGGTGACGACGAACGCCGAAGCCTGCCCGAACAAGGAGAAGTCGTGACAGTACCCCACCCTTGACGCGCAGCTCCAGCAGTGCGGCAACCCCGGCCTAGTGGACGGCCAAGAGAATGCGGAGCCGGATGGCGATGGTGGAAATCCTGCCACAGGGAGGGATCGAGGATATCCCTCACCGTTCCGTTCCTCCGGACCGTACCACTCCCACTCCACGAGGTACTGAAGGCCCCCCACCGACACCTCGAATCCAGGATGGAACGGACAGAGTATGCCAGGGCCCCCTCGATGTCCAGGGGAGGTGGAGGAACCTCCCGCACCTCAGACTCCTGGAGCGGACCAACCACCACCGGCCTGAGGAGAGACACATGAAACGAGGGGTTAATACGGTAATCAGGGGGAAGTAATAACCTATAAGTGACCTTGTTGATTCTCCTCAGGACTTTGAATGCCCCCACAAACTGCGGGCTCAGCTTCCGACAGGGCAGGCGGAGGGGCAGATTCTGGATCGAGAGCCAGACCCGATCCCCCGGTACGAAGACCGGGGCCTCACTGTGGTGGCGGTCAGCGTTGGCCTTCTGACGACACACGGCGCGCTGGAGGTGAACGTCTGGGTTTAGCTAATCTGTCTGGGTTTAGTAGCTAAATGCTTGTGTTCGTGCATACCATGTCTGTTTACTTCATCGGGATTTGTTTATTATGCTAATTAATTTTCCTTGGGGGTGCGGACATCGACCCTAGTTAAGAAATGCTAGAGGCCATAACGACAGTTGTCTTTTGGGTGTTGTTTGATGTGGGTGTTTCTTGGATGTGGCTTTGCCATTCAATCACAACAAACAAGTGGAGTAGTGAGTACAGCGAGGTAAACTAAGCTAGCTTTGCTATGGAGAGAACTAAGTTTTAAAGTTGAGGACTTCTCCCATACTGACTGACTCGCCATCTCAAGATGGTCAGCTAATTCAGTTCTATGTGTAGGCTACAGCCTGCGCTGACAGCAGCTAGCTGTAGCTGGATATCCAATCTAACTGATATTTCCCTGTCAAATCAGTTATAGCAAGATAGCAAGAGCCAGTGTTTGGAATGTGTTTCATAAGACACTCGTTCTACAACGCCTTGCTACGAAAATAGCTTGTAACTTAGTTTCAACGTGTAAATACATGTTACTGTGGAAACGATATCAACTACTGCGAGTTGAATGCCCACGGTCTTCAGTCAGCTCAGCTGTCCTACAACACAATATTCTATAACTGGCTAGTTTTGTCTCGTCTCCCCTTATGTCTGCTGTTTGCTCTTTCCCGGGAGACAAATCACAGAACTAATATCCCTATAGGTGTAGGCTACATGTGGACATTGCACAAACATCGCCCAGCTTGAGTGTAGATACATCAACAAAAAAATCGATGGATGTGTTTGTGTTACAAAGACAAAACATTTGATGCTTATAAAGACAGTATGCCTAAACTTTACCTAACAAATCAAAATCCGTTGTGTGTAGAGTACAACTTCAGCTGTCTAACCAGAACTAGAATGGCATTTGTAATTCTATGGTCTATTTGTCCAAATCTAAGGATTTGGCTGTCTAACACACTGACATGCACAGCTCTCTGGGTGAGGTTATGTCTTCAAGTCTCCAATGGGTGATGAAGTCCATTCCATCTATTGTATTACATAGTGGTCATCTGTAGCTCAATTGGTAAAGCATGGCGCTTGTAATGCCAGGGTAGTGGGTTCGAACCCCGGGACCACCCATATGTAAAAATGTATGCACGCATGACTGTAAGTCACTTTGGATAAGAGCGTCTGCTAAATGACGTAAATGTAATGTAATTATTATTACAGGTTATGGACATGTGCAGTCGGAGGGGTGGAGTGCATGACACTCCATCATGGATATGACCGAGTTTGTCTCATGGGTCCAGCAGACTACAGGCAGATGTGAGATGCAGGAGGATGGCACTCTTCTAATAGATGAGTCTTGTATATTGAATGCTGAGTACAAGGTCTTTCCGAATTCAGACATCAGTATCAACCTGTCTTTTAGTTAGTGGACTCCATGAAGTAAGTATCTCTCCTGTCCTCTATCTGTAGAAATATGAGGTAGAGTTGATGAGTGACGTGTTGAAAGGGTGATGTTACAGTGGGGGAAAAAAATATTTGATCCCCTGCTGATTTTGTACGTTTGCCCACTGACAAAGAAATGATCAGTCTATAATTTTAATGGTAGGTTTATTTGAACAGTGAGAGACAGAATAACAACAACAAAATCCAGAAAAACGCATGTCAAAAATGTTATAAATTGATTTGCATTTTAATGAGGGAAATAAGGATTTAACCCCCTCTCAATCACAAAGATTTCTGGCTCCCAGGTGTCACGATCGTCGTATGGAGTAGACCAATGCGCAGCGTGTTGAGCGAACATACTTTATTTAATTAAAGTGCACACACGATACAAAAACAACAAAATGATAACGTAACGTCCTAGGTAACATAGACCAACACGGAACAAGATCCCACAAACACAAAGGGAAAACAGACAGTTTAAATATGGCTCCCAATCAGAGACAACCAGCCACAGCTGACACTCGTTGCCTCTGATTGGGAGTCACTCTAGCCAACATAGAAATAAACACAACTAGAACTCCCAACATAGAACTACAACACATAGAATGAGCACACCCTGGCTCAACATATAGAGTCCCAGAGCCAGGGTGTGACACCAGGTGTCTTTTATACAGGTAAGGAGCTGAAATTAGGAGCACACTCTTAAAGGGAGTGCTCCTCATCTCAGCTTGTTAGCTGTATAAAAGACACCTGTCCACAGAAGCAATCAACCAGATTCCAAACTCTCCACCATGGCCAAGACCAAAGAGCTCTCCAAGGATGTCAGGGACAAGATTGTAGACCTACACAAGGCTGGAATGGGCTACAAGACCATCGCCAAGCAGCTTGGTGAGAAGGTGACAACAGTTGGTGCGATTATTCGCAAATGGAAGAAACACAAAATAACTGTCAATCTCCCACGGCCTGGGGCTCCATGCAAGATCTCACCTCGTGGAGTTGCAATGATAATGAGAACGGTGAGGAATCAGCCCAGAACTACACGGGAGGATCTTGTCAATGATCTCAAGGCAGCTGGGACCATAGTCACCAAGAAAACAATTGGTAACACACTACACCGTGAAGGACTGAAATCCTGCAGCGCCCGCAAGGTCCCCCTGCTCAAGATAGCACATATACAGGGCCGTCTGAAGTTTGCCAATGAACATCTGAATGATTCAGAGGAGAACTGGGTGAAAGTGTTGTGGTCAGATGAGACCAAAATTGAGCTCTTTGGCATCAACTCAGCTCGCCGTGTTTGGAGGAGGAGGAATGCTGCCTATGACCCCAAGAACACCATCCCCACCATCAAACATGGAGGTGGAAACATTATGCTTTGGGGGGTGTTTTTCTGCTAAGGGGACAGGACAACTTCACCGCATCAAAGGGACGATGGACGGGGCCATGTACCGTCAAATCTTGGGTGCGAACCTCCTTCCCTCAGCCAGGGCATTGAAAATGGGCCGTGGATGGGTATTCCAGCATGACAATGACCCAAAACACACGGCCAAGGCAACAAAGGAGTGGCTCAAGAAGAAGCACATTTAGGTCCTGGAGTGGCCTAGCCAGTCTCCAGACCTTAATCCCATAGAAAATATGTGGAGGGAGCTGAAGGTTCGAGTTTCCAAACGTCAGGCTCGAAACCTTAATGACTTGGAGAAGATCTGCAAAGAGGAGTGGGACAAAATCCCACCTGAGATGTATGCAAACCTGGTGGCCAACTACAAGAAACGTCTGACCTCTGTGATTGCCAACAAGGCTTTTGCCACTAAGTACTAAGTCATGTTTTGCAGAGGGGTCAAATACTTATTTCCCTCATTAAAATGTAAATCAATTTATAACATTTTTGACATGCATTTTTCTGGATTTTGTTGTTGTTATTCTGTCTCTAACTGTTCAAATAAACCTAAAATAAAAATAAAATTCAGTTTATTTTCTGTCTGTAAATTCTGTATATTGTGGCAGGACTATTTCACAGAGTCTAATTCCTATACATGCAAATGTATTTGGCAAATAAAGCTAATTCTGATATTACTAAACACTTGTGATGTCATGTCTTATTAGGAATCTTTTTGTCTCTTCTGAGGTGTTACATCAGCTCCAGGCCCCTCCCATCACAGATACTGGTCATAAAGGAGCCTGATCGACCCAGCTACTATCACAGAGAAAAAGAGGTAGCGAGAGAGAGAGATGAAGTCTGTCACCATATGGTCACGGAAGCCAACAGCAAATACACGGTTGAACATAGCCAATTAGAGATCCTGATTCAAAGCTAAGGTGTTTGCCAGCGCCAGTAGATCAGCGCCAGGCCCCTCCCATCACAGATACTGGTCATACATTTTCTGCACAACTTTGTTTACATCCCTTTTAGTGAGCATTTCTCCTTTGCCAAGATAATCCATCCACCTAACAGGTGTGGCATATCAATAAGATGATTAAACAGCATGATCATTACACATATGCACCTTGTGCTGGGGACAATAAAAGGGCACTTGTGGAGTTTGGTCACACAACACAAAGCCACAGATAACTCAAGTTTTGATGGAGCGTGCAATTGGCATGCTGACTGCAGGAATGTCCACCAGAGCTGTTGCCAGATAATTTAATGTTCATTTGTCTACCATAAGCTGCCTCCAAAGTCATTTTAGAGAATTTGGCAGTATGTCCAACCGGCCTCACAACCGCAGATCACGTGTAACCACGCCAGCCCAGGACCTCCACATCCGTCTTCTTCACCTGTGGGATCTACTGGCCCTGCAGTAGACTGCAGGTAAGACACATCCTGTAAAGAAAACATGTTTTTAACAGAGACAGGAAGTGCAACAAAATAGCCTCCAACAAGTTTTCAACCAATTTAGAATGTGAAATTGTCTTACCAGATGAGGTAAGGAACCCACATTGCTTCCAGAGCGTACCAAAGTCATGCACAACCCCAAATGCATACTTGCTGTCAGTATAAATCATAACAGTTTTATCCTTAGCCAAAATAAATGCTCTAGTAAGAGCAAACAATTCTGCAGCCTGAGCTGACAGATGGGGTGGTAGTTTAGCACTTTCTAAGGTAGTGGCAGCCGTATTTACTGCATCAGCCACTAATGGTTCGCCTTGAGGTGATTTTTGAGCGGAACCATCAACGAATAGTTCCAAATCAGATAAATCAGGGCGTGGCTTACAGACCTGGTCAACTAGGACAGCACAATTATGGGGCTCACCATCATTGTCAGTTGGTAGGGACATGGCACATTGACATTGCACCATTGACACACCAACCCTCTCAAGTCTCTTAGAGTAGTATGCAACGGGCCGCTGTTTCCGACTGTGATCCCGTATAAGGACAGATTACATAAAAATTACCATTAATTTTTTTATCACAAACAAATAGATTAAATGGTTTAGAATGATACGGCAACCTAAACAAGGAGAAGAGGTTAGCACTGTTTCAATTTCTCAAGTGCCTGCAAACCCTCAGGAATCCACTGTATCTTGTCCTTCATCACCATTTTGTGGATGAGATCAGAAAATGGTTGAGTGATTTCAGCCATTCCTGTAAGTGTCAACATGTGTTAAACAGTTCAAACAGTTCATCATTATGCAATCATTCATTCACAATCATTCTGTTATTGTGTGCGTCCACACATTAATTCATGGGGGTAGCCCTCCTTATTTGTTTTGTTCTTTAACAGTATCTACATTTCTTAACAGTAGTCAACTCTTAGATCAATTAGTTAACTAATTCCAGGCCTATTTTAAATTAAATGTGGTTACTTAAAATCAATTCCAAAGATCAGTCAACACAATTCTCACTACTTTAATTCAGTTCCTAAAAATACAGGTATTCTTACTACAAGTATCAACTCACTTGAAAACCAGGAATCGGTTACATCAAGACTCAAAGCATTTATTTTTTTAAACATAGAATTCTAAAGTCTTCACCAGTAGTAATGTGAAAGCAAAGGTTAGCGGTTACAACACTGCTACAACTAGCAGGCAGACAGAAAATGGTATTGTTGGAAATCAGTCATAACTCCTTCAGTCAGTAGCTTAGTTATAATTTTGTAAAACTACAGTCTACCGCAATTGTAGATCTTATAAAATGTAGGAAGGTCTAAAGGAGTCCACTGAGATACAACAGTACTCTTGTTCATTCCAATACCAAATGAATTCCCCTTAAACAAACTCTTACTTCTCTATACTCATAGCTCTCAGGCTACATAGACATTCATCCTATGCCTACAAACAGTACTGCCAACGCCAAATCCCCTCTCTGGGATTCAGGATCCTTGTCACTACTTTTATTTTCACTACAAATTCATTTTTAATTGACTTACTGAAATTCAGTGGGTTGTAAATTGACTCACTGAAATTCAGTGGGTTGTCCTGTTCAGATTCGTGAATGTGGTGTGTTCCCCCTGGCAGTCATCAGTGGAGGTCTGGTCAGGTCCACGTCGTCTTTGGTCGGACAGGAATTTCCCTCACTCTTCCACGGAGAGTGCCACCGGTGTCTCCTTCGCAGACCTTCACTACCTCAACTAGCCGGTGCCACCGCACATTGACTCTGCACCGGTACCCCCCCTGTATATATAGCCTCCCTACTGATATTTTATTTTACTTCTGCTCTTTTTTTCTCAACACTTTTTTGTTGTTTTATTTTACTTTTTTATTAAAAATAAATGCACTGTTGGTTAAGGGCTGTAAGTAAGCATTTCACTGTAATGTCTGCACCTGTTGTATTCGGCGCATGTGGCCAATAAAATTTGATTTGATTTGATGCTCTCCCCAGACAGAATAACACATCCTTTTTCGTGATGCCATTAAACTCGGTCCACCCGCGTCGTACTATGCGGTAGAGCATCCCACTTCTGACACCAATCCCATCTTGAATTCCTATCTCACTCACACTCACACTCAGAAAGAAATTTTAAAAACAGTTATAACAGGAATTCCTTAGGGGGGTTTCTAAGTGCGTGTTATCTTACCCAAGCTGACCCCAGTCTTTGCTTGAAGTTATTGAAGACTGATGATATTTTGGCATTGTGAAGATAAGAATCCCAGAGTATGGTACCTCTATATCTGATAGAGAATTGACTATGTGAGGTGCGGCAGTGGAGAGGGTGAAGGTTATTGCAGTATCTTGTGTTATATAGATGGATTTCAGAATTAACCTGGAAGAATCCATTGAAGGGTTTAGTTAAGCTGTCTGGAAGGGAAATGTCCCTTAACGTAATCCAAGGGATTTCCATCAGTTTTCTCTATTTTCTTTGACAGAGAGGAACCCACATTCACAAAAAAGTTATTAAATTCATATGAAATATCATCAGGATCACTATAGGTCTTATTTCCAACGAATATTGAGTTGCGCCCATTTTTGCCCTTAGAACAGACTCAATTCGTCGGGGCATGGACTCTACAAGGTGTCCAAAGCGTTCCACAGGGATGCTGGCCCATGTTGACTCCAATCCTTCGCACAGTTGTGTCAACTTGGTGGGATGTCCTTTGGGTGGTGGACCATTCTTGATACACATGGGAAACTGTTGAGCGTTAAAAACTCTGCAGCGTTGCAGTTCTTGACACACTCAAACCGCTGAGCCTGGCACCTACTACCATACACCGTTCAAAGGCACTTACATCTTTTGTCTTTCCCAGTCACCCTCTGAATGGCACACACACACAATCCATATCTCAATTGGCCTAAAAATCATTTTTTAACCTGTCTCCTCCCCTGAATCTACACTGATTGAAGTGGATTTAACAATTGACATCAATAAGGGATCATAGCTTTCACCTGGTTAGTCTCTGTCATGGAAAGAGCAGGTTTTCCTAATGTTTTGTGCAATCAGTGTAAATATGTATGTAAATGGTGCGTATAGACATTATGGACAGTATGTGAATAGAAAATGTGTAATATAGGACAAGCCATGACTAGAATACAGTATATACTGCACAAAGTAAGTAAAACAGTATGTAAACATTCTAAATGTGACCAGTGTTCAACTCTATGTACATAGGGCAGAAGTCTTTAAGGTGTAGGGTAGAGTACCGGGTGGTAGCCGGCTAGTGACAATCTATAAGGTTCAGGGCAGGGTACTGGGCGGAGGCCGGCTAGCGGGTTTCTACTAAGCTAGCATATGGAATTGTTTTAAGATGGTCATACCAAGGATCATTTAGCTATTTGATTTAGAGTTTTAGGACCCCTGTAAGTATACCAAAAATATTTGATAAAACATTGAATTTGGCCTTAATGATATTAGCCCATAAAAACACATTGAATAAGATATTCATACATGGTAAAACAGATAGTCAAAAAATACATCAAAGAGAAGTATGTTTTGAAGTGTATGTCCTTTATCTGAGAAATGTAAGAAAGCTCAGGAAATTATAGAATTGTTTAACAAAAACAAACATATTTATCCCTTTTTTGGCACTGAAGAACTTCCATATATACTTCCATAATTGTTTTAACTTAGTACCGGGCTACCTTCAGACGAGTCTTGTGAGGCTTGTTGGCTTTCTAGAGCAAAACATGTACGTGAGAGTCTCTCTTTTCGATGGTGGGTGTCATATTAGTATGTAGACAGAAGTTGGCAGATTGGCAGTACCGACTTCAGACGAGTCTCGGGGGGAGGGGGAACAACATCGGAGAACACCATCGTGTTCGTGAGAGTCTCATCTTTCCATAGAGGGCTCATGTTAGTTTGAACCCCAAACCGTTCGGACGCTACAGACGTTTTCGTGAGAAGACCGATTTTCGGGCTGTCTCCTGGTCTGACAAACACTGCTGTAGCGCTGCCACTTTCCATTGCAGATGCGGATGGGGATTTTTATTATTATGCCTATTTGATTTCAATGGTTTCTCGGACATCGACTCTAGGGGGTTAACAGTTTGATAGCCTGGAAATAGAAGCTATATCACATATTTGAAGTAGGAGTGATACAACACAAAAGTTCAAGGGCACCTTGCTTTACACACATGTAAACCAGATGAAATATGCCCTACCAGTATGTAATGGCTAATGTAGAGGGAGAAAATGCCTTATTTATCTATCATTTTAAGATGGTTAGTCTCGTTCAGGTCTTGATTTTCCACGTTTAAACGAGTATTGGTCTCAACACACGGGGACCAGGTCTTAATGTGTTGATACAGTATATACAGTGGGGAGAACAAGTATTTGATACACTGCTGATTTTGCAGGTTTTCCTACTTACAAAGCATGTAGAGGTCTGTCATTTTTATCATAGGTACACTTCAACTGTGAGAGACGGAATCTAAAACAAAAATCCAGAAAATCACATTGTATGATTTTTAAGTAATTAATTTGCATTTTATTGCATGACAAAAAAACAATTTTAAAGCTATTACACTGCTTCCTCATCATGAAGCACAATAGGCCAATAACGTAAAAAAATCAACCACCATATTTTACAGTAGGGATGAGCTATTTTCTACATATGCATTGTTCTTTCGAAGGCCAAATCCACCATTGGTGTGCATGGCCAAAGAGCTCTATTTTCATGTCATCTGACCATAGCACCGCCTGGAGTTTGCTAAACGGCATTGGCACTTGGATTGGAAATGGTGCTTTGGTCAGATGACATGAAAATAAAGCATTTTGGCCACACACACCAGTCGAAATAAGAATGCATGAGCAGAAAATAACCCCATACCTACTGTAAAATATGATGGGGGATCTTTGATGTTATGGGGCTATTTTGTCGTGGGGCCCTTGGTAAGGTCAATGGCATCATTCACTTTTTTAAGTACCAGGACATTTTAGGCCAAAACTTCGTTGCCTCTGTATGGAGGATGAAAATTGGCCGCAAGTGGATCTTCCAGCAATACAATAACCCCAAGCATGCACACCCTTAATCCACAAAAAAATGCTTAATTGACCACAAAATCAACATTTTGCAATGGCCATCTCAGTCTCCGGACTTGAACCCCATTGAAAACCTGTTGTTTGAAATGAAGAGGGCATGCAGTCCACAAGCGCAGTCGAGGGATATCAAGGATCCGGAAATATTCTGCATGGAGGAATGGTCTTAAGATCCCTCCCAATGTATTCTGCAAATTTCCTTTTTTTTTTTGAAAAATACTCAGTGGTTATCCTCGATAGGGGAGGGTTTCAGGAGTATTGAAAACACGGGATCCAATAATTTCGACCCCTATCTTTTAAAGATTATTTTTATTACTTGTTAAACAGAATCTTGTCCTCTGAGCAATTGTATTAGTATAAAATATTATATATTTTTTAACAAAATTGAGCAAAAAGGAAAGTATTCAGACCCCTTCACTTTTTACACATTTTGTTACGTTACAGCCTTATTCTAAAATGAATTAAAACGTTTTTTCCCCCCCTAATCAATCTACACACAATACCCCATAATGACAAAGGAAAAACAGGTTTGTAGATTTCTTTGCAAAAAATAAATAAAATAAACAGAAATATGACATTTACCTAAGTATTCAGACCCTTTACTCAATACTTTGTTGAAGCACCTTTGGCAGTGATTACAGCCTCGAGTCTTTTTGGGTATAACACTACAAGCTTGCCACACCTGTATTTGGGGAGTTTCTCCCATTCTTCTCTGCAGATCTTCTCAAGCTCTGACAGGTTGGATGGGGAGCTTCGCTGCACAGCTATTTTCAGGTCTCTCCAGAGATGTTAGATCGGGTTCAAATCCGGGCTCTGGCTGGGCCACTCAAGCACATTCAGAGACTTGTCCCGAAGCAACTCCTGCATTGTCTTTGCTGTGTACTTAGGGTTGTTGTCATGTTGGAATATTTTCTCATAGTCTGAGAGTCTTTAGATGCCTTTATGGCAAACAACAAGCGGGCTATCATGTGCCTTTTACTGAGGAGTGGCTTCTGTCTGGCCACTCTACCATAAAGGCCTGATTGGTGGAGTGCTGCAAAGATGGTTGTCCTTCTGGAAGGTTCTCCCATCTCCACAGAGGAACTCTGGAGCTTTGTCAGAGTGACCATCAGGTTTTTGGTCACCTCCCTGACCAAGGCCCTTTTCCCACGATTGCTCAGTTTGTCCGGGCAGCCAGCTCTAGGAAGAGTCTTGGTGGTTCCAAACTCCTTCCATTTAAGGATGATGGAGGCCACTGTGTTCTTGGGGAACTTCAATGCTGCAGAATTGTTTTGGTACCCTTCCCCAGATCTTTGCCTCGACACAATCCTGTCTCGGAGTTCTACAGACAATTCCTTCGACCTCATGGCTTGGTTTTTGCTCTGACATGCACTGTCAACTGTGGGACCTTATATAGACAGGTGTGTGCCTTTACAAATCATGTCCAAGCAATTGAATTGACCACAGGTGGACTCCAATCAAGTTGTAGAAACATCTCAAGGATAATCAATGGAAACAGGATGCACCTGAGCTCAAACAGTTCTAAAATCCTGTTTTCGCTTTGTCATTATGGGGTATTGTATGTAGATTGATGAGGAGTTTTATTTATCTAATTCATTTTAGAATAAGGCTGTAATGTAACAAAATGTGGAAAAAGTGAAGCGGTCTGAGTACTTTCCGAATTTACTGTATGTCTGTTACTCAACTAAATTATATTCAAAATAAATTCAAAAACATTATTCACGGTAAAAAGTTAATTGCTTTGCCACATTTTTGCAATATTACTTTTGTGCCTTGTTGCAAACAGGATGCATGTTTTGAAATATTTGTATTCTGTATAGGTTCCTTCTTTCCACTCTGTCAATTAGGTTAGTGTTGTGGAAAAACTACAATGTTGTTGATACATCCTCAGTTTTCTCCTATCACAACCATTTAACTCCGTAAATGCTTTATTGTCAACATTGGCCTCATGGTGAAATCCCTGAGCAGTTTCCTTCCTCTCTGGCAACTGAGTTAGGAAGGACGCCTGTATCTTTGTAGTGACTGATATACCATCCAAAGTGTAATTAACAACTTCACCATACAGTTTTTTTCTTACAGCATACATTATATATATATTTTTTCATACTAGCCCCCCGTGGGAATCGAACCCACAACCCTGGCGTTGCAAACGCCATGCTCTACCAACTGAGCTACATCCCTGCCGGCCATTCCCTCCCCTACCTGGACGACGCTGGGCCAATTGTGCGCCGCCCCATGGGGTCTCCCGGTCGCAGCTGGCTACGACAGAGCCTGGATTCGAACCAGGATCTCTAGTGGCACAGCTAGCACTGCGATGCAGTGCCTTAGACCACTGCACCACTCGGGTGAGGTGGGGGGGCAAAAATGGCAAAAAAGACAGTTAAAAAATGTATCATGAGGTATAAGGTTTTGAAGTGACTGTCCTATATCTAGGATATATAAGAAAGCGCAGCGAATATATTTGTTTTTTGGACACATATTTAACCCCTTATTTTTGTTGGCACAAAACTACCTCCATACTTCCATTTGTTTGTATGTGTTACCTTCAGACTAGTCCTGTGACACTTGTGGGGATCGTAGAGCAAAACTGAGAACTTACTTAGATTGATGCACGGGTGCGTCAATAGACTCTTAAGGATTTTAAACACTATTATTGCAAACAGAGTGAGTCCATGCAATTTATTATGTGACTTGTTAAGGACATTTTTACTCTTGAATTTATTTAGGCTTGCCATAACAAAGGGGTTGAATACTTATTGACTCAAGACATTTCAGCTTTTCATTTATTATTAATTTGTAAAAATGCCTAAAAACATTATTCCTCTTTGACATTGTGTGTAGGCCAGTGACACAAAATCTCAATTTAACCCATTTTAAATTCAGGCTGTAACACAACAACAGTGGAAAAAGTCAAGGGGTGTGAATTTCTGAAGGCACTGTATGATATCAGTTGTGAGATTTGGTGACTGATACTTCCTCCAGCCAACATTTTGTTTGTCCGACATTTCAGAAATGAACAATTGTCTTTTCAAGGTAGAGATTTACAGTCTGTTGAACATTTTCAATTTTATGGCACTCAATATCTCAGATGAGTACCGTTTGTATAATATATTATGTAGACTACAACAACATTGATAAGATCAATTTGTGTTTATTTAAGTTTTATTACAATAGATCTACTATCTAAAGTGTATTTGTCAATACATGTTTATTGGTATGTGGTTTTCTATGGCATTATCTATTCAAGGGTTTTCAAAGTAATTTCCAAAGGTTGCAATGTATGCCTAGAGTTGGATTACAATTAGGAAGAAAATATATATTACAGAATAGACAATTAGGTTTCCAAAATAATTTATAATTTAATTAGTTAATTTCATAATTTACTAATTTATTTATATTATATTACATTATTCATAAGATATTGTGATATACTAAAACAACATATACATATTAAATAGCAAAACATCACACATTTACTTTAATTTACACAATAATCCAGTTTCTGGCATTAGCAGAATCAGCTTCATTACATTACCATCATTATTTTGTGAATTATTTTCTATTGAGTTACATTTTATTAAATTAAATTAGACAAACAGTTTTATACATAATCATTATGATAAGCAATTACTTTAACTAAGATAGTATTAGTCATTTCTTAACATCTCTTAATCTTAATAGCTGAAGATATATATGCCTTTATTTTGGAATATGTTATACTTAATTGGTTTAATTGAGTCCTAGAGTTATTCTGTTAAGAAGAAATAGATCAGCATTAGAGCAAGTAGTAAAGTGACCACTTCTTGAGGTCTGTTTCTTGCCATAGTGCTGCTGCTGGTGGTTGCAGCACCTGTAGTTTGTGTGGCTGCTGCTGTCGTCACCATTTTGGTGGTTGCAGTAGTCGTAGTAGTAGTAGTAGTAGTAGTCGTGGAATTCTGGAGTTCTGTTTAAAAAAAGATCAGATTTGGACAATTTAAAAGACTCTGCCAAGCCTTCCCCAAAGTCTATCCTCTTCCAAAAATATAACGATGCCAGCTGTAGGCAACCTGAGCAAAGTCATGATTCAGCCAAATCAGGGAAGGGCAGCAGCCTCCCTTTAATATATATATATATACACACACACACACACACACAACATGAGCAGATTAACTTGGTCAAAACATTTCTTTATTAAAGACTGTCAGAAAGAATGTCGGTACTTGTTGATCCAAATCCAGAAATGAGTTAGTCACTCAGCTTTATGCTGACAAATATACACTACATATACAAAAGTATGTGGACACCACTTCAAATGAGTTGATTCAGCTACTTCAGACACACCCATTGCTGACAAGTGTATAAAATCAAGCACACAGCCATGCAATCTCTATAGACAAACATTGGAAGTAGAATGGCCTTACTGAAGAGCTCAGTGACTTTCAACGTAGCACTGTCATAGGATGCCACCTTTCCAACAAGTCAGTTCGTCAAATTTCTGCCCTGCTAGAGCTACCCCAGTCAACTGTAACTGCTGTTATTGTAAAGTGGAAAAACGTCTAGGAGCAACAACGGCTCAGCCACGAAGTGGTAGGCTACACAAGCTCACAGAATGGGACCCCGAGTGCTGAAGCGCATAATGCGTAAAAATCGCCTGTAAAACGAACTACCCAGTTCCAAACTGCCTCTGGAAGTAACGTCAGCACAATAACTGTTCATCAGGAGCTTTATGAAATAGGTTTCCATTGCCGAGCAGCCGACACAAGCATAAGATCACCATGTCCTCTGTAGCTCAATTGGTAGAGCATGGCGCTTGTAACGCCAGGGTAGTGGATTCGATCCCTGGGACCACCCATATGTAAAAAAATTTATGCACACATGACTGTAAGTCGCTTTGGATAAAAGCGTCTGCTAAATGGCATATTATTTATTATTATGTGTAATGCCAAGTGTCGGCTGGAGTGGTGTAAAGCTCGCTGCCATTGGACTCCGGAGCAGAGGAAATGCGTTTTCTGGAGTGATAAATCACGCTTCACCATCTGGCAGTCCGACGGGCAAATCTGGGTTTGGCGGATGCCAGGAGAACGCTACCTGCCCCAATGCGTAGTGCCAACTGTAAAGTTTGGTGGAGCAGGAATAATGGTCTGGGGCTGTTTTTCATTGCTCGGGCTAGGCCTTGGTTCCAGTGAATGGAAATCTTAACACTACAGTATACAATGACATTCTAGACAATTCTGTGCTTCCAACTTTGTGGCAACAGTTTGGGGAAGGCCCTTTCCTGTTTCAGCATGACAATACCCCAGTGCACAAAGCGAGGTCGATACAGAAATGGTTTGTCGAGATCGGTGCGGAAAAACTTGATTGGCATACACAGATCCCTGACCTCAACCCCATCGAATCCCTTTGGGATGAATTGGAACGCCGACTGCTAGCCAGGCCTAATCACCAAACATCAGTGCCCGACCTCACTAATGCTCTTGTGACTGAATGGAAGCAAGTCCCCACATATTCCAACATCTAGTGGAAAGCCTTCCCAGAAGAGTGGAGGCTGTTATAGCAGCAAAGGGGGGACCAACTCCATATTAACGCCCATGATTTTGGAATGACATATTCGATGAGCAGGTGTCCACATACTTTTGGTGATTTTGTGTATAAATATATATATTTAGGAATTCAATCGGTGTCTCAACTTACTGTTGAGCGTTAGAATAATAGAATACAAAAGGTGTAAAAAATGAGTAGAAATTCATGAATTGAGTCATACAATTGTAAAAGGATGTCTGCCCCATCGCAAAATGTGTAGAATTGCAGCAAACTTGCTTTAAAATGGCAACATTTTCTCTGCGCCCCATGGCAAATGTGAGATGTGGGTACGAAGACCCACGAACCACTGCAGCCCCTCATGATGAGTTCCGTTTTTTGTGGCCCACACCTCCATCAAAGTTGCCCATCCCTGATCCAAATAATCAGTGATGCAAAACCAGAGCACCAGAATCATCTTTGCTCATATCCACAGGTAAAGATAGTCTTATAAGAGACTACCATGATTGAAATAGTTTCAAAATAAAAAATAAAGACCTTTAACTGAGGTACAATATTTCAAGTATGATGTAATTTGGTCACAACTGATGAAACCAGAGCTGGTAATTCAGCTGTGGGCATAAACAACAACAACAACAACAACATGGTGACACAGAGGGAAATATTGTGTGTGTAATATATGAATCTTCATACATATTATGTTAAGATTAATCCTTACCCGCTTTGATACTGCTAGTAATAACATCTAAGAAGACTGTGGACGTGTTGATGGATGTCTTGAGGGATTCCTCTATATTTGTAAAGTGAGGGACCACTGACTGATTTGTGAAGATCAACTTGGTTGTCACACCTACAGAACCAGACCTAAAAATCAAAGAAATAGAATGAATGTGAAATGTGATAAAAGTTAATATTATTGTTTGTAGTAGTATTAGTATTATTAAAGAATGGTAAACATGTGAATAACACACTTTTTCTACCTGCAAGTAAGTTGTGGAAATGTGGACCAAAATGTAAACTTAACATACCAGAAACTGATGATGATGCATCTGAGGAAGATTACAGGATATACGTTTTTGTATCCTCGATTTAACTGTAGAAAGATATCAGAGCACATAATGAGAATTTAACGGACAAACAAAATGTGTACTAGGTACTAATAACTCTCAAGCAATATTTTTTTCATTTCTTTTCTTCTAAATGTCCATTTCAATATTTCTATCAATGTTAATGATAAACGTTTACCTCAGTTGTGACATTTAAAGCCAAAGTAAAGTAATCCTGGGACTGTGGATTTTTGTAGGTTTCCAAAAATGGTCGATTCATCCGGAACTGTAGAATAAGTACACCTTCATTTGACTTTGGCGGGTCAGTGGATGCGGTGGTTGGGGCAACAGTAGTTGTTGGAGCAAGAGTTGTTGTTGTCTTAGCAGCTGTAGTTTTAGTTAGTGCAGCTGTGATAGTGGTCGGTGAAGCTGTGGTTGTTGTGGGAAAGGCTGTGGTAGTTGTGGCGGCAACTGTGGTCATTGTGATGGCGGTTGTGGTGGTAGAAGCAGCAGCTGTGGTTGTTGATGGTGAAGCTGTGGTTGTTGTGGGAGCAGCTGTGGTTGTTGTAGCAGAACCTGGTGCTGTCGCTGTAGCTGTGGTAGTTATAGGGGCAACTGTGGTTGTTGTGGGAGTAGCTGTGGTTGCTGTAGGTGGAGCTGTGGTTGTCGTTGGTGCAGCTGTGGTTGTTGTTAGTGCAGCTGTGATGGTAGTAGCCCCAGGTGTGGTGGTAGTTACAGCAGCTGTTGTTCTTGTGGCAAAACCTGATGTTGTGGTGGCAGTTGTAGTGGGAGCAACTATTGTTATTGTAGCAGCAGCTGTAGTTGTTGTGGGGGCAGCTATAGTTGTTGAGTGAGCCGCTGTTGTTGTGGGAGCCACTGATTTTGTAACAGAATCTGTAGTTGTAGTTGCTGCTGTAATTGTGGATGCAGCAGTGGTTAAGGTGGGATAAGCTGTGGTTGTAATGGGAGTAGCTGGAGTTGTTGTGGGGGAGGACCGTGGTTGTTGAAGACACAGCTATAGATGTCATTGCTGCTGCTGAGGTTTTGTGGGAGCAGCAGTGGTGGTTGTGGGAGAAGCTGTGGTTGCTGTGGCTGAATCTCTGGTTGTTGTGGAGGTGGCTTTGGTGGTTGTTGCAGCAACTGTCGTTGTCGATGGTGGAGCTGTGGTTGTAGTGGGAGCCGCTGTGGTTGACGTTGGTACTGCTGTGGTTGTTGAAACAGCAGCTGTGGTTGTTGTGGGAGCAGCTGTAGTTGTTGTGGGGGTGGCTGTTGTTGTCATAGCATCAGCTGGGGATGTTGTTAGTGTAGTTGTTTTTGTTGATGTGGGAACAGCTGTGGTTGCTGTTGGTGCAGTTGTGGTTGTCGTTGGTGCAGTTTTGGTTGTTGTGGGTGCAGCTGTGGTTGTTGTGGGTGCAGCTGTGGTTGTTGTTGCGAAGCTGTGGTTGTTGTGCTTAGGTTTTTGGTTGTTGTTGCTGCAGCTGTTGGTGTTGTGGGAGCAGCTGTGGTTGTAGCTGTGGTTGTTGTGGGAGAAGTTGTGGTTGTTTTGGGACCAGGAGTGGTTTTTGTAAGGGAAGCTGTTGTGGGAGCTGGTGTAGTTGTGGGAGCGATTGTGGTTGTTGTGGGTGAATCTGTGATTGTTGTTAGAGCAGCCGTGGTTGTTTTGGGCAGTACTTCTGCTTTTGTTGCCGAAACGGTTCTTGTTGTAGCAGCAGCTGTGGTTGTTGTGGGAGTAGCTGTGGTTGTTGTGGGAGAAACTTTTGCTGTTGGTGCAGCTGTTGTTGTTGTTGTGGGAAAAGCTGTGGTTGTTGTGGGTGTAGCTGTGGTTGTTGTGGGTGTAGCTGTGGTTGTTGTGAGAAAAGCTGTTGTTGTTGTGGGAGCAGCTATGGTTGTTGTGGAAGAAGGTGTGGTTGTTGTGGGTGTAGCTGTTGTTGGAGCCACAGCTGTACTTGTTGACACCGCAGCTGTAGATGTTATTGGTGTTGCAGTGATTGTCGTTGGTGCAGATGTGGTTGTTAGAGGAGCAGCTGTGTTTGTTGTGGGAGCAGTTTTGGTTGTTGTGGGCAGGGTTTTGGGTGTTGTTGCAGCAGCTGCTGTTGTTGTAGCAGCAGCTGTGGTTGTGGTGGGAGAAGCTCTGGTTGTTGTTGGTGCAGCTCTGGTTGTTGTGGGCGCAGCTGTGGTTGTTTTGGAGGAAGCTGTGGTTGTTGTATCACCAGCAGTAGACATCATTGGTTCTGCTGTGGTTGTTGTGGGAACAGCTGTTGTTGCAAGGGATGCTGTTGTGGTTGTGGGAGAATCTGTGGTTGTTGTGGGAGAATCTGTGGTTGTTGTGGGAGAATCTGTGGTTGTTGTGGTTGAATCTGTGGTTGTTGTGGGTGCAGCTGTGGTCGTTTTGCTTCCAGCTGTGGTTGTTGTAAAGGAATTTGTATTGGTTGTGGGAACTACTGTAGTTTTGGGAGCAGATACTGTTGTTGTGGGTGAATTTGTGATGGTTGTTTGAGCAGAGGTGGTTGTTGTGCGCAGGGCTTTTGTTGTTGTAGCAGCTTTTGTTGTTGTAGCAGCAGCTGTGGTTGTTGTGGGAGAATCTGTGGTTGTTGTGGGAGAATCTGTGGTTGTTGAAGGACAATATATGGTTGTTGTGGGTGCAGCTGTGGTCGTTTTGCTACCAGCTGTGGTTGTTGTAAGGGAAGCTGTTGTGGTTGTGGGAACTGCTGTAGTTGTGGGAGCAGATACGGTTGTTGTTGGTGAATCTGTGATTGTTGTTTGAGCAGCTTTGGTTGTTGTGGGCAGAGTTGTGGTTGTTGTAGCAGCTTTTGTTGTTGTTACAGCAGCTGTGGTTGTTGTGGGATAAGTTGTTGTTGTTTTGGGAGCAGCAGTGGTTGTTGTGGACAAAACTGTGGTTGTTGAGGCAGCAGCTGTGGTTGTTATGGTAGTATCTGGAGTTGTTGTGAGGAGGACTGTGGTTGTTGAAACCACAGCTGTAGATGTCATTGGTGATGCTGTGGTTTTTGTGGGAGCAGCATTGGTTGTTGTGGCTGAAACTCTGGTTGTTGTGGGGATGACTTTGGTGGTTTTTGCAGCAACTGTCGTTGTCGATGGTGAAGCTGTGATTGTAGTGGGAGTTGCTGTTGTAGGAGCCACTGTTGTTGTAAAAGGTGCTGTAGTTGTCGTTGGTGCAGCTGTGGTTGTTGTGGGAGAAGCTGTTGTTGTTGTGAGAGCAGCTGTGGTTGTTGTTTGATCGGCTATGGTTGTTGTGGGAGAAGCTGTGGTTGTTGTGAGTGAATCTGTGATTGTTGTTGGAGCGGCTGCGGCTGTAGTGGGCATGGCTTTGGTTGTTGTTGCCCCATCTTTTGTTGTTGTAGCAACAGCTGTGCTTTTGTGGGAGAAGCTGTGGCTGTTGTGGGTGCAGCTGTGGTTGTTGTAGCCCCAGCAGTAGACATCACTGGTGCTGATGTGATCATTGTGGGACCAGATGTGGTTGTTGTCAGGGAAGCTGTTGTGGTTGTGCTTATGGCTTTGGTTGTTGTTGTCAAAGGTTTTGTTGTTGTAGCAGCAGCTGGTTTTGTTGTGGGAGCAGCTGTGGTTGTAGCTGTCGTTGTTGTGGGAGAAGTTGTGGTTGTTTTGGGACCAGGAGTGGTGGTTGTTAGGGAAGCTGATGTGGGAGCTGGTGTAGTTGTGGGAGCGATTGTGGTTGTTATGGGTGAATCTGTAATTGTTTTTGGAGCAGCTGTGGTTGTTTTGGGAGTAGCTGTGGTTGTTGTGGGAGCAGCTGTGGTTGTTGTGGGAAAAGCTGTTGTTGTTGTGGGAGCAGCTGTGGATGTTGTGGAAGAAGCTGTGGTTGTTGTTGGTGTAGCTGTGGTTGTTGTGGGAAAAGCTGCTGTTGTTGTGGGAGCAGCTCTTGTTGTTGTGGAAGAAGCTGTGGTTGTTGTGAGTGTAGCTGTGGTTGTTGTTGCCACAGCTGTACTTGTTGATGCCGCAGCTGTAGATGTTATTGGTGTAGCTGTGGTTGTCGTTGGTGCATATGTGGTTGTTGTGGGAGCAGCTGTGTTTGTTGTGGGAGCAGCTGTGGTTGTTGTGGGCAGGGTTTTGGGTGTTGTTGCAGCAGATATTGTTGTTGTAGCAGTAGCTGTGGTTGTGGTGGGATCAGCTCTGGTTGTTGTGGATGCAGCTGTGGTCGTTTTGCTACCAGCTGTGGTTGTTGTAAGGGAAGCTGTTGTGGTTGTGAGAACTGCTGTAGTTGTGGGAGCAGATACGGTTGTTGTGTGTGAATCTGTGATTGTTGTTGGAACAGCTGTGGTTGTTGTGGGCAGGGCTTTGGTTGTTGTAGCAGCAGCTGTGGTTGTTGTGGGGGAAGCTGTGGTTGTACTGGGAGCTGCTGTGGTTGACATTGGTACTGCTGTGGTTGTTGAAGCAGCAGCTGTGGTTGTTGTGGGGGTGGCTGTTCTTGTCATAGCAGCTGCTGGGGATGTTGTTATTGCAGTTGTGGTTGTTGTGGGAACAGCTGTGTTTGTTGTGGGAGCAGCAGTGGTTGTTGGGGGCAGGGTTTTGGGTGTTGTTGCAGCAGCTGTTGTTGTTGTAGCAGCAGCTGTGGTTGTGGTGGGATCAGCTCTCGTTGCTGTGGATGCAGCTGTAGTTGTTGTTGGCACAGCTGTTGTTGTAGCAGCACCTGTGGTTGTTTTTGGGGAAGCTGTGATTGTTGTCGCCCCAGCAGTAGACATCATTGGTGCTGCTGTGGTCGTTGTGGGAACAGCTATGGTTACAAGGGATGCTGTTGTGGTTGAATTTGTGATGGTTGTTTGAGCAGAGGTGGTTGTTGTGCGCAGGGCTTTTGTTGTTGTAGCAGCTTTTGTTGTTGTAGCAGCAGCTGTGGTTGTTGTGGGAGAATCTGTGGTTGTTGTGTGAGAATCTGTGGTTGTTGTGTGAGAATCTGTGGTTGTTGTGGGAGAATCTGTTGTTGTTGTGGGTGCAGCTGTTGTCGTTTTGCTACCAGCTGTGGTTGTTGTAAGGAAAGCTGTTGTGGTTGTGGGAACTGCTGTAGTTGTGGGAGCAGATACGGTTGTTGTGTGTGAATCTGTGATTGTTGTTGGAACAGCTGTGGTTGTTGTGGGCAGGGTTTTGATTGTTGTAGCAGCAGCTGTGGTTATTGTGGGAGAAGCTGTGGTTGTAGTGGGAGCTGCTGTGGTGTACGTTGGTACTGCTGTGGTTGTTGAAGCAGCAGCTGTGGTTGTTGTGGGAGCAGCTGTAGTTGTTGTGGGGTGGCTGTTCTTGTCATAGCAGTAGCTGGGGATGTTGTTAGTGCAGTTGTTGTTGTTGTGGGAACAGCTGTGGTTGCTGGTGGTGCAGCTGTGGTTGTCGTTGGTGTAGTTGTGGTTGTTGTTGGTGAAGCGGTGGTTGTCGTGTGAGCAGCTGTGGTTGTTGTGGGAGCAGCTGTGTTTGTTGTGGGTGCAGGTGTGGTTGTCGTGGGAGCAGCTGTGGTTATTGTGGGGTTAGCTGTAGTTGTGGTAGGGCCAGCAGTGATGGTTGTTACGGGAGCTTTTGTTGTTGCTATGGCAGCTATTGTTGTAGTGGGAGCCTCTGTGATTGTCGGAGCTGTGGCTGTGGTTGTTGTTCGTGCAGATGTGGTTGGTGTATCAGCAGCTGTTGCTGTTGTGGGAACAGCTGTGATGGTTGTAGGGGAAGCTGTCGTAGTTGTTGGAGCAGCTGTCGTTGTTGTAGAGGAAGCTGTTGTGGTCGTTGGATCTGCTGTGGTTGTTGTAGGAGCAGCTGTGGTTGTTGTGAGGACGGTTGTAGTTGTCGGAGCTGTGGCTGTGGTTGTTGATGGTGCAGATGTGGTTGGTGTATCAGCAGCTGTTGCTGTTGTGGGAGCAGCTGTGTTTGTTGTGGGGATGGCTGTTGTTGTAGCCACAGCTGTTGTTATCAAAGCATCAGCTTTTGTTGATGTAGGGAAAGCTGTGGTTGTTGTGGGAGCAGCTGTAGTCGTTGTTGGTGCTGCAGTGGTTGTTGTGGGAGCAGCTGTTGTTGTCGTGGGAATGGATGTTGTTGTTGTAGCCACAACTGTAGTTGTTGTAGCAGCATCAGCTGTGGTTTTTTGTGGGAGAAGCTGTGGTTGTTGTGGGTGAAGATGTGGTTTTGTTTGAGCAGCTGTTATTGCTATGAGTGCAGCAGTGGTTGTTGTTCCTCCGGCTGTGGTTGTAGTGGGAGCAGCTGTGGTTGTTGTAGGGGAAGCTGTTGTGGTTGTGGGAGCTGCTGTAGTTGTTTTCAGAGAAAATGTGGTTGGTGTGAGTGCATTTGTGGTTGTTGTGGGAGCAGCTGTGGTTGTTGTGTGGACGACTTTGGTTGTTATAGCCGCAGCTGTTGTTGTCGTAGCAGTATCTGTGTTTGTTGTGGAAATAGCTGTGGTTGTTGTTGGAGCTGCTGTAGTTGTTATAGAGGAAGTTGTTGCGGTCGTTGGATCAGCTTTAGTTGTTGTCTGAGAATATGTTGTTGGTGTATCTGTGGTTGTTGTAGGAGCAGCTGTAGTCATCGTTGGTGCTGCAGTGGTTGTTGTGGGAGCAGCTGATGTTCTTGTGGGGATGGCTGTTATTGTTGTAGCCACAGCTTTAGTTGTTGTAGCAGCTGTGGTTGTTGTGGGAGAAGCTATGGTTGTTGTGGGAACAGCTGTGTTTGTTGTGGGAGCAGCAGTGGTTGTTGGGGGCAGGGTTTTGGGTGTTGTTGCAGCAGCTGTTGTTGTTGTAGCAGCAGCTGTGGTTGTGGTGGGATCAGCTCTGGTTGCTGTGGATGCAGCTGTAGTTGTTGTTGGCACAGCTGTTGTTGTAGCAGCACCTGTGGTTGTTTTTGGGGAAGCTGTGATTGTTGTCGCCCCAGCAGTAGACATCATTGGTGCTGCTGTGGTCGTTGTGGGAACAGCTATGGTTACAAGGGATGCTGTTGTGGTTGTGTGAGAATCTGTGGTTGTTGTGTGAGAATCTGTGGTTGTTGTGTGAGAATATGTGGTTGTTGTGGGAGAATCTGTTGTTGTTGTGGGTGCAGCTGTTGTCGTTTTGCTACCAGCTGTGGTTGTTGTAAGGAAAGCTGTTGTGGTTGTGGGAACTGCTGTAGTTGTGGGAGCAGATACGGTTGTTGTGTGTGAATCTGTGATTGTTGTTGGAACAGCTGTGGTTGTTGTGGGCAGGGTTTTGATTGTTGTAGCAGCAGCTGTGGTTATTGTGGGAGAAGCTGTGGTTGTAGTGGGAGCTGCTGTGGTGTACGTTGGTACTGCTGTGGTTGTTGAAGCAGCAGCTGTGGTTGTTGTGGGAGCAGCTGTAGTTGTTGTGGGGGTGGCTGTTCTTGTCATAGCAGTAGCTGGGGATGTTGTTAGTGCAGTTGTTGTTGTTGTGGGAACAGCTGTGGTTGCTTGTGGTGCAGCTGTGGTTGTCGTTGGTGTAGTTGTGGTTGTTGTTGGTGAAGCGGTGGTTGTCGTGTGAGCAGCTGTGGTTGTTGTGGGAGCAGCTGTGTTTGTTGTGGGTGCAGGTGTGGTTGTCGTGGGAGCAGCTGTGGTTATTGTGGGGTTAGCTGTAGTTGTGGTAGGGCCAGCAGTGATGGTTGTTACGGGAGCTTTTGTTGTTGCTATGGCAGCTATTGTTGTAGTGGGAGCCTCTGTGATTGTCGGAGCTGTGGCTGTGGTTGTTGTTCGTGCAGATGTGGTTGGTGTATCAGCAGCTGTTGCTGTTGTGGGAACAGCTGTGATGGTTGTAGGGGAAGCTGTCGTAGTTGTTGGAGCAGCTGTCGTTGTTGTAGAGGAAGCTGTTGTGGTCGTTGGATCTGCTGTGGTTGTTGTAGGAGCAGCTGTGGTTGTTGTGAGGACGGTTGTAGTTGTCGGAGCTGTGGCTGTGGTTGTTGATGGTGCAGATGTGGTTGGTGTATCAGCAGCTGTTGCTGTTGTGGGAGCAGCTGTGTTTGTTGTGGGGATGGCTGTTGTTGTAGCCACAGCTGTTGTTATCAAAGCATCAGCTTTTGTTGATGTAGGGAAAGCTGTGGTTGTTGTGGGAGCAGCTGTAGTCGTTGTTGGTGCTGCAGTGGTTGTTGTGGGAGCAGCTGTTGTTGTCGTGGGAATGGATGTTGTTGTTGTAGCCACAACTGTAGTTGTTGTAGCAGCATCAGCTGTGGTTTTTGTGGGAGAAGCTGTGGTTGTTGTGGGTGAAGATGTGGTTTTTGTTTGAGCAGCTGTTATTGCTATGAGTGCAGCAGTGGTTGTTGTTCCTCCGGCTGTGGTTGTAGTGGGAGCAGCTGTGGTTGTTGTAGGGGAAGCTGTTGTGGTTGTGGGAGCTGCTGTAGTTGTTTTCAGAGAAAATGTGGTTGGTGTGAGTGCATTTGTGGTTGTTGTGGGAGCAGCTGTGGTTGTTGTGTGGACGACTTTGGTTGTTATAGCCGCAGCTGTTGTTGTCGTAGCAGTATCTGTGTTTGTTGTGGAAATAGCTGTGGTTGTTGTTGGAGCTGCTGTAGTTGTTATAGAGGAAGTTGTTGCGGTCGTTGGATCAGCTGTAGTTGTTGTCTGAGAATATGTTGTTGGTGTATCTGTGGTTGTTGTAGGAGCAGCTGTAGTCATCGTTGGTGCTGCAGTGGTTGTTGTGGGAGCAGCTGATGTTCTTGTGGGGATGGCTGTTATTGTTGTAGCCACAGCTTTAGTTGTTGTAGCAGCTGTGGTTGTTGTGGGAGAAGCTATGGTTGTTGTGCGTACAGCTGTGGTTGTTGTGGGAGCAGCTGTGGTTGTTGGGGGCAGGGTTTTGGGTCTTGTTGCAGCAGCTGTTGTTGTTGTTGTAGCAGCAGATGTGGTTGTGGTGGGATCAGCTCTGGTTGTTGTTGATGCAGCTGTGGTGGTTGTTGGCACAGCTGTTGTTGTCGTAGCAGCACCTGTGGTTGTTTTTGGGGAAGCTGTGATTGTTGTCGCCCCAGCAGTAGACATCATTGGTGCTGCTGTGGTCGTTGTGGGAACAGCTATAGTAGCAAGGGATGCTGTTGTGGTTGTGGGAGAATCTGTGGTTGTTGTGTGAGAATCTGTGGTTGATGTGGGAGAATATGTTGTTGTTGTGGGTGCAGCTGTGGTCGTTTTGCTACCAGCTGTGGTTGTTGTAAGGGAAGCTGTTGTGGTTGTGGGAACTGCTGTAGTTGTGGGAGCAGATACGGTTGTTGTGTGTGAATCTGTGATTGTTGTGGGAGAAGCTGTGGTTGTAGTGGGAGCCGCTGTGGTGTACGTTGGTACTGCTGTGGTTGTTGAAGCAGCAGCTGTGGTTGTTGTGGGAGCAGCTGTAGTTGTTGTGGGGGTGGCTGTTCTTGTCATAGCAGCAGCTGGGAATGTTGTTAGTGCAGTTGTTGTTGTTGTGGGAACAGCTGTGGTTGCTGTTGGCGCAGCTATGGTTGTCGTTGGTGCAGTTGTGGTTGTTGTGGGTGAAGCGGTGGTTGTCGTGTGAGCAGCTGTGGCTGTTGTGGGAGCAGCTGTGGTTGTTGTGGGTGCAGGTGTGGTTGTCGTGGGAGCAGTTGTGGTTATTGTGGGGTTAGCTGTAGTTGTGGTAGGGCCAGCAGTGATGGTTGTTACAGGAGCTTTTGTTGTTGCTATGGCAGCTATTGTTGTAGTGGGAGCCGCTGTGGTTGTTGTGAGGACGGCTGTGGTTGTCGTGGCTGTGGTTGTTGTTCGTGCAGATGTGGTTGGTGTATCAGCAGCTGTTGCTGTTGTGGGAACAGCTGTGGTGGTTGTAGGGGAAGCTGTTGTAGTTGTTGGAGCAGCTGTCGTTGTTGTAGAATAAGCTGTTGTGGACATTGGATCAGCTGTGGTTGTTGTGGGAGCAGCTGTGGTTGTTGTGAGGACGGTTGTGGTTGTTGGAGCTGTGGCTATGGTTGTTGATGGTGCAGATGTGGTTGGTGTATTAGCAGCTGTTGCTGTTGTGGGAGCAGCTGTCGTTGTTGTGGGGATGGTTTTTGTTGTAGCCACAGCTGTTGTTATCAAAGCAGCAGCTTTTGTTGTTGTAGGGGAAGCTGTGGTTGATGTGGGAGCAGCTGTAGTCGTTGTTGGTGCTGCAGTGGTTGTTGTGGGAGCAGCTGTTGTTGTCGTGGGAATTGATGTTGTTGTTGTAGCCACAGCTGTAGTTGTTGTAGCAGCATCAGCTGTGGTTTTTGTAGGATAAGCTGTGGTTGTTGTGGGTGAAGATGTGGTTTTTGTTGGAGCAGCTGTTATTGCTATGAGTGCAGCAGTGGTCGTTGTTCCTCCGGCTGTGGTTGTAGTGGGAGCAGCTGTGGTTGTTGTAGGGGAAGCTGTTGTGGTTGTGGGAGCTGCTATAGTTGTTGTGGGAGCAGCTGTGGTTGTTGGGGGCAGGGTTTTGGGTGTTGTTGCAGCAGCTGTTGTTGTTGTTGTAGCAGCAGATGTGGTTGTGGTGGGATCAGCTCTGGTTGTTGTTGATGCCGCTGTGGTGGTTGTTGGCACATCTGTTGTTGTCATAGCAGCACCTGTGGTTGTTTTTGGGGAAGCTGTGATTGTTGTCGCCCCAGCAGTAGACATCATTGGTGCTGCTGTGGTCGTTGTGGGAACAGCTATGGTAGCAAGGGATGCTGTTGTGGTTGTGGGAGAAGCTGTGGTTGTTGTGTGAGAATCTGTGGTTGATGTGGGAGAATCTGTTGTTGTCGTGGGTGCAGCTGTGGTCGTTTTGCTACCAGCTGTGGTTGTTGTAAGGGAAGCTGTTGTGGTTGTGGGAACTGCTGTAGTTGTGGGAGCAGATACGGTTGTTGTGTGTGAATCTGTGATTGTTGTTGGAACAGCTGTGGTTGTTGTGGGCAGGGCTTTGATTGTTGTAGCAGCAGCTGTGGTTGTTGTGGGAGAAGCTGTGGTTGTAGTGGGAGCCGCTGTGGTGTATGTTGGTACTGCTGTGGTTGTTGAAGCAGCAGCTGTGGTCGTTGTGGGAGCAGCTGTGGTTGTTGTGGGTGCAGGTGTGGTTGTCGTGGGAGCAGTTGTGGTTATTGTGGGGTTAGCTGTAGTTGTGGTAGGGCCAGCAGTGATGGTTGTTACAGGAGCTTTTGTTGTTGCTATGGCAGCTATTGTTGTAGTGGGAGCCGCTGTGGTTGTTGTGAGGACGGCTGTGGTTGTCGGAGCTGTGGCTGTGGTTGTTGTTCGTGCAGATGTGGTTGGTGTATCAGCAGCTGTTGCTGTTGTGGGAACAGCTGTGGTGGTTGTAGGGGAAGCTGTTGTAGTTGTGCGAGCACCTGTCGTTGTTGTAGAGGAAGCTGTTGTGGTCGTTGGATCTGCTGTGGTTGTTGTGGGAGCAGCTGTGGTTGTTGTGAGGACGGTTGTGGTTGTCGGAGCTGTGGCTATGGTTGTTGATGGTGCAGATGTGGTTGGTGTATCAGCAGCTGTTGCTGTTGTGGGAGCAGCTGTGGTTGTTGTGGGGATGGCTTTTGTTGTAGCCACAGCTGTTGTTATCAAAGCAGCAGCTTTTGTTGTTGTAGGGGAAGCTGTGGTTGTTGTGGGAGCAGCTGTAGTCGTTGTTGGTGCTGCAGGGGTTGTTGTGGGAGCAGCTGTTGTTGTCGTAGGAATGGATGTTGTTGTTGTAGCCACAGCTGTAGTTGTTGTAGCAGCATCAGCTGTGGTTTTTGTGGGAGAAGCTGTGGCTGTTGTGGGTGAAGATGTGGTTTTTGTTTGAGCAGCTGTTATTGCTATGAGTGCAGCAGTGGTCGTCGTTCCTCCAGCTGTGGTTGTAGTGGGAGCAGCTGTGGTTGTTGTAGGGGAAGCTGGTGTGGTTGTGGGAGCTGCTGTAGTTGTTTTCAGAGAAAATGTGGTTGGTGTGAGTGCATTTGTGGTTGTTGTGGGAGCAGCTGTGGTTGTTGTGTGCACGACTTTGGTTGTTATAGCCGCAGCTGTTGTTGTCGTAGCAGTATCTGTGTTTGTTGTGGAAATAGCTGTGGTTGTTGTTGGAGCTGCAGTAGTTGTTATAGAGGAAGTTGTTGCGGTCGTTGGAACAGCTGTAGTTGTTGTCTGAGAATATGTTGTTGGTGTATCTGTGGTTGTTGTAGGAGCAGCTGTAGTCATTGTTGGTGCTGCAGTGGTTGTTGTGGGAGCAGCTGATGTTCTTGTGGGGATGGCTGTTATTGTTGTAGCCACAGCTTTAGTTGTTGAAGCAGCTGTGGTTGTTGTGAGAGAAGCTGTGGTTGTTGTAGGTACATATGTGGTTGTTGTAAGTGTAGCTGTTGTGGTTGTGGGAGCTGCTGTAGTTGTTGTCAGCGAAAATGTGGTTGTTGTGGGTACAGCTGAGGTTGTTGTAGGGGAAGGTGTTTTAGTCATTGGAGCTCCTGTAGTTGTTGTCGGAGAAGATGTGGTTGTTGTGGGGATGATTTTGATTGTTGTAGCTGTAGCAGTTGTTGTCGTAGCAGCTGCTGTGGTTGTTGTGGGATCAGCTATGGTTGTTGTAGAGGAAGCTGTTGTGGTCGTTGGAGCTGCTGCTGTTGTTGCCAGAGAAGATGTGCTTGTTTTGGGTGCATCTGTGGTTGATGTGGGAGCAGCTGTGGTTGTTGTTGGTGCAGATGTGGTTGTGTCGGTAGCAGCTCTGGTTGTTGGCGCAGCAGCTGTAGTTGTTGTTGGGATGGCTGTTGTTGTTGTAGCCTCAGCTGTTGTTATCATAGCAGCAGCTGTTGTTGTTGTGGGGACAGCTGTTGTTTTTATAGCCACAACTGTAGTTGTTGTTGCAGTAGCAGCTGTAGTTATTGTGGGAGCAGCTGTGGTTGTTGTTGGTACAGCTGTGGTTGTTGTGGGAGCAGCTGTGGTTGTTGTAGGGGAAGGTGTTTTGTTCATTGGAACTGCTGTAGTTGTTGTCTGAGGAGATGTGGTTGTTGTGGGTGCAGCTGTGGTTGTTGTTAGGATGACTTTGGTTGTTGTAGTCTCAGCTGTTGTTGGTCTGGGAACAGCTGTGGTTGTTGTAGGGAAAGGTGTTTTAGTCATTGTAGCTCCTGTAGTTGTCGGAGAAGATGTGGTTGTTGTGGGTGCATCTGTAGTTGTTTCGGTAGCAGCTGTTGTTGTTGTTGTTGTTGTTGTTGTTGTTGTGGGACCAGCTGGGGTTTTTGTGGTGATGGCTTTGGTTGTTGTAGCCACAGCTGTTGTTATCATAGCAGCTGATGTTGTTGATGTTGTTGTGGGAGCAGCTGTTGTTGTTGTTGTGGTGATGGCTTTGGTTGTTGTAGCCACATCTGGTGGTATCATAGCAGCTGATGTTGTTGATGTTGTTGTTGGAGCAGCTGTGGTTGTTGTGGGGACGGCAGTGGTTCTCAGAGCTGCGGCTGTGGTTGTTGTTGGTGCAGATGTGGTTGTTGTGAGGACGGCTGTGGTTGTCAGAGCTGCGGCTGTGGTTGTTGTTGGTGCAGATGTGGTTGGTGTTGTAGCTAATGTAGTTGTTGTAGAAAAAGCAGTTTTGGTCGTCGGATCTGCTGTAGTTGTTGTCGGAGAAGATGTTGTTGTTGTTAGTGTATCTGTGGTTGATGTGGGGACGGCTTTAGATGTTTTAGCCGCAGCAGTTGTGGTTGTTGTGGGAGCAGCTGTGGTTGTTGTGGGAGCAGCTGTGGTCGTTGTGGTTGTTGTGGGTTTATCTTTGGTTGTTGTGGGAGCAGCTGTGGTTGTTGTTAGAACGGCTGTGGTTGTCGGAGCTGTGGCTGTGTTTGTTGTTGGAGCAGATGTGATTGGTGTTGGAGCTAATGTAGTTGTTGTAGAGGAAGCAGTTTTGGTCGTTGGATCTGCTGTAGTTGTTGTCGGAGAAGATGCTGTTGTTGTTGGTGTATCTGTGGTTGGTGTAGGAGCAGCTGAAGTCATCGTTGGTGCTGCAGTGGTTGTTATCTTAGCATCTGATGTTGTTGATGTTGTTGTGGGAGCAGCTGTTGTTGATGTCGGGATGGGTTTAGCTGTTGTAGCCGCAGCATTTGTTGTCGTAGCAGCAGCTGTGGTTGTTGTTGGAGCAGCTGTTGTTGTTGTAGAGGAAGCTGTTGTGATCATTGGAACTGCTGTAGTTGTTGTCTGAGAAGATGTGGTTGTTGTGGGTGCATATGTGGTTGTTTCGAAAGCAGCTGTTGTTGTTGTTGTTGTTGTTGTGGGACCAGCTGGGGTTTTTGTAGTGATGGCTTTGGTTGTTGTAGCCACAGCTGTTGTTATCATAGCAGCTGATGTTGTTGATGTTGTTGTGGGAGCAGCTGTTGTTGTTGTTGTGGTGCTGGCTTTGGTTGTTGTAGCCACATCTGTTGGTATCATAGCAGCTGATGTTGTTGATGTTGTTGTTGGAGCAGTTGTGGTTGTTGTGGGGACGGCTGTGGTTCTCAGAGCTGCGGCTGTGGTTGTTGTTGGTGCAGATGTGGTTGGTGTTGTAACTAATGTAGTTGTTGTAGAGGAAGCAGTTTTGGTCGTCGGATCTGCTGCAGTTGTGGTCGGAAAATATGTTGTTGTTGTTGTTAGTGTATCTGTGGTTGATGTAGGAGCAGCTGAAGTCATCGTTGGTGCTGCAGTGGTTGTTATCATAGCATCTGATGTTGTTGATGTTGTTGTGGGAGCAGCTGTTGTTGATGTGGGGACGGCTTTAGCTGTTGTAGCCGCAGCAGTTGTTGTCATAGCAGCAGCTGTGGTTGTTGTGGGAGCAGCTGTGGTTGTTGTGGGAGCAGCTGTGGTTGTTGTGGGAACAGCTGTGGTTGTTGTAGGGGAAGCTGTTGTAGTTGTTGGAGCAGCGTTCATTGTTGTAGAGGAAGCTATTTTGGTCGTTGGATCTGCTGTGGTTGTTGTGGGAGCAGCTGTGGTTGTTGTGAGAACGGCTGTGGTTGTCGGAGCTGTGGCTGTGTTTGTTGTTGGTTCAGATGTGGTTATTGTTGGAGCTAATGTAGTTGTAGTAGAGGAAGCAGTTTTGGTCGTCGGATCTGCTGTAGTTGTTGTCGGAGAAGATGTTGTTGTTGTTAGTGGATCTGTGGTTGATGTAGGATCAGCTGAGGTCATCGTTGGTGCTGCAGTGGTTGTTATCATAGCATGTGATGTTGTTGATGTTGTTGTGGGAGCAGCTGTTGTTGATGTGGGGAAGGCTTTAGCTTTTGTAGCTGCATCAGTTGTTGTCATAGCAGCAGCAGTGGTTGTTGTGGGAGCAGCTGTGGTTGTTGTGGGAGCAGCTGTGGTTGTTGTGGGAACAGCTGTGGTTGTTGTAGGGGAAGCTGTTGTAGTTGTTGGAGCAGCTGTCATTGTTGTAGAGGAAGCTATTTTGGTCGTTGGATCTGCTTTGGTTGTTGTGGGAGCAGCTGTGGTTGTTGTTAGAACGGCTGTGGTTGTCGGAGCTGTGGCTGTGTTTGTTGTTGGAGCAGATGTGATTGGTGTTGGAGCTAATGTAGTTGTTGTAGAGGAAGCAGTTTTGGTCGTTGGATCTGCTGTAGTTGTTGTCGGAGAAGATGTTGTTGTTGTTGGTATATCTGTGGTTGGTGTAGGAGCAGCTGAAGTCATCGTTGGTGCTGCAGTGGTTGTTATCTTAGCATCTGATGTTGTTGATGTTGTTGTGGGAGCAGCTGTTGTTGATGTTGGGATGGGTTTAGCTGTTGTAGCCGCAGCATTTGTTGTCGTAGCAGCAGCTGTGGTTGTTGTTGGAGCAGCTGTTGTTGTTGTAGAGGAAGCTGTTGTGGTCGTTGGAGCTGCTGTAGTTGTTGTCGGGGAAGATGTGGTTGTTGTGGGTTTATCTTTGGTTGTTGTGGGAGCAGCTGTGGTTGTTGTGGGGACTGCTGTGGGTGTCGGAGCTGTGGCTGTGGTTGTTGTCGATGCAGATGCGGTTGTTGTGGTAGCAGCTGTGGTTGTTGTGGGAACAGCTGTGGTTGTTGTAGGGGAAGCTGTGGTTGTTGTAGGAGCAGCTGTGTTTGTTGTTGAGATTACTTTGGTTGGGATGACTTTGGTTGTTGTAGCATCAGCTTTTGTTGTTGTGGGTACATCTGTGTTTGTTGTAGGGGATGGTGTTGTGGTCATTGGAACTGCTGTAGTTGTTTTCTGAGGAGATGTGGTTGTTGTGGGTGCAGCTGTGGTTGTTGTTAGGATGACTTTGGTTGTTGTAGTCTCAGCTGTTGTTGGTCTGGGAACAGCTGTGGCTGTTGTAGGGTAAGGTGTTATGATCATTGGAACTGCTGTAGTTGTTGTCTGAGAAGATGTGGTTGTTGTGGGTGCATCTGTGGTTGTTTCGGTAGCAGCTGTTGTTGTTGTAGCCACAGCTGTTGTTGCAATAGCAGCAGATGTGGTTGTTTTGGAAGAAGGTGTTGTTGTTGTTGTTGTGGGAGCAGCTGTGGTTTTTGTGGTGATGGCTTTGGTTGTTGTAGCCGCAGCAGTTGTTGTCGTAGCAGCAGCTGAGGTTGTTGTTGGAGAAGCTGTGGTTGTTGTGGGCGCATCTGTGGTTGTTGTGGGAGAAGCTGTGGTTGTTGTGAGGATTGCTGTGGTTGTCAGACCTGTGGCTGTGGTTGTTTTTGGTTCAGATGTGGTTGGTGTAGCAGCAGCTGTTGTTGTTGTAGGAGCAGTTGTGGTTGTTGTTGGTATGGCTGTTGTTGTATCCACAGATGTTGTTGTCAAAGCAACAGCTGTTGTTGTTGTGGGAGAAGCTGTGGTTGTTGTAACTGTGACTGTGGTTGTTGTCGGTGAAGATGTGGTTGTTGTGGGAGAAGCTGTGATTGTTATTAGTGCAGCTGTGGTCGTCATAGATCCGGCTGTGGTTGTTGTGGGAGCAGCTGTGGTTGTTGTAGTGGAAGCTGTTGTGGTTGTGGGAGCTGCTGTAGTTGTTTTCAGAGAAAATGTGGTTGTTGTGGGTGCATCTGTGGTTGTTGTGGGAGCAGCTGTGGTTGTTGTGGGGATGACTTTGGTTGTTGTATCCGCAGCTTTTGTTGTCGTAGCAGTAGCTGTGGTTGTTGTGGAAACAGCTGTGGTTTTTGTAGGAGCAGTTGTAGTTGTTGTAGAGGATGCTGTTGTGGTCGTTGGATCTGCTGTGGTTGTTGTCGGAGAAGATGTTGTTGTTGTGGGTGTATCTGGGGTTGTTGTAGGAGCATCTTTAGTCGTTGTTTGTGCTGCAGTGGTTTTTGTTGGAGCAGCTGTTGTTGTAGCCACAGCTGTAGTTGTTGTAGCAGCACCAGCTATGGTTGTTGTGGGAGAAGCTGTGGTTGTTGTAGGGACGGCTGTTGTTGTAGCCGCAGAAGTTGTTGTCATAGCAGCAGCTGTGGTTGTTGTGGGATCAGCCGTGGTTGTTGTAGGGGAAGCTTTTGAGGTAGTTGGAGCTACTGTAGTTGTTGTCGGAGAAGATGTGGTTGTTGTAGGTGCATCTGTTGTAGTTGTAGCCACAGCTATACTTGTTGAAGCTGCAGCTGTAGATGTTATTGTTGTTACTGTGGTGGTAATTGTTGCGGGAGAAGCTATGTTTGTTGTGGGAGCAGCTGTGGTTGTTGTGGGCAGGGTTTTGGCTGTGGTTTCCGCAGCTGTTGTTGTAGCAGCAGCTTGGATTGTGGTTGTATCATCTGTGGTTGTTGTGGGCTCAGCTGTGGTTGTTGTAGGCACAGCTGTACTTGTCGTAGCTGCAGCTGTAGATGTCATTGGCGTTGCTGTGGTTGTAGTGGGAGCAACTGTTGTTGTTGGGATGGCTGTGGTTGTTGTTGGCCTAGCGGTATTTGTCGTAGCAGCAGCTGTGCTTGTTTTGGGGAAGCTATGGTTGTTGTATCCCCAGCAGTAGACGTCATTGCTGCTGCTGTGGTTGCTGTTGGACCAGCTGTGGTTGTTGTCATGGAAGTTGTTGTGGTTGTAGAAGCTGCTGTAGTTTTGGGAGCAGATGTGGTTGTTGTGGGTGAATCTGTGATTGTTGTTGCAGCAGCTGTGGTTGCTGTGGGCAGAGGTACGGTTGTTGTTACCACAGTTTTTGTTGTTGTAGCAGCAGCTGTTGTTGTTGATGTGGGAGTAGCTGTGATTGTTGTGGGAGAAGGTGTTGTTGTTGTTGTGGGAGCATCTGTGGTTGTTGTGGGAGTGGCTGATGTTGTTGTGGGAGCCGCTGTGGTTGTTATGGAAGAAGCTGTGGTTGTTGTGGGTGTAGCTGTGGTTGTTGTAGCCACAGCTGTACTTGTTAAAGCCGCAGCTGTATATGTTATTGGTGTTGCTCTGGTTGTAGTTGGTGCAGATGTGTTTATTGTGGGAGCAGCTGTTGTTGTTGTGGAAGCAACTGTGGTTGTTGTAGTGGAAGCTGTTGTGGTTGTGGGAGCTGCTGTAGTTGTTTTCAGAGAAAATGTGGTTGTTGTGGGTGCATCTGTGGTTGTTGTGGGAGCAGCTGTGGTTGTTGTGGGGATGACTTTGGTTGTTGTATCCGCAGCTTTTGTTGTCGTAGCAGTAGCTGTGGTTGTTGTGGAAACAGCTGTGGTTGTTGTAGGAGCAGTTGTAGTTGTTGTAGAGGATGTTGTTGTGGTCGTTGGATCTGCTGTGGTTGTTGTCGGAGAAGATGTTGTTGTTGTGGGTGTATCTGGGGTTGTTGTAGGAGCATCTTTAGTCGTTGTTTGTGCTGCAGTGGTTTTTGTTGGAGCAGATGTTGTTGTAGCCACAGCTGTAGTTGTCGTAGCAGCACCAGCTATGGTTGTTGTGGGAGAAGCTGTGGTTGTTGTAGGGACGGCTGTTGTTGTAGCCGCAGAAGTTGTTGTCATAGCAGCAGCTGTGGTTGTTGTGGGATCAGCCGTGGTTGTTGTAGGGGAAGCTTTTGAGGTAGTTGGAGCTACTGTAGTTGTTGTCGGAGAAGATGTGGTTGTTGTAGGTGCATCTGTTGTAGTTGTAGCCACAGCTATACTTGTTGAAGCTGCAGCTGTAGATGTTATTGTTGTTACTGTGGTGGTAATTGTTGCGGGAGAAGCTATGTTTGTTGTGGGAGCAGCTGTGGTTGTTGTGGGCAGGGTTTTGGCTGTGGTTTCCGCAGCTGTTGTTGTAGCAGCAGCTTGGATTGTGGTTGTATCATCTGTGGTTGTTGTGGGCTCAGCTGTGGTTGTTGTAGCCACAGCTGTACTTGTCGTAGCTGCAGCTGTAGATGTCATTGGCGTTGCTGTGGTTGTAGTGGGAGCAACTGTTGTTGTTGGGATGGCTGTGGTTGTTGTTGGCCTAGCGGTATTTGTCGTAGCAGCAGCTGTGCTTGTTTTGGGGGAAGCTATGGTTGTTGTATCCCCAGCAGTAGACGTCATTGCTGCTGCTGTGGTTGCTGTTGGACCAGCTGTGGTTGTTGTCATGGAAGTTGTTGTGGTTGTAGAAGCTGCTGTAGTTTTGGGAGCAGATGTGGTTGTTGTGGGTGAATCTGTGATTGTTGTTGCAGCAGCTGTGGTTGCTGTGGGCAGAGGTACGGTTGTTGTTACCACAGTTTTTGTTGTTGTAGCAGCAGCTGTTGTTGTTGATGTGGGAGTAGCTGTGATTGTTGTGGGAGAAGGTGTTGTTGTTGTTGTGGGAGCATCTGTGGTTGTTGTGGGAGTGGCTGATGTTGTTGTGGGAGCCGCTGTGGTTGTTATGGAAGAAGCTGTGGTTGTTGTGGGTGTAGCTGTGGTTGTTGTAGCCACAGCTGTACTTGTTAAAGCCGCAGCTGTATATGTTATTGGTGTTGCTCTGGTTGTAGTTGGTGCAGATGTGTTTATTGTGGGAGCAGCTGTTGTTGTTGTGGAAGCAACTGTGGTTGTTGTAGTGGAAGCTGTTGTGGTTGTGGGAGCTGCTGTAGTTGTTTTCAGAGAAAATGTGGTTGTTGTGGGTGCATCTGTGGTTGTTGTGGGAGCAGCTGTGGTTGTTGTGGGGATGACTTTGGTTGTTGTATCCGCAGCTTTTGTTGTCGTAGCAGTAGCTGTGGTTGTTGTGGAAACAGCTGTGGTTTTTGTAGGAGCAGTTGTAGTTGTTGTAGAGGATGCTGTTGTGGTCGTTGGATCTGCTGTGGTTGTTGTCGGAGAAGATGTTGTTGTTGTGGGTGTATCTGGGGTTGTTGTAGGAGCATCTTTAGTCGTTGTTTGTGCTGCAGTGGTTTTTGTTGGAGCAGCTGTTGTTGTAGCCACAGCTGTAGTTGTTGTAGCAGCACCAGCTATGGTTGTTGTGGGAGAAGCTGTGGTTGTTGTAGGGACGGCTGTTGTTGTAGCCGCAGAAGTTGTTGTCATAGCAGCAGCTGTGGTTGTTGTGGGATCAGCCGTGGTTGTTGTAGGGGAAGCTTTTGAGGTAGTTGGAGCTACTGTAGTTGTTGTCGGAGAAGATGTGGTTGTTGTAGGTGCATCTGTTGTAGTTGTAGCCACAGCTATACTTGTTGAAGCTGCAGCTGTAGATGTTATTGTTGTTACTTTGGTGGTAATTGTTGCGGGAGAAGCTATGTTTGTTGTGGGAGCAGCTGTGGTTGTTGTGGGCAGGGTTTTGGCTGTGGTTTCCGCAGCTGTTGTTGTAGCAGCAGCTTGGATTGTGGTTGTATCATCTGTGGTTGTTGTGGGCTCAGCTGTGGTTGTTGTAGCCACAGCTGTACTTGTCGTAGCTGCAGCTGTAGATGTCATTGGCGTTGCTGTGGTTGTAGTGGGAGCAACTGTTGTTGTTGGGATGGCTGTGGTTGTTGTTGGCCTAGCGGTATTTGTCGTAGCAGCAGCTGTGCTTGTTTTGGGGGAAGCTATGGTTGTTGTATCCCCAGCAGTAGACGTCATTGCTGCTGCTGTGGTTGCTGTTGGACCAGCTGTGGTTGGTGTCATGGAAGTTGTTGTGGTTGTAGAAGCTGCTGTAGTTTTGGGAGCAGATGTGGTTGTTGTGGGTGAATCTGTGATTGTTGTTGCAGCAGCTGTGGTTGCTGTGGGCAGAGGTACGGTTGTTGTTACCACAGTTTTTGTTGTTGTAGCAGCAGCTGTTGTTGTTGATGTGGGAGTAGCTGTGGTTGTTGTGGGAGTGGCTGATGTTGTTGTGGGAGCCGCTGTGGTTGTTATGGAAGAAGCTGTGGTTGTTGTGGGTGTAGCTGTGGTTGTTGTAGCCACAGCTGTACTTGTTAAAGCCGCAGCTGTATATGTTATTGGTGTTGCTGTGGTTGTAGTTGGTGCAGATGTGTTTATTGTGGGAGCAGCTGTTGTTGTTGTGGAAGCAGCTGTGGTTGTTGTAGTGGAAGCTGTTGTGGTTGTGGGAGCTGCTGTAGTTGTTTTTAGAGAAAATGTGGTTGTTGTGGGTGCATCTGTGGTTGTTGTGGGAGCAGCTGTGGTTGTTGTGGGGATGACTTTGGTTGTTGTATCCGCAGCTTTTGTTGTCGTAGCAGTAGCTGTGGTTGTTGTGGAAACAGCTGTGGTTGTTGTAGGAGCAGTTGTAGTTGTTGTAGAGGATGCTGTTGTGGTCGTTGGATCTGCTGTGGTTGTTGTCGGAGAAGATGTTGTTGTTGTGGGTGTATCTGGGGTTGTTGTAGGAGCATCTTTAGTCGTTGTTTGTGCTGCAGTGGTTTTGTTGGAGCAGCTGTTGTTGTAGCCACAGCTGTAGTTGTTGTAGCAGCACCAGCTATGGTTGTTGTGGGAGAAGCTGTGGTTGTTGTAGGGACGGCTGTTGTTGTAGCCGCATAAGTTGTTGTCATAGCAGCAGCTGTGGTTGTTGTGGGATCAGCCGTGGTTGTTGTAGGGGGAAGCTTTTGAGGTAGTTGGAGCTACTGTAGTTGTTGTCGGAGAAGATGTGGTTGTTGTAGGTGCATCTGTTGTAGTTGTAGCCACAGCTATACTTGTTGAAGCTGCAGCTGTAGATGTTATTGTTGTTACTGTGGTGGTAATTGTTGCGGGAGAAGCTATGTTTGTTGTGGGAGCAGCTGTGGTTGTTGTGGGCAGGGTTTTGGCTGTGGTTTCCGCAGCTGTTGTTGCAGCAGCAGCTTGGATTGTGGTTGTATCATCTGTGGTTGTTGTGGGCTCAGCTGTGGTTGTTGTAGCCACAGCTGTACTTGTCGTAGCTGCAGCTGTAGATGTCATTGGCGTTGCTGTGGTTGTAGTGGGAGCAACTGTTGTTGTTGGGATGGCTGTGGTTGTTGTTGGCCTAGCGGTATTTGTCGTAGCAGCAGCTGTGCTTGTTTTTGGGGGAAGCTATGGTTGTTGTATCCCCAGCAGTAGACGTCATTGCTGCTGCTGTGGTTGCTGTTGGACCAGCTGTGTTTGTTGTCATGGAAGTTGTTGTGGTTGTAGAAGCTGCTGTAGTTTTGGGAGCAGATGTGGTTGTTGTGGGTGAATCTGTGATTGTTGTTGCAGCAGCTGTGGTTGCTGTGGGCAGAGGTACGGTTGTTGTTACCACAGTTTTTGTTGTTGTAGCAGCAGCTGTTGTTGTTGATGTGGGAGTAGCTGTGATTGTTGTGGGAGAAGGTGTTGTTGTTGTTGTGGGAGCATCTGTGGTTGTTGTGGGAGTGGCTGATGTTGTTGTGGGAGCCGCTGTGGTTGTTATGGAAGAAGCTGTGGTTGTTGTGGGTGTAGCTGTGGTTGTTGTAGCCACAGCTGTACTTGTTAAAGCCGCAGCTGTATATGTTATTGGTGTTGCTGTGGTTGTAGTTGGTGCAGATGTGTTTATTGTGGGAGCAGCTGTTGTTGTTGTGGAAGCAGCTGTGGTTGTTGTAGTGGAAGCTGTTGTGGTTGTGGGAGCTGCTGTAGTTGTTTTCAGAGAAAATTTGGTTATTGTGGGTGCATCTGTGGTTGTTGTGGGAGCAGCTGTGGTTGTTGTGGGGATGACTTTGGTTGTTGTATCCGCAGCTTTTGTTGTCGTAGCAGTAGCTGTGGTTGTTGTGGAAACAGCTGTGGTTGTTGTAGGAGCAGTTGTAGTTGTTGTAGAGGATGCTGTTGTGGTCGTTGGATCTGCTGTGGTTGTTGTCGGAGAAGATGTTGTTGTTGTGGGTGTATCTGGGGTTGTTGTAGGAGCATCTTTAGTCGTCGTTTGTGCTGAAGTGGTTTTGTTGGAGCAGCTGTTGTTGTAGCCACAGCTGTAGTTGTTGTAGCAGCACCAGCTATGGTTGTTGTGGGAGAAGCTGTGGTTGTTGTAGGGACGGCTGTTGTTGTAGCCGCAGAAGTTGTTGTCATAGCAGCAGCTGTGGTTGTTGTGGGATCAGCCGTGGTTGTTGTAGGGGAAGCTTTTGAGGTAGTTGGAGCTACTGTAGTTGTTGTCGGAGAAAATGTGGTTGTTGTAGGTGCATCTGTTGTAGTTGTAGCCACAGCTATACTTGTTGAAGCTGCAGCTGTAGATGTTATTGTTGTTACTGTGGTGGTAATTGTTGCGGGAGAAGCTATGTTTGTTGTGGGAGCAGCTGTGGTTGTTGTGGGCAGGGTTTTGGCTGTGGTTTCTGCAGCTGTTGTTGTAGCAGCAGCTTGGATTGTGGTTGTATCATCTGTGGTTGTTGTGGGCTCAGCTGTGGTTGTTGTAGCCACAGCTGTACTTGTCGTAGCTGCAGCTGTAGATGTCATTGGCGTTGCTGTGGTTGTAGTGGGAGCAACTGTTGTTGTTGGGATGGCTGTGGTTGTTGTTGGCCTAGCGGTATTTGTCGTAGCAGCAGCTGTGCTTGTTTTGGGGGAAGCTATGGTTGTTGTATCCCCAGCAGTAGACGTCATTGCTGCTGCTGTGGTCGCTGTTGGACCAGCTGTGTTTGTTGTCATGGAAGTTGTTGTGGTTGTAGAAGCTGCTGTAGTTTTGGGAGCAGATGTGGTTGTTGTCGGTGAATCTGTGATTGTTGTTGCAGCAGCTGTGGTTGCTGTGGGCAGAGGTACGGTTGTTGTTACCACAGTTTTTGTTGTTGTAGCAGCAGCTGTTGTTGTTGATGTGGGAGTAGCTGTGATTGTTGTGGGAGAAGGTGTTGTTGTTGTTGTGGGAGCATCTGTGGTTGTTGTGGGAGTGGCTGATGTTGTTGTGGGAGCCGCTGTGGTTGTTATGGAAGAAGCTGTGGTTGTTGTGGGTGTAGCTGTGGTTGTTGTAGCCACAGCTGTACTTGTTAAAGCCACAGCTGTATATGTTATTGGTGTTGCTGTGGTTGTAGTTGGTGCAGATGTGTTTATTGTTGGAGCAGCTGTTGTTGTTGTGGAAGCAGCTGTGGTTGTTTTGGGCAGGGTTTTGTGTGTTGTTGCCGCAGCTGTTGTTGTTTCAGCATTAGCTGTGCTTGTGGTTGGTGCAGCTGTGGTTGTTGTTGGCTCAGCTGTTGTTGTCGCAGCAGCACCTTTGGTTGTGGTTGAAGCAGCTGTGGTTGTTGTAGCTGCTTCAGGAGATGTTATTGGTGTTGATGTGGTTGTCGTAGCTGCAGCTGTAGATGTCGTTTGTGTGGCTGTGGTTGTTGTGGGAGCAGCTGTTGTTGGCACGGCTGTGGTTGTTGTTGGCACATCTGTTGTTGTTGTAGCAGCAGCTGTAGTTATTTTGGGGGAAGCTGTGGTTGTTGTGGGTGCGGCTGTTGTTGTTGTAGCCACAGATGTACTTGTTGTAGCTGCAGCTGTAGATGTCATTGGTTTTGCTGTAGTTATTGTGGGAGCAGCTGTTGTTGATGGGACGGCTGTGGTTATTGTTGGCACATCTGTTGTTGTCGTAGCAACAGCTGTGGTTGTATTGGGGAAGCTATGGTTGCGGTAAGGGAAGCTGTTGTGTTTGTGGGATCTACTGCAGTTGTGGAAGCAGATTTGGTTGTTGTGGGTAAATCTTTGATTGTTGTTGGAGCAGCTGTGGTTGTTGTGGTCAGGGCTTCGATTGTTGTAGCAGCTTTTGTTGTAGTAGTCGTGTTATTCTGGAGTTCTGTATAAAAAAATATTTGATTTCGACCATTAAAATTATACTAGAAATCTGAAAAACTTGCTCAACTTAATTAGTTGGCAACCCAATACCAAAGGCCAGCCCCCCGTCATGTGTTTGAATTTTAATACGTATTGTGTTTAGTTTCATCCTTACCAGCATTGATACTGCCAGTAACAACGTCCAAGAAGACTGTCGACGTGTTTATGGATGTCTTGAGGGAGTCCTCTACATTTGTAACGTTAGGGACCACAGACTGGTTTGTGAAGATCAAGTTGGTTGTCACACCCACAGAACCAGACCTAAATATCAAAGAATAGAATTAATGTGAAATGCAATAAAAGTTATTATTGTTATTAGTAGTAGTATTAGTATTATTAAAATATGGTAAAGATGTGATTAATACACTTAATCTATCTGCAATTAAGTAAGCTGTAGAAATGTGGACCAAAAGGAGAACTGAACATACCAGAAACGGATGATGACGCATCTGAGGAAGATTACAGGATATATTCCTTTGTATCCTCGATTCAACTGTAGAAAGAAATCAGTGCACACAGTAAGCAATAAAAGGAAGAAAAAAACAAGTAACTCACAAGCAAGTTTTGTTTTAAATTGTCCATTTCAATATTCCTGCTGATGTTGATGACAAACATTTACCTCAGATGTGACATTTAAAGCCAGAGAAAGGTACTCCTTGGACTGTGGACTTTTGTAGGCTTCCAAAAACGTTCCTTGCAGCCGGAACTGTAGAATAAGTACACCTTCATTTGTTGTTGGATGGCCAGTGGAATCATTGGTTGGGGAAACAGTAGTTGTTGGAGCAACAGGTTTTGTTGTTGTAGCAGTAGCTGTAGTTGTCGTTGGTACAGCTGTGGTTATCATTGGTGAAGCTGTGGTTGTTGTCTGAGCAACTGTGGTTGTTTTGGCGGAAGCTGTGGTTGTTGTGGGGGTGGCTATGGTTGTTGTACGAACAGCTGTGGTTGTTGTGGGGATGGCTGTTCTTGTTGTAGCCATAGCTGTTGTTGTCGTAGCAGCATCTGTGGTTGATCTGGGGGAAGGTTTGGTTGTTGTATCCCCCGCAGTAGACAAAATTGGTACTGCTGTTGTCATTGCGGTAGCAGCTGTGGTTACAGCTGTGGTGGTTTTAACTGTGGCTATGGTTGTTGTCGGTGCAGATGTAGTTGATGTGGGAGCAGCTGTGATTGTCATGGGTGCAGCTGTGGTCGTTGTAGGGGAAGCTCTTGTGGTTGTTGTCGGGGAAGCTCTTGTGGTTATGGGAGCTGCTGTAGTTGTCTGAGAGAATGTGGTTGTTGGGGGTGCATCTGTGGTTGTTATGGGAACAACTGTGGTTGTTGTGGGGCTGGCTTTGGTTGTTGTAGAGGAAGCTGCTATGTTCGGAGATGATGTGGTTCTTGTGTGTGCATCTGTGGTTGTTGTGGGAGCAGCTGTGGTTGTTGTGTGGACGGCTGTGGTTGTTGGAGCTGTGGCTGTGGTTGTTGTTGGTGCAGATGTGGTTGGTGTAGCAGCAGCTGTTGTGGTTGTGGGAGCTGCTGTAGTTGTTTTCAGAGAAAATGTGGTTGGTGTGGGTGCATCTGTGGTTGTTGTGGGAGCAGCTGTGGTTGTTGTGGGGACAACTTTGGTTGTTCTAGCCGCAGCTGTTGTTGTCCAAGCAGTAGCTGTGGTTGTTGTTGGAGCTGCTGTACTTGTTGTAGAGGAAGCTGTTGTGGTCGGTGGATCTGCTGTAGTTGTTGTCGGGGAAGATGTTGTTGTTGTTGGTGTATCTGTGGTTGTTTTAAGGGGAGCTGTTGTGGTTGTGGGAGCTGCTGTAGTTGTTGTCAGAGAAAATGTAGTTGTTGTGGGTTTATCTGTGGTTGTTGATGGAGCAGCTCTGGTTGTTGTGGGGAAGAATTTGATTGTTGTAGCTGCAGCAGTTGTTGTCGTAGTATCTGCTGTTGTTGTTGTGGGATCAGCTATGGTTGTTGTAGAGGAAGCTGTTGTAGTCGTTGGAGCTGCTGTTGTTGTTGCCGGAGAAGATGTGGTTGTTGTGGGTGCATCTGTGGTTGTTGTAGGAACAGCTGTGGTTGTTGTTGGTGCAGATGTGGTTGTGTCGGTAGCATTTCTGGTTGTTAGCGCTGCAGTTGTAGTTGTTGTGGGGATGGCTGTTGTTGTTGTAGCCTCAGCTGTTGTTATCATAGCAGCAGCTGTTGTTGTCATAGGGGAAGCTGTGGTTGTTGTGGGAACAGCTGTTGTTGTTGTGGGGACAGTTGTTGTTTTTATAGCCACAGCTGTGGTTGTCGTAGCAGCAGCAGCTGTAGTTGTTGTGGGAGAAGCTGTGGTTGTTTTGGATGGAGCTATGGTTGTTGTGGGAGCAGCTGTTTTTGTTGCTGGGATGACTTTGGTTGTTGTTGGGATGACTTTGCTTGTTGTAGCCTCAGCTGTTGTTGGTCTGGGAACAGCTGTGGTTGTTGGTAGATCAGCTGTGGTTGTAGTGGGTACAGCTGTGGTTGTTGTAGGGGAAGGTGTTTTGGTCATTTGAGCTGCTGTAGTTGTTGTCGGAGAAGATGTGGTTGTTTTGAGTGCATCTTTGGTTGTTTCGATAGCAGCTGTTGTTGTTGTAGCCACAGCTGTTGTTGACGTAACAGCAGCTGTGGTTGTTGTGGAAGAAGGTGTTGTTGTTGTTGCCGCAGCTGTTGTTATCATAGCATCTGATGTTGTTGATGTTGTTGTGGGAGCAGCTGTTGTGGCTGTGGGGTCGGCTTTAGTTGTTGAAGCCACAAAAGTTGTTGTCATAGCAGCAGCTGTGGTTGTTGTAGGAATAGCTGTATTTGTTGTCGGAGAAGATGTGGTTGTTGTGGGTGCATCTGTTGTTGTTCTGGGAGAAGCTGTGGTGGATGAGGAGACGGCTGTGGGTGTCTGAGCTGTGGCTGTGGTTGTTGTCGATGCAGATGTGGTTGTTGTGGTAGCAGCTGTGGTTGTTGTGGGAACAGCTGTGGTTGTTGTAGGGGAAGATGTTGTAGTTGTTGGAGCAGCTGTCATTGTTGTAGAGGAAGCTGTTGTGGTCGTTGGATCTGCTGTGGTTGTCATGGGAGAAGCTGTGTTTGTTGTGAGGATGGCTGTGGTTGTCGGAGCTGTGGCTGTGGTTGTAGTTGGTGCATTTGTGGTTGGTGTTGGAGCTGCTGTAGTTGTTGTAGAGGAAGCAGATTTGGTCGTTGGATATGCTGTAGTTGTTGTTGGTGAAGATGTTGTTGTTGTTGGTGTATCTGTGGTTGTTGTAGGAGCAGTTGTAGTCATCGTTGGTGCTGCAGTGGTTGTTATCATAGCATCTGATGTTGTTGATGTTGTTGTGGGAGCAGCTGTTGTTGATGTGTGGACGGCTTTAGTTGTTATAGCCGCAGCATTTGTTGTCATAGCAGCAGCAGTGGTTGTTGTTGGAGCAGCTGTGATTGTTGTAGATGAAGCTGTTGTGGTCGTTGGAGCTGCTGTAGTTGTTGTCGGGGAAGATGTGGTTGTTGTGGGGGCATCTGTGTTTGTTGTGGGAGCAGCTGTGGTTGTTGTGGGGATGGCTGTGGGTGTCGGAGCTGTAGCTGTGGTTGTTGTCGATGCAGATGTGGTTGTTTTGGTAGCAGCTGTGGTTGATGTGGGAACAGCTGTGGTTGTTGTAGGGGAAGCTGTTGTAGTTGTTGGAGCAGCTGGCGTTGTTGTAGAGGAAGCTGTTGTGGTCGTTGGATTTGCTGTGGTTGTTGTGGGAGCATATGTGGTTGTTGTGAGGATGGCTGTGGTTGTCGGAGCTGTGGCTGTTGTTGTTGTGGGAGCAGCTGTGGTTGTTGTGCGGATGGCTGGTGTTGTAGCCACAACTGTTGTAATCAAACCAACAGCTGTTGTTGTTGTAAGGGAAACAGTGGTTGTTGTGGGAGCAGCTTTAGTCGTCATTGGTGCTGCAGTGGTTGTAGTGGGAGCAGCTGTTGTTGTTGTTGTAATGGATGTTGTTGTTGTAGCCACAGCTTTAGTTGTCGTAGCAGCATCAGCTGTGGTTGTTGTGGGAAAAACTGTGGTTGTTGTGGGTGAAGATGTGGTTTTTGTTGGAGCAGCTGTTATTGTTATGAGTGCAGCTGTGGTCGTCGTTCCTCCGGCTGTGGTTGTAGTGGGAGCAGCTGTGGTTGTTGTAGGGGAAGCTGTTGTGGTTGTGGGAGCTGCTGTAGTTGTTTTCAGAGAAAATGTGGTTGGTATGGGTGCATTTGTGGTTGTTGTGGGAGCAGCTGTGGTTGTTGTGGGGACAACTTTGGTTGTTATAGCCGCAGCTGTTGTTGTCGTAGCAGTAGCTGTGTTTGTTGTGGAAATAGCTGTGGTTGTTGTTGGAGCTGCTGTACTTTTTGTAGAGGAAGCTGTTGCGGTCGTTGGATCTGCTGTAGTTGTTGCTGGAGAAGATGTTGTTGGTGTATCTGTGGTTGTTGTAGGAGCAGCTGTAGTCATCGTTGGTGCTGCAGTGGTTGTTGTGGGAGCAGCTGATGTTCTTGTGGTGATGGCTGTTATTGATGTAGCCACAGCTTTAGTTGTCGTAGCAGCTGTGGTTGTTGTGGGAGCAGCTGTCGTTGTTGTGGGGATGGTTTTGATTGTTGTAGCTGCAGCAGTTGTTGTCGTAGCATCTGCTGTGGTTGTTGTGGGATTAGCTATGGCTGTTGTAGAGGAAGATGTTGTTGTCATTGGAGCTGCTGCTGTTGTTGCCGCAGAAGATGTGGTTGTTGTGGGTCCATCTGTGGTTGTTGTGGGAGCAGCTGTGGTTGTTTGTTGTGGAGATGTGGTTGTGTCGGTACCAGCTCTGGTTCTTGGCACATTAGCTGCAGTTGTTTTGGGGATGGCTGTTGTTGTTGTAAACTCAGCTGTTGTTATCATAGCAGCAGCTGTTTTTGTTGTTGTAGGAGAAGCTGTGGTTGTTGTGGGAGCAGCTGTTGTTGTTGTGGGGACAGCTGTTGTTGTTGTGGGGACAGCTGTTGTTTTTATAGCCACAGCTGTAGTTGTTGTTACAGTAGCAGCTGTAGATGTTGTGGGAGCAGCTGTGGTTGTTGTGGGTAGAGCAGTGGTTGTTGTGGGAGCAGCTGTGGTTGTTGTGGGTACAGCTGTGGTTGTTGTGGGAGCAGCTGTATTTGTTGTTGAGATGACTTTGGTTGTTGTTGGGATTACTTTAGTTGTTGTAGCCTCAGCTGTTGTTGTTGTGGGAACAGCTGTGGTTATTGTTAGAACAGCTGTGGTTGTTGTGGGGCTGGCTTGGGTTGTTGTAGAGGAAGCTGCTATGGTCGGAGATGATGTGGTTCTTGTGTGTGCATCTGTGGTTGTTGTGGGAGCAGCTGTGGTTGTTGTGTGGACGGCTGTGGTTGTTGGAGCTGTGGCTGTGGTTGTTGTTGGTGCAGATGTGGGTGGTGTAGCAGCAGCTGTTGTGGTTGTGGGAGCTGCTGTAGTTGTTTTCAGAGAAAATGTGGTTGGTGTGGGTGCATCTGTGGTTGTTGTGGGAGCAGCTGTGTTTGTTGTGGGGACGACTTTGGTTGTTCTAGCCGCAGCTGTTGTTGTCCAAGCAGTAGCTGTGGTTGTTGTTGGAGCTGCTGTACTTGTTGTAGAGGAAGCTGTTGTGGTCGGTGGATCTGCTGTAGTTGTTGTCGGGGAAGATGTTGTTGTTGTTGGTGTATCTGTGGTTGTTTTAAGGGGAGCTGTTGTGGTTGTGGGAGCTGCTGTAGTTGTTGTCAGAGAAAATGTAGTTGTTGTGGGTTTATCTGTGGTTGTTGATGGAGCAGCTCTGGTTGTTGTGGGGAAGAATTTGATTGTTGTAGCTGCAGCAGTTGTTGTCGTAGTATCTGCTGTTGTTGTGGGATCAGCTATGGTTGTTGTAGAGGAAGCTGTTGTAGTCGTTGGAGCTGCTGTTGTTGTTGCCGGAGAAGATGTGGTGGTTGTGGGTGCATCTGTGGTTGTTGTAGGAACAGCTGTGGTTGTTGTTGGTGCAGATGTGGTTGTGTCGGTAGCATTTCTGGTTGTTGGCGCTGTAGTTGTTGTGGGGATGGCTGTTGTTGTTGTAGCCTCAGCTGTTGTTATCATAGCAGCAGCTGTTGTTGTCATAGGGGAAGCTGTGGTTGTTGTGGGAACAGCTGTTGTTGTTGTGGGGACAGTTGTAGTTTTTATAGCCACAGCTGTGGTTGTCGTAGCACCAGCAGCTGTAGTTGTTGTGGGAGAAGCTGTGGTTGTTTTGGATGGAGCTATGGTTGTTGTGGGAGCAGCTGTTTTTGTTGCTGGGATGACTTTGGTTGTTGTTGGGATGACTTTGGTTGTTATAGCCTCAGCTGTTGTTGTGGGAACAGCTGTGGTTATGGTGGGTACAGCTGTGGTTGTTGTAGGGGAAGGTGTGGTGTTCATTGGAACTGCTGTAGTTGTTGTCTGAGAAGATGTGGTTGTTGTGAGTGCAGCTGTGGTTGTTGTTGGGATGACTTTGCTTGTTGTAGCCTCAGCTGTTGTTGGTCTGGGAACAGCTGTGGTTGTTGGTAGATCAGCTGTGGTTGTAGTGGGTACAGCTGTGGTTGTTGTAGGGGAAGGTGTTTTGGTCATTTGAGCTGCTGTAGTTGTTGTCGGAGAAGATGTGGTTGTTTTGAGTGCATCTGTGGTTGTTTCGATAGCAGCTGTTGTTGTTGTAGCCACAGCTGTTGTTGACGTAACAGCAGCTGTGGTTGTTGTGGAAGAAGGTGTTGTTGTTGTTGCCGCAGCTGTTGTTATCATAGCATCTGATGTTGTTGATGTTGTTGTGGGAGCAGCTGTTGTGGCTGTGGGGTCGGCTTTAGTTGTTGAAGCCACAAAAGTTGTTGTCATAGCAGCAGCTGTGGTTGTTGTAGGAATAGCTGTATTTGTTGTCGGAGAAGATGTGGTTGTTGTGGGTGCAGTTGTAGTCATCGTTGGTGCTGCAGTGATTGTTATCATAGCATCTGATGTTGTTGATGTTGTTGTGGGAGCAGCTGTTGTTGATGTGTGGACGGCTTTAGTTGTTATAGCCGCAGCATTTGTTGTCATAGCAGCAGCAGTGGTTGTTGTTGGAGCAGCTGTGATTGTTGTAGATGAAGCTGTTGTGGTTGTTGGAGCTGCTGTAGTTGTTGTCGGGGAAGATGTGGTTGTTGTGGGGGCATCTGTGTTTGTTGTGGGAGCAGCTGTGGTTGTTGTGGGGATGGCTGTAGGTGTCGGAGCTGTAGCTGTGGTTGTTGTCGATGCAGATGTGGTTGTTTTGGTAGCAGCTGTGGTTGATGTGGGAACAGCTGTGGTTGTTGTAGGGGAAGCTGTTGTAGTTGTTGGAGCAGCTGGCGTTGTTGTAGAGGAAGCTGTTGTGGTCGTTGGATTTGCTGTGGTTGTTGTGGGAGCATATGTGGTTGTTGTGAGGATGGCTGTGGTTGTCGGAGCTGTGGCTGTTGTTGTTGTGGGAGCAGCTGTGGTTGTTGTGCGGATGGCTGGTGTTGTAGCCACAACTGTTGTTATCAAACCAGCAGCTGTTGTTGTTGTAAGGGAAACAGTGGTTGTTGTGGGAGCAGCTTTAGTCGTCATTGGTGCTGCAGTGGTTGTAGTGGGAGCAGCTGTTGTTGTTGTTGTAATGGATGTTGTTGTTGTAGCCACAGCTGTAGTTGTCGTAGCAGCATCAGCTGTGGTTGTTGTGGGAAAAACTGTGGTTGTTGTGGGTGAAGATGTGGTTTTTGTTGGAGCAGCTGTTATTGTTATGAGTGCAGCTGTGGTCGTCATTCCTCCGGCTGTGGTTGTAGTGGGAGCAGCTGTGGTTGTTGTAGGGGAAGCTGTTGTGGTTGTGGGAGCTGCTTTAGTTGTTTTCAGAGAAAATGTGGTTGGTATGGGTGCATTTGTGGTTGTTGTGGGAGCAGCTGTGGTTGTTGTGGGGACGCCTTTGGTTGTTATAGCCGCAGCTGTTGTTGTCGTAGCAGTAGCTATGTTTGTTGTGGAAATAGCTGTGGTTGTTGTTGGAGCTGCTGTACGTTTTGTAGAGGAAGCTGTTGCGGTCGTTGGATCTGCTGTAGTTGTTGTTGGAGAAGATGTTGTTGGTGTATCTGTGGTTGTTGTAGGAGCAGCTGTAGTCATCGTTGGTGCTGCAGTGGTTGTTGTGGGAGCAGCTGATGTTCTTGTGGTGATGGCTGTTATTGTTGTAGCCACAGCTTTAGTTGTCGTAGCAGCTGTGGTTGTTGTGGGAGCAGCTGTCGTTGTTGTGGGGATGGTTTTGATTGTTGTAGCTGCAGCAGTTGTTGTCGTAGCATCTGCTGTGGTTGTTGTGGGATTAGCTATGGCTGTTGTAGAGGAAGATGTTGTTGTTATTGGAGCTGCTGCTGTTGTTGCCGCAGAAGATGTGGTTGTTGTGGGTCCATCTGTGGTTGTTGTGGGAGCAGCAGTGGTTGTTTGTTGTGCAGATGTGGTTGTGTCGGTACCAGCTCTGGTTCTTGGCACATTAGCTGCAGTTGCTGTTGTTGTTGTAAACTCAGCTGTTGTTATCATAGCAGCAGCTGTTGTTGTTGTTGTAGGAGAAGCTGTGGTTGTTGTGGGAGCAGCTGTTGTTGTTGTGGGGACAGCTGTTGTTGTTGTGGGGACAACTGTTGTTTTTATAGCCACAGCTGTAGTTGTTGTTGCAGTAGCAGCTGTAGATGTTGTGGGAGCAGCTGTGGTTGTTGTGGGTACAGCAGTGGTTGTTGTGGGAGCAGCTGTGGTTGTTGTGGGTACAGCTGTGGTTGTTGTGGGAGCAGCTGTATTTGTTGTTGAGATGACTTTGGTTGTTGTTGGGATTACTTTAGTTGTTGTAGCCTCAGCTGTTGTTGTTGTGGGAACAGCTGTGGTTATTGTTAGAACAGCTGTGGTTGTTGTGGGTACAGCTGTGGTTGTTGTAGGGGAATGTGTTGTGTTCATTGGAACTGCTGTAGTTGTTGTCTGAGAAGATGTGGTTATTATGGTTACAGCTGTGGTTATAGTAAGGGAAGGTGATTTGGTCATTGGAGCTGCTGTAGTTGTTGTCGGAGAAAATGTGGTTGTTGTGAGTGCATCTGTGGTTGTTTTGGTAGCAGCTGTTGTTATTGTAGCCACAGCTGTTGTTGCTGTAGCAGCAGCTGTGGTTGTTGTGGAAGAAGGTGTTGTTGTTGTTGTTGTTGAGGGAGCAGCTGTGGTTTTTGTGGTGATGCCTTTGGTTGTTGTAACCACATCTGTTGCTATCATAGCAGCTGATTTTGTTGATGTTGTTGTGGGAGCAACGGTTGTTGTTGTTGTGGGGACGGCATTAGTTGTTGTATCCGCAGATGTTGTTTTCAAAGCAACAGCTGTTGTAGTTGTTGTGGGAGCAGCTGTTGCTGTTTTGGCCACAGCTGTAGTTGTCGTAGCAGCATCAGCTGTGGTTGTTGTGGGAGAAGCTGTGGTTGTTGTGGGTACAGCAGTGGTTATTGTGGGTACAGCAGTGGTTGTTGTAACTGTGGCTGTGGTTGTTGTTGGTGCATCTGTGGTTGTTGTGGAAGAAGGTGTTGTTGTTGTGGGAGCAGCTGTTGTTGTTGTTGTTGTGGGGACGGCTTTAGTTGTTGTATCCGCAGATGTTGTTTTCAAAGCAACAGCTGTTGTAGTTGTTGTGGGAGCAGCTGTTGCTGTTGTGGCCACAGCTGTAGTTGTCGTAGCAGCATCAGCTGTGGTTGTTGTGGGAGAAGCTGTGGTTGTTGTGGGTACAGCAGTGGTTATTGTGGGTACAGCAGTGGTTGTTGTAACTGTGGCTGTGGTTGTTGTTGGTGCATCTGTGGTTGTGGAAGAAGGTGTTGTTGTTGTTGTTGTGGGAGCAGCTGTGAGTTTTGTGGTGATTGCTTTGGTTGTTGTAGACACAGCTGTTGTTATCATAGCATCTGATATTGTTGTTGTTGTTGTGGGGACGACTTTAGTTGTTGTAGCCGCAGCAGTTGTTGTCGTAGCAGCAACTGTGGTTGTTGTTGGAGCAGCTGTGGTTGTTGTGGGGACGGCTGTTGGTGTTGGACCTGCGGCTGTGGTTATTGTTGGTGCTGATGTGGTTGTTGTGAGGACGCCTGTGGTTGTCAGAGCTGCGGCTGTGGTTGTTGTTGGTTCAGATGTGGTTGGTGAAGCTGCAGCTGTTGTTGTTGTAGGAGCAGCTGTGGTTGTTGTTGAGATGGATGTTGTTGTATCCGCAGATGTTGTTGTCAAAGCAACAGCTGTTGTTGTTGTTGTGGGAGCAGCTGTTGTTGTTTTGGGGACAGATGTTGCTGTTGTGGCCACAGCTGTAGTTGTCATAGCAGCATCAGCTGTGGTTGTTGTGGGATAAGCTGTGGTTGTTGTGGGTACAGCTGTGGTTGTTGTAACTGTGGCTGTGGTTGTTGTCGGTGAAGATGTGGTTGTTGTGGGAGCAGCTGTGATTGTTATTAGTGCAACGCTGGTCGTCGTGGCTCCGGCTGTGGCTGTTGTGGGAGCAGCTGTGGTTGTTGTAGTGGAAGCTGTTGTGTTTGTGGGAGCTGCTGTAGTTGTTTTCAGAGAAAATGTGGTTGTTGTAGGTGCATATGTGGTTGTTGTGGGAGCAGCTGAGGTTGTTGTGGGGATGACTTTGGTTGTTGTAGCCGCAGCTTTTGTTGTCGTAGCAGAAGCTGTGGTTGTTGTGGAAACAGCTGTGGCTGTTGTAGGAGCAGTTGTAGTTGTTGTAGAGGATACTGTTGTGGTCGTTGGATCTGCTGTGGTTGTTGTCGGAGAAGATGTTGTTGTTGTGGGTGTATCTAGGGTTGTTGTAAGAGCATCTTTAGTCGTCGTTTGTGCTGCGGTGGTTGATGTTGTAGCCACAGCTGTAGTTGTCGTAGCAGCACCAGCTGTGGTTGTTGTGGGAGAAGCGGTGGTTGTTGTGGGGATGGCTGTTGTTGTAGCCGCAGAAGTTGTTGTCGTAGCAGCAGCTGTGGTTGTTGTGGGATCAGCTGTCATTGTTGTAGGGGAAGATTTTGAGGTTGTGGGAGCTGATGTAGTTGGTGTCGGAGAAATAGTGATTTTGGGAGCAGCTGTGGTTGTTGTTGGAATTACTTTGGTTGTTGCAGCCTTATATGTTGTTGTGGGAACAGCTATGGTTGTTGTAGGGGAAGCTGTTGTGGTCGTTGGAGCTGCTGTAGTTGTTGTCGGAGAATATGTTGTTGTTGTAGGTGCCTCTGTGGTTGTTTCGGTGGAAGCTGTGGTTGTTGTAGCCACAGCTGTGGTTGTTTTGGAAGAAGCTGATGTTGTTGTTGTGGGAGCAGCTGTGGTTTTTGTTTGGATGGCTTTGGTTGTTGTTGCTGCAGCTGATGTTATTATAGCAGCAGCTGTTGTTGTTTTTGATGTTGTTGTTGTTGTGGGAGCAGCTGTAGTTCTCATAGCAGCAGCAGCTGTGGTTGTTGTTGGAGATGTTGTTGTTGTACGTACAGCTGTTGTTGTTGTAATTGTGGCTGTGGTTGTTATCGGTGCAGATGTGGTTGTTGTGGGAGCAGCTGCGGATGTTCTGGAAACAGCCTGGGTTGTTGTGGGTGTATCTGTGGTTGTTGTGGGAGCAGCTGTTGTCGTCGTTGTTGCTGCAGTGGTTGTTGTGGGAGCAGCCGTTGTTGTTGTGGGGACGGCTGTTGATGTTGTATCCACAGCTGTAGTTGTCGTAGAAGCAGCTGTGGTTGTTGTGGGAGAAGATATGGTTGGTCTGAGTACTGCTGTGGTTGTTGTATGGGAAGCTGTTGTGATTGTCGAAGCTGCTGTAGTTGTTGTGGGAGAAAATATGGTAGATGTTTGTGCATCTGTGGTTTTTGTGGGAGCAGCTGTAGTTGTTGTAGCAGCAGCTGTTGTTATTGTTGTGGGAGCAGCTGTGGTTGCTGTAATTGTGGCTGTGGTTGTTGTCGGTGCAGATGTGGTTGTTGTGGGGGCAGCTGTGGATGTTCTGGGAACATATGGGGTTGTTGTAGGGGAAGCTGTTGTGGTTGTGGGAGCTGCTGTAGTTGTTGTCTGAGAAAATGTGGTTGTTGTGGGTGCATCTGTGGTTGTTGTGGGAGCAGCTGTTGTCGTCGTTGGTGCTGCAGTGGTTGTTGTGGGAGCAGCCGTTGTTGTGGGGACTGCTGTTGTTGTTATAGCCACAGCTGTAGTTGTCATTGCAGAAGCTGTGGTTGTTGTGGGAGAAGCTGTGGTTGTTGTTGTGGGGACAGCTGTTGTTGTTGTTGTGGGAGCAGCTGTAGTCGTAGTTGGTGCTGCAGTGGTTGTTGTGTGAGAAGCTGTGGTTGTTGTGGGTACAACTGCGGTTGTTGTAACTGTGACTGTGGTTGTTGTGGGTGCATCTGTGGTTGTTGTGGGAGCAGCTGCAGTTGTTGTTGTGGGGACAGCTGTTGTTTTTTTAGCAACAGCTGTAGTTGTCGTAGCAGCAGCAGCAGCTGTGGTTATTGTGGGAAAAGGTTTGGTTGTGGTTACAGCTGTTGTTATTATAGGGGAAACTGTCGAGGTTGTAGGAGCTGCTGTAGTTGTCATCTGAGAAAATGTGGTTGTTGTGGGTTCATCTGTGGTTGTTGTGTGGAAGGCTGTGGTTATCGTTGATGCAGATGTGGTTGTTTCAGTAGCAGCTATGGTTGTTCTTGCCGCAGCTGTTGTTGTCATAGCAGCAGCTGTTGTTGTTGTGGGAGAAGCTGTTGTTTTTGTTGTGGGAGCAGCTGTGGTTGTTGTGTGGATGGCTGTGGTTGTTGTAGCTGTAGCTGCTCTTATCACAGCAGCAGCTGTTGTTATTGTAGAGGAAACTGTGGTTGTTGCTGCAGTGGTTGTTGTGGGAGCAGCTGGGGTTCTTGTGGGGACGGCTGTGGTTGTAGTGGGAGCAGCTGTAGTCATCGTTTGTTCTGCAGTGGTTGTTGTGGGAGATGCTGTGGTTGTTGTGGGTACAGCTGTGGTTTTTGTAGGGACAACTTTTGTTGTTGTTGCCACAGCAGTTGTCGTCGTAGCAGCAGCTGTGGTTGTTGTTGGATAAATTGTGGTTGTTGTAGAGGAAGCTGTTGTGGTTGTTGGAGCTGCTGTAGTTGTCGGAGAAGATGTGGTTGTTGTGGGTGCATCTGTGGTTGTTGCATGAGCAGCTGTGATTGTTATGAGTGCAGCTGTGGTCGTCATAGCTCCGGCTGTGGTTGTTGTGGGACCACTTGTGGTTGTTGTGAGAACAGCTGTGGTTGTTGTAGTCATAGTTGGTGCTGCAGTGGTTGTTGTGGGAGCAGCAGTTGTTGTTGTTGGGACGGCTGTGGTTGTTGTGGTTGCAGCAGCAGTTGTGGGAGCAGCTGAGGTTGTTGTGGGAGTAGCTGAGGTTGTTCTGGCGATTGCTGTGGTTATTGTGGGGACTTCTATTGTTGTGAGTGCAGCTGCGGTTATTGTGCTAGCAATTGTAGTTCTATTAGCAGCAGCTGTGGTTGCTGTTGATGCAGCTGTTGTTATTGTTGGTACTTCTGTGGTTGATGTCGGAGAAGCTGTGGTTTCTGTTCGAGACACTTTGGTTGTTGTTGGAGCAGCTGTGATTGTTGTGGGGACGGCTGTGGTTGTTGTGGAAGAAGGTGTCATTGTTGTGAAGACGGCTGTGGTTGTTGTAGCCGCAGCTGTAGTTGTCGTTGGTGCTGCTGTGGTTGTTGTGGGAGCAGCTGTTGCTGATGTAGCAGCAGCTGTGGTTGTTGTGGTTGCAGCAGCAGTTGTGGGAGCAGCTGAGGTTGTTGTGGGAGTAGCTGAGGTTGTTCTGGCTATTGCTGTGGTTATTGTGGGGACTTCTATGGTTGATGTCTGAGAAGCTGTGGTTTCTGAGGCAGCAGCTTGGGTTGTCGTTTGAGCCACTGTGGTTGTTGTGGTGGCAGAGGTTGTTGTTGTGGGAACAGCTGAGGTTGTTTTGGGAGTTGTGGGAGTAGCTGAGGTTGTTGTGGAAGCTGCTGTGGTTATTGTGGGGACTTCTGTGGTTGACGTCGAAGAAGCAGTGTTTTCTGAGGCAGCAGCTTGGATTGTCATTTGAGCAGCTGTAGTTGTTGTGGTGGCAGCGGTTGTTATTTTATCTGCTGCTGTTGCAGTTTTCGTTGCCGCAGCTGTGGTTGTGGTTGGGGAAGCTGTGGTTGTCATGGGAGAAGCTAAGGTTGTTGTTGGGACAGCTGTTGTTGAAGCCGCAGCTGTTGATGACATAGCAGAAGCTGTGGTTGTTGTGGCATCAGCTGGAGTTATTGTGGGAACTTCTGTGGTTGTTGTTGGAGAAGCTGTGGTTGTTGTTGGAGCAGCTGTGGTTGTTGTGGGGACAACTCTGGTTGTTGTGGAATCAGGTGTGGTTGTTGTGGAAGCAGCTGATGTTGTTGTGGTGGCAGCTGTGGTTATTGTAGGGGCTTCTGTGGTTGATGTCGGAGAAGCGGTGGTTTCTGTGACGTAAGCTGTGGTTGTCGTTTGAGCCGCTGTGGTTGTTGTGGGGACGGCCATGGTTGTTGTGGGAGAAGATGTGGTTGTTGAGGGAGCAGCTCTAGTTATTATGGGAGCAGCTGTGGTTGTTGTTGGGATGGCTGTTGTTGTAGCCGCAGCTGTTGATGACATAACAGCATCTGTGTTTGTTGTGGCGGCAGCTGTGGTTATTCTGGGGACTTCTTTGGTTGATGTCGGAGAAGCTATGGTTTCTGTGGCAGCAGCTGGGGTTGTCGTTTGAGCCGCTGCTGTTGTTGTGGATGCAGCTGTTACTGACATAGCAGCAGCTGTGGTTGTTGTGGCTGCAGCAGTAGTTGTTGTTGTGGGAGAATCTGTGGTTGTTGTTGGAGCAGCTATGGTTGTTGTGGCGGCAGCTGTGGATATTGTGGGGACTTCTGTGGTTGATGTCAGAGAAGCTGTGGTTTCTGTGAAATCAGATGGGGTAGTCGTTTGAGCCACTGTGTTTGTTGTGGTGTCTGCTGCTGTTGTAGTCATAGCGGCATATTTGGTTGTTGTGGCAGCAGCTGTATTTTTCGTGATGTCATCTGCGGTGGTATTTGCAGCATCTGTTGTCAATGGTGCTGCTGTTGTAGTTGTAACACCAGCTGTGGTTGTCTTTGGGGCAGCTGTAGTTGTCGTGGGGACAGCTGTGGTTGATGGTGCAGCTGTGGTTGTTGTAGGGGCAGTTGTGATTGTTGTGGGAGCTGCTGTGGTTGTTGTTGGAGCGTCTGTGGTTGTTGTCGGCTCAGCTGTGGTTGATTGTGCTGACACAGTTGTCAAGATTGTTGTTGCCATAAGTACTGTTGATGGAATGGAAATGATCAATCGGTATCTTTGTTGTTGTTTCACGTTTCATCATACCCAGCACATTTAAGGGGGATTTTGAAGTGTCTGTCCTATATCTGAGAGATATACAAAAGATCAGGAAGCTATTTTTTTTTTTTTTACACATATCTAACTCCTTTTTTTAGGCACTAAACTACCTCCATACATACTTCCATCATTTGTTTTAACTGGTACCGGGCTGCCTTCAGTGGAGTCTTGTGAGGCTTGGCGGCGTCCTAGAGCAAAACAACCGACATGTCCGTGTTTGTGAGAGACTCACCTTTGCATAGAGGGGTCAATAGTTTGTAGGCCAAACCATTCGGACGCAACAGACGTAGGTCTGACAAACGCAGCATAGCTCTGCCACCTTTCACCGCAGTTGTGGAAGGCCGATATCTGCGGATGTTGTGGATTGAGACGCAGCCCATCCAAAAATAGATCTCTAGTTTAAACAAACTGATTTGAACAGGGATTTCTTTCTTTTGTTAATTAGATTTCCGGACATTGACTCAAGGGTTCAAGCAGGCAGAAATACAGCCAGTATGACGAGTTTTGAATCATTTCTTACATTTGGCATTACATTAAAATTAGTTGTGCGGTGATTGGACTGTGTTATGCAGTAATGATTGGTCAAATATGCAATGCCTCGCATGATATGCAGAGAATTGTTGATTTTGCTGAACCTTTTCCAATCGCAGGATCCCTGGGTTCCCTGGGTCTTCCATTTTGAAGAGGTGGTAACCTACTCCAGAGGTATTTCAGAGGCTTTCAGGGCTCAGACCCAGGGAACAAAGTTTTAAAGAAAGCTCCAGGCAAAATGTGGCTTTTTACTAGTAATGTGCAGTTCAGGTACGATTCATTATTTTTGAAAGAATCTTTCTACTGTTTCGAGAGTCATGATTTGTTTTCTGAGTGACTCCTTCCTTTTAGTAATTTGTTTGACCTGATGGCACAATGAATCCTACAGCAGGATTAATTTGTGCTCCTCCGGCTCAGCGGCTCCTGAGACGTGCTCAGGCTACTAACTGTCTATCATATGTTCATGCAGGAAAATACATAACGCTGTAGGCAGCATAGAGAAGAAAAATACATGTTTAGAACTGATCATTGAAAGTAAAGTGCGAGAATGAATGCAATTAGTTGTTTATTTAATGTTATCGATGGACATTGCTATGTAGAACTAAAACACACACAGCCACTGCTCAACTAACTCAAACTTAAGAGCGAATCTTTTGGGGAGCTGCTGCAGTTTGCGAATGATATTGTGTTAGGCAGAACAACCACAGCTGATCCTCTAGGCAGACTGGTTGGTTTATAATCCACAAATTGGCATATGCTCAGTCCGTACTGTGCCAAATCACAAAATGTTTATACCTAGCAATTATCTGTATGCTTAGCAATCACACATTTACATTGTTTGAAGAACAATTTTATAAGTCTCAGTCACAAATGACAGCACCAATAAGCCCCCTATGAAAGAAGACAAGGGGAGAATCTCTCCTCGCCTCCTTATCAAAACCTATTGGATGAGAAGGTCAGCAGAGGTCCCTCCCCTGGGACCTTCTCATCCAATGGGTTTTGAGAAGGAGGTGAGGAGACAGGACGCAAGGAATCGAGGAAATGTAATTGAGATTCTCCCAAGTTTTAATGTTCGGACGCGTTCGGGTCTGGTGTCCCTGGAAATAACTTTGGCTCTGCACACAAAGGCTATAGAAAAGGGAATCTCTATCAATCAATTTATTTTAGTGTTGTGTTAAATGGCATAAATATAATATTTTAATACATGTTTACTATTATAACCGAGTTGATGCTTGATGTGTGATGTGCTGAGCCAGCAAGTTCAATTTCTAAATAAATCACTTTTACCACTTATTTCAAGGTATGTAGCGAATGTGGTGAAATGATGATTCAATGCAATAATTGCATGCACGCCGGTGCCCAATGCCACAGGCAAGTTTGGTTGGTCCGTATCTAGTGTGGTGGGAACATTATCACAGTTTTTGCTTGCTTCTTCTCCACTGCACTGTATTTCTGGATTCTAGGACTGGGAATATTTTGTGCACACATTAGCTGGTTAGACAGCCAGCCATGCATTGTTGAAACTGTCTGCTAGTAATTGGTTAGTAGTAGCCAATAACGACAACGCAAACATAATTAGCATCTCTATTTTATTTGAGATGAATTTAGATGAGGAACTTTTGTCAAGTTTCTTGCATGTCATGTATATCTAGATAGCTTGAGGCAAGGCAGAAGCGGTGGCACTATTGTTGAGTAAATGACATCAAGGCTTGGTTTGCAATTAAAAACTAAACCAGCTAGTTGTCATTGATAACTGATCAGGTTTGAATAACCTAAACATGTGCTTTATGTTTGTGATGGACTGCACACCGAAGTGAGTGAGTGACTCAAGTGAAAGCTGTTGAGAATTGTAAACATGACAACATTCAAGCAACCTAAAGCCAGAAAGTAGCTAGCTAACTATGTCCCAGTACATGCATTCATTTGACAACCTATCAAAGGAAGCTTGCAGGCTAGCTAGCTAGCCTGCAATACTTTTTGCCATGTTTGTCAATCTCTAATGGTAGCTAGCTTTCCAGTTCTAACCTGCCTGGCTGCCCACCCAACCAGCTATCAATGAGCAACTACAGTGGCTTGCGAAAATATTTACCCCCCTTGACATTTTTCCTATTTGGTTGCCTTACAACCTGGAATTAAAATTGATTTTTGGGGGGTTTGTATCATTTGATTTACACAACATGCCTATCACTTTGAAGATGCAAAATATTTTTTTTTGTGAAACAAACAAGAAATAAGACAAAAAAACTGAAAACTTGACTGTGCATAACTATTCACCCCCCCCAAAGTCAATACTTTGTAGAGCCACCTTTTGCAGCAATTACAGCTGCAAGTCTCTTGGGGTATGGCTCTATAAGCTTGGCAAATCTAGCCACTGGGATTGTTGCCCATTCTTCAAGGCAAAACTGCTCCAGCTCCTTCAAGTTGGATGGGTTCCGCTGGTGTACAGCAATCTTTAAGTCATACCACATATTCTCAATTGGATTGAGGTCTGGGCTTTGACTAGGCCATTCCAAGACATTTAAATGTTTCCCTGAAATGTTTCCCTTAAACCACTCGAGTGTTGCTTTAGCAGTATGCTTAGGGTCATTGTCCTGCTGGAAGGTGAACCTCCGTCCCAGTCTCAAATCTCTGGAAGACTGAAACAGGTTTCCCTCAAGAATTTCCCTGTATTTAGCGCCATCCATCATTCCTCCAATTCTGACCAGTTTCCCAGTCCCTGCTGATGAAAAACATCCCCACAGCATGATGCTGCCACCACCATGCTTCACTGTGGGGATGGTGTTCTCGGGGTGATGAGAGGTGTTGGGTTTGCGCCAGACATAGTGTTTTCTTGATGGCCAAAAGCTCAATTTTAGTCTCATCTGACCAGAGTACATTCTTCCATATGTTTGGGGAGTCTCCCACATGGCTTTTGACGAACACCAAACGTGTTTGCTTATTTTTTTTTTAAGCAATGGCTTTTTTCTGGCCACTCTTCCATAAAGCCCAGCTCTGTGGAGTGTATGGCTTAAACATGTCCTATGGACAGATACTCCAATCTCCGCTGTGGAGCTTTGCAGCTCCTTCAGGGTTATCTTTGGTCTCTTTGTTGCCTCTCTGATTAATGCCCTCCTTGCCTGGTCTGTGAGTTTTGGTGGGCAGCCCTCTCTTGGCAGGTTTGTTGTGGTGCCATATTCTTTCCATTTTTTTATAATGGATTTAACGGTGCTCCGTGGGATTATCAAAGTTTCTGATATTTTTTTATAACCCAACCCTGATCTGTACTTCTCCACAACTTTGTCCCTGACCTGTTTGGAGAGCTCCTTGGTCTTAATTGTGCTGCTTGCTTGGTGGTGCCCCTTGCATAGTGGTGTTGCAGACTCTGGGGCCTTTCAGAACAGGTGTATATATACTGAGCTCATGTGACACTTAAATTGCACACAGGTGGACTTTATTTAACTAATTATGTGGCTTCTGAAGGTAATTGTTTGCCCCATATCTTATTTAGGGGCTTCATAGCAAAGGGGGTGAATACATATGCACGCACCACTTTTCTGTTATTTATTTGTTAGCATTTTTTGAAACAAGTTATTTTTTTCATTTCACTTCACCAATTTGGACTATTTTGTGTATGTCCATTACATGAAATCCAAATAAAAATCCATTTCAATTACAGGTTGTAATGCAACAAAATAGGAAAAACGCCAAGGGGGATGAATACTTTTGCAAGTGACATTCTTGAAGTCAAACTCGTATATTAGTAGTGCTCTATCAAAGGATTCTTATCCAGCCAGTTAAGATTGAATGAATTGGTTTTAAACCTAAAACTGCAGCATCTTAATTTTAAGCAAAACAAATATGAAAGGTTTTTCCCAACATTCTGAAGCTTTCTATACCTTGTGTGGTCATTGCTAAGTTTAACAATGGACCAAATGTCATTGATGACAAAAACGTGTCTTCCTCCATGGTGAACAACAGGCTTGTGGAATAATAATAATTTGGAGTTTTTAGTTCATTGTTTGCCGTAGGGGGTCCTGCGTGCTCTGGACATTACTAAATCAAATGAACAAAATTAGTAGAAAGATTTGTTATTTTGACTGAAAGAGACGAACTTCCCATCAATACTTTTTACAACCATAGTTCATGCAATTATATGTAATTTTACATGCTTTGAGACATTAGAAGAATGTTTTAATACCACAAAAATTACCGAAATGACCAACCAGAGATAAATATAAACGGCCTTGTCTTGAATGCAACCAATACTAAAATAAAGAGATGTACAATTTGTATGTCTCCCTATCTGAAGGCTCCTTTTCCTTTTTGCCCATGTGAACCAAAATAAAGTATGGCACAGAACCACAGCGTCACACACTGTCTTGGCTGATTTCGAATCTGCTCCCCAAAACTAACACATGACATTTCATAAGCTTGAGTGGGCAGGCAGTCAAAGAAGCTGAACCAGTTAGGCTAAATTAGAGAACAAACACTACACTTTAACACATCCTTGTAAAACATTTATTTTAAATCTTACTTTAGAAATTGGTCATTTCAAAGTAGACATGGTGTAATTCCATGAGAGGGGATGCATTCTATTTCACTACTATCAAGTACACTGATGGTTGGTCAGCTGGCTACAGTGGTTCATGTTTCAGTGGATGCATGTGCAACAATGATGGGGCTTAAGCCAGGAGCCATAGCCCCTTTAGTGTTAACCATGTTACTTGCTATTCATCCCAGTTCATATGCACCCTCTGCTGTTTGAGTCTTTGGTACTGCAATCATTTGATGTGTGCCCCCAGTGGCACAAAATATATTGCTTTTTCGTGCCACTGATTATCAGATCATCTTTGGCGTGACTAGGGTTGGAAAATCATGGTAACTTCCCAAAAATGTCCAGGTTTTCCAGAAATCCAAATTTCCTGCTTATTCTCTCCGAATTCCAGGAATCTTCCAACCGGGATTTCTGTGAAACCTTGGAATTTGGGGTAAATTACCAGAATTTTCAATCTTGGGTTTGACCATCTGGAACTGACACAATTTAGCTCTTTCATTTAGAAATTGACATTAATTATGTTTTTTCACTCGGTGCTGAAGCCGTAGAAGCCAGATCTTGGACTCATCAACGATCTCTCAACCCATCCATTGTCAACTAACTCCTACGCCCATTTTTTAAAGGTTCAATGCAGCCGTTTTTATCTCACTACCAAATAATGTCTGGGTAACAATTAAGTATGTTACTGAAAATGTGCTGTTATTGGAGAGGTTTGGAACTCTCTTTCTTTTTGTTCTATTATCTAATTTACCGAATGGTGACCTCTCCATGGAAGGCCAAAACTACATCCCAGGATCAAGTTTCAAGTGGCCTTTTCAAACAGCTCTAACACTAAAAGGCATTGTCATAATTTTCACAGTTTCACAGTATGGTTACAACACAATCTCCATCTTTTTTGAACACATTTTACCTGTGTTTTCTGTAATACATATTCTCATATGAACATCAGGAACTAATTCATCTCACAGAAGTTTAACGCAATGCTGAAGCCAAGTGTAAGTGCCTTGGTAAAACAGTCATCACCACTGTTGAAACTGTGAAACTATCGAGCATGTTCTGCTCTCATTTCTTACCTGTTAGGCATAGCATTGTAGCTCTCCATCTCATCTTGAATTTGGCCATATCTCCACCACCTAAGAGAGAAAGATAATATCAGGTTTTCTACACATGTTCAAAACTAGACATTGAACTGATGTCTGTGCCCAGTGGGTACATGTGAAAATGTGATTACATGAATGTGAAAGCATTTGTTTTGTCTGTTAGGGTAAACGTTTTGCAATGGCCATCTGAGTCTCCGGACTTGAACCCCATTGAAAACCTGGTGTTTCAATTGAAGAGGGCAGTCCATAAGCGCAGATGAAGGATATCAAGGATCTGGAAAGATTCTGTATGGAGGAATGGTCTAAGATCCCTACCAATGTGTTCTGCAATCTCATAAATCATTTTAGAAAAAGGTGCCGGAGTATTGAAAACCGGGGTGCCAATAACTTTTTTAGAAAAAAAGTATTACTTCTTAAACAAAGTATTTTTCTCTTTCTAAAAAAGTTATTGGCACCCCAATTTTTAAATCAGCTCTCGTCATTGCAGTTCTATTTGTAACATTCCTAATTTGTTGCCAAAACATGGCCCGGGTGGTAGTGTTGCTTCTTGACAGAAACATACCTAGAACATGGTGGCCATATTCTCAGAATATCAAAATTGTGTATATTTACAGTAACATGTCTTTACTTTCTCACATTTGCCATTTAAACAATGATGATGCCAGTTATACGAAAACAATACACAACAAAGAGTTCCATCTCAAAATCTTCATGTGGAAAAATAGACACATTGCAACAGAATCACTTGGGACCACTGTTGGGGGTAATAATTACTTACTGTAATATATTAATGTAATGACTAACAGAGTAATATAACGAGTTACTGTCTTCAAATATTGTGATATTATTACAGTTACTTTTTCAAGATATATACAGTATATTTTTTAAAGCTTTGTCTCAGCGTTGATCTCTTAGTCCAGAAACACATCTGGAGGTCGTGCAAAAAGCCACAAAAATCCAGAAATGTGTGAAAAAGGCTAAATCTATACTCATTATGATAATAAACAAACATGCATACATAATATTTCCAAGTGTAAAGAAATGTTCATGTAAGAAATCCAAATGTTTGATAAATGCTATTCAAAATGACAATAATGACATTAAGATACAGTACCAGTCAAAAGTTTGGACACACCTACTCATTCAAGGGTTTTTCTTTATTTTTACTATTTTCTACATTGTAGAATGATAGTGAAGACATCAAAACTATGAAATAACACATATGGAATCATGTAGTAACCAAAAAAGTGTTAAATAAATCAAAATATATTTTAGATTTTAGATTCTTCAAAGTAGCCACCCTTTGCCTTGATGACAGCTTTATACACTCTTGGCATTCTCTCAACCAGCTTAATGAGATAGTCACCTGGAATGCATTTCAATTAACAGGTGTGCCTTGTTAAAAGTTAATTTGTGGATTTTCTTGCCCTCTCAATGTGTTTGAGCTAATCAGTTCTGTTGTGACAAGGTAGGGTTGGTATACAGAAGATAGCCCTATTTGGTAAATACCAAGTACATAATATGGCAAGACCAGCTCAAATAAGCAAAGAGAAACAACAGTCCATCATTACTTTAAGACATGAAGGTCAGTCAATCTGGAACTTTCAAGAGCTTTGAAAGTTTCTTCAAGTGCAATCGCAAAAACATCAAGCGCTATGATGAAACTGGCTCTCATGAGGACCGCCACAGGAAAGGAAGACCCAGAGTTAGCTCTGCTGCAGAGGATCAGTTCATTAGAGTTACCAGCCTCAAACATTGCAGCCCAAATAAATGCTTCACAAAGTTAAAGTTACAGACACATCTCAACATCAAATGTTCAGAGTAGACTGCGTGAATCAGGCCTTCATGGTCGAATTTCTGCAAAGAAACCACTACTAAAAGACACCAATAATAAGAAGAGACTTGCTTGGGCCAAGAAACATGAGCAATGGACATTAGACCGGTGGAAATCTGTCCTTTGGTCTGATGAGTCCAAATTTGAGATTTTTGGTTCCAACCGCTGTGTCTTTGTGAGACGCAGAGTAGGTGAACGGATGGTCTTCGCATGTGTGGTTCCCACCCTGAAGCATGGAGGAGGCGGTGTGATGGTGTGGGAGTGCTTTGCTGGTGACACTGTCTGTGGTTTATTTAGAATTCAAGGCATACTTAACCAGCATGGCTACCACAGCATTCTGCAGCGCTACGCCATCCCATCTGGTTTGCGCTTAGTGGGACTATCATTTGTTTTTCAACAGGACAATGACCCAACACACCTCCAGGCTGTGTAAGGGCTATTTGACCAAGAAGAAGAGTGATGGAGTGCTGCATCAGATGACCTGGCCTCCACAATCACCCGACCTCAACCCAATTGTAAATGGTTAGGGATGAGTTGGACCGCAGAGTGAAGGAAAAGCAGCCAACAAGTGCTCAGCATATGTGGGAACTCCTTCAAGACTGTTGGAAAATAATTCCTCATGAAGCTGGTTGAGAGAATGCCAAGAGTGTTTAAAGCTGTCATCAAGGCAAAGGGTGGCTACTTTGAATAATCTCAAATATACAATATATTTTGATTTGTTTAACAATTTTTTCGTTACTAGATTTACATGATTCAATATGTATTATTTCATAGTTTTGATGTCTTCACTATTATTCTACAATGTAGAAAATAGTACAAATAAAGAAAAACCCTTGAATGAGTAGGTGTGTCCAAACTTTTGTCTAGAACATTTATATCTTAAGTTCTGAGAACATGGTAAGCACGTTCTTGGTAAGTATACAGTGGGGAAAAAAAGTATTTAGTCAGCCACCAATTGTGCAAGTTCTCCCACTTAAAAAGATGAGAGAGGCCTGTAATTTTCATCATAGCTACACGTCAACTATGACAGACAAAATGAGAAAAAAAATTCCAGAAAATCACATTGTAGGATTTTTTATGAATTTATTAGCAAATTATGGTGGAAAATAAGTATTTGGTCAATAACAAAAGTTTCTCAATACTTTGTTATATACCCTTTGTTGGCAATGACACAGGTCAAACGTTTTCCGTAAGTCTTCACAAGCTTTTCACACACTGTTGCTGGTATTTTGGCCCATTCCTCCATGCAGATCTCCTCTAGAGCAATGATGTTTTGGGGCTGTCGCTGGGCAACACAGACTTTCAACTCCATCCAAAGATTTTCTATGGGGTTGAGATCTGGAGACTGGCTAGGCCACTCCAGGACCTTGAAATGCTTTTTACGAAGCCACTCCTTCGTTGCCCGGGCGGTGTGTTTGGGATCATTGTCATGCTGAAAGACCCAGCCACGTTTCATCTTCAATGCCCTTGCTGATGGAAGGAGGTTTTCACTCAAAATCTCACGATACATGGCCCCATTCATTATTTCCTTTACACGGATTAGTTGTCATGGTCCCTTTGCAGAAAAACAGCCCCAAAGCATGATGTTTCCACCCCCATGCTTCACAGTAGGTATGGTGTTCTTTGGATGCAACTAAGCATTCTTTGTCCTCCAAACACAACGAGTTGAGTTTTTACCAAAAAGTTCTATTTTGGTTTCATCTGACCATATGACATTCTCCCAATCCTCTTCTGGATCATCCAAATGCACTCTAGCAAACTTCAGACGGGCCTGGACATGTACTGGCTTAAGCAGGGGGACACGTCTGGCACTGCATGATTTGAGTCCCTGGCGGCGTAGTGTGTTACTGATGGTAGGCTATTGTTACTTTGGTCCCAGCTCTCTGCAGGTCATTCACTAGGTCCCCCTGTGTGGTTCTGGGATTTTTGCTCACCGTTCTTGTGATCATTTTGACCCCACGGGGTGAGATCTTGCGTGGAGCCCCAGATCGAGGGAGATTATCAGTGGTCTTGTATGTCTTCCATTTCCTAATAATTGCTCCCACAGTTGATTTCTTCAAACCAAGCTGCTTACCTATTGCAGATTCAGTCTTCCCAGCCTGGTGCAGGTCTACACTTTTGTTTCTGGTGTCTTTTGACAGCTCTTTGGTCTTGGCCATAGTGGAGTTTGGAGTGTGACTGTTTGAGGTTGTGGACAGGTGTATTTTATACTGATAACAAGTTCAAACAGGTGCCATTAATACAGGTAACGAGTGGAGGACAGAGGAGCCTCTTAAAGAAGAAGTTACAGGTCTGTGAGAGACAGAAATCTTTTTTTGTTTGTAGGTGACCAAATACTTATTTTCCACCATCATTTGCAAATAAATTCATTAAAAATCCTACAATGTGATTTTCTGGAATTTTTTTCCTCAATTTGTCTGTCATAGTTGACGTGTACCTATGATGAAAATTACAGGCCTCTCTCATCTTTTTAAGTGGGAGAACTTGCACAATTGGTGGCTGACTAAATACTTTTTTTCCCCACTGTATTTGACATTAATGGAATGGTCTCTTGGGAACATTCCTTGCACATCACCGGATCATTCCTAGTTAATGATCTAATGGCACTCTTAAGGGAACATTCTCTAAAGTTGTGGGAATATTTGTTGTTAGCTGGGTTACTGTACCTTTAGGCAACTACGGCAAATGTCTGAGGCCTCACATCATCAGGGGACTTGTGAACTTGGCATAATTTTCTTAAATAATACATTATTTCTGATTTCATTCCTTTCTCCTCCGCTTGAGGTCCTCCTCTGCTTCTGAATAATCTCCGATGTGCACTTTTAAAGTGGTTGTGACAAACGATTGGTTTCTGTTTTCTTCCTCTGAATTTGGCTCTGGCTTTTGAAAGATTGGGGCTATTAGCTGTTACAACCAACGTCTGAAATCTATGACAATCAGGAACACATACAGTACATTTGGAAAGTATTCAGACCCCTTCAATCTTTCCACATTTTGTTACGTTACAGCCTTATTCTAAACTGGATAAAATTATTGTTTTTCCTAATCAATTTACACAAAATACCCCATAATGACAAAGCAAAAACAGGTTTTTAGATTTTTTTGCAAATGTATTGAAAATAAAAAACAGAAATACCTTATTTATATAAGTATTCAGACCCTTTGCGATGAGACTCGAAATTGAGCTCAACTGCATCCTGTTTTCATTGATCATCCTTGAGATGTTTCTTCAACTTGATTGGAGTCCACCTGTGGTAAATTCAATTAATTGGACATGATTTGGAAAGGCACACACCTGTCTACATAAGTTTCCACAGTTGACAGTGCATGTCAGAGCAAAAACCAAGCCATGAGGTCGAAGGAATTGTCCGTAGAGCTCCGAGACAGGATTGTGTCAATGTACAGATCTGGGGAAGGGTAACTAAAAAATTGTGCAGCAATGAAGATCACCAAGAACACAGTGGCCTCCATCATTCTTAAATGGAAGAAGTTTGGAACCACCAAGACTCTTCCTAAGAGCTGGCCGCCCGGCCAAACTGAGCAATCAGGGGAGAAGGGCCTTGGCCAGGGAGGTGACCAAGAACCCGATGGTCACTCTTATAGAACTCCAGAGTTCCTCTGTGGAGATGGGAGGACCTTCCAGAAGGACAAACATCTCTGCAGCACTCCACCTATCAGGCCTTTATGGTAGAGTGGCCAGATGGAAGCCACTACTCAGTAAAAGGCACATAACAGCCCTAATGACTCTCAGACCATGAGAAACAAGATTCTCTGGTCTGATGAAACCAAGATTGAACTCTTTGGCCTGAATGCCAAGCGTCACGTCTGGAGGAAGCCACAGTCTGATGTCCTGAGCGCTCTGGAGCAGGTGGTGAAGCATGGTGGTGGCAGCATCATACTGTGGGGATGTTTTTCAGCGGCAGGGACTGGGAGACTAGTCAGGATCGAGGAAAGATGAACGGCGCAAAGTACAGAGATGTCCTTTTTTTTGTGTGTGGGTATTTTACCCCTTTTTCGTGGTATCCAATTGGAAGTTACAGTCTTGTCCCATCGCTGCAACGTGGAACGGACACGGGAGAGAGTCATGCGTCCTCCGAAACACAACCTAACCGAGCGAGCCGCACTGCTTCTTGACACAGTGCCCGCTTAACCCGGAAGCCAGCCGCACCAATGTGCCGGAGTAAACACTGTACACCTGGCGACAAAGTCAGCGTGCACTGCGCCCGGCCCGCCACAGGAATCGCTAATGCGCGATGGGACAAGCACATCCCTGCCGGCCAAACCCTCCCCTACCCTGGACGAATTGTGCGCTGTCCCACGGGTCTCCCGGTCGCGGCCGGCTGCGACAGAGCCTGGAATCGAACCAGGAGCTCTAGTGGCACAGATAGCACTGCGATGCAGTGCCTTAGACCTCTGCACAACTCGGGAGTCTAGAGGTCCTTGATGAAAACCTGCATCAGAGCGCTCAGGACCTCAGACTGGGGCAAAGGTTAACCTTCCAACAGGACAATGACCCTAAGCACACAGCCAAGACAACGCAGGAGTGGCTTTGGGACAAGTCTCAATGTCCTTGAGTGGCCCAGTCAGAGCCCGGACTTGAGAGACCTGAAAATAGCTATGCAGCGACGCTCCCCATCCAACCTGACAGAGCTTGAGAAGATCTGCAGTGAAGAATGGGAGAAACTCCCCAAATACAGGTGTGCCAAGCTTGTAGCGTCATACCCAAGAAGACACGAGGCTGTAACTGCTGCCAAAGGTGCTTCAACTAAGTACTGAGTAAAGGGTCAGAATGCTTATTTATTATACATTTGTTTTGTCATTATGGGGTATTGTGTCTAGAAAAACAATTTAATCCATTTTAGAATAAGGCTGTAATGTCACAAATTGTGGAAAAAGTCAAGGGGTCATAATACTTTCCGAATGCACTGTATGTGTCTTCTATTTCCCTATACAATGCTCACAGGTCTTGTAGAACACATTTGAAGAGACTGTGACAAAACTGAAATTGAAAACATTGACAGATATTTTTTGTTACACACACACACACAATTATTACCTGATGATCTTTCCCGGACTTTCCAATACCTTTCTGTTGCATTTCACTCACGTTGTGATGCAAATAATAGTTTTTACATCTTTCCTTTATTCAAGTCATTTGACATATTTTCTTATTAGCCTCATGAATATAGTAGTGATGAGAAGTTCAGCTCTTTTTACTGATTGGATCTTTTCGACTCGTTCAGTCAAAATAACGAATCTTTCGACTCGTTTTGTTCATTTGAGTCAGTAATGCCCACATCACGCAGGACTCCCAACTAATGAATTGAAAACTCGAAATAGTAATTATTCTAAAAGCCTCTTCTTCATCATAAGGGGCTTATTGGAGCTGTCATTTGTGACAGAGACCTATAAAAGCTTCCTTTAAACAATTTACATTTGTTGATTGCTAGGCATATAAATACTATTTTTTATTTATACATTTGAAATTAGGTCTAGTTGTGACTGCAACCAGATTAGATCGTGAACGACTCTTAGTGGAATGCATTGGTTGACTGCCGTGAGGATGATAAGCACAATATTGTTTGCGAACTGCAGCACCCCAAATGATTTGTTCTTGAGTTCAAGTTTGTGGAGCAGAGGCTGTGTATGTTTTATTTCTACAAAGTTGTGTCCATCGTAACATTCAATAATCAATTAATTACATTAATTCTTGCACCTTCTCTGCATTAATAATTTTATTCTCTATGGAGTTAGCAGCATAGTCGATGTTGCCTACACACATACAGTGGGGAAAAAAGTATTTAGTCAGCCACCAATTGTGCAAATTCTCCCACTTAAAAAGATGAGAGAGGCCTGTAATTTTCATCATAGGTACACGTCAACTATGACAGACAAAATGAGAAAAAAATATCCAGAAAATCACATTGTAGGATTTTTTATGAATTTATTTGCAAATTATGGTGGAAAATAAGTATTTGGTCAATAACAAAAGTTTCTCAATACTTTGTTATATACCCTTTGTTGGCAATGACACAGGTCAAACGTTTTCTGTAAGTCTTCACAAGGTTTTCACACACTGTTGCTGGTATTTTGGCCCATTCCTCCATGCAGATCTCCTCTAGAGCAGTGATGTTTTGGGGCTGTCGCTGGGCAACACTGACTTTCAACTCCCTCCAAAGATTTTCAATGGGGTTGAGATCTGGAGACTGGCTAGGCCACTCCAAGACCTTGAAATACTTCTTACGAAGCCACTCCTTCGTTGTCCGGGCGGTGTGTTTGGGATCATTGTCATGCTGAAAGACCCAGCCACGTTTCATCTTCAATGCCCTTGCTGATGGAAGGAGGTTTTCACTCAAAATCTCACGATACATGGCCCCATTCATTCTTTCTTTTACACGGATCAGTCGTCCTGGTCCCTTTGCAGAAAAACAGCCCCAAAGCATGATGTTTCCACCCCCATGCTTCACAGTAGGTATGGTGTTCTTTGGATGATACTCAGCATTCTTTGTCCTCCAAACACGACGAGTTGAGTTTTTACCAAAAAGTTCTATTTTGGTTTCTTCTGACCATATGACATTCTCCCAATCCTCTTCTGGATCATCCAAATGCACTCTAGCAAACTTCAGACGGGCCTGGACATGTACTGGCTTAAGCAGGGGGACACGTCTTGCACTGCAGGATTTGAGTCCCTGGCGGCGTAGTGTGTTACTGATGGTAGGCTTTGATACTTTGGTCCCAGCTCTCTGCAGGTCATTCACTAGGTCCCCCCGTGTGGTTCTGGGATTTTTGCTCACCGTTCTTGTGATCATTTTGACCCCACGGGGTGAGATCTTGCGTGGAGCCCCAGATCGAGGGAGATTATCAGTGGTCTTTTATGTCTTCCATTTCCTAATAATTGCTCCCACAGTTGATTTCTTCAAACCAAGCTGTTTACCTATTGCAGATTCAGTCTTCCCAACCTGGTGCAGGTCTACAATTTTGTTTCTGGTGTCCTTTGACAGCTCTTTGGTCTTGGCCATAGTGGAGTTTGGAGTGTGACTGTTTGAGGTTGTGGACAGGTGTCTTTTATACTGATAACAAGTTCAAACAGGTGCCATTAATACAGGTAACGAGTGGAGGACAGAGGAGCCTCTTAAATAAGAAGTTACAGGTCTGTGAGAGCCAGAAATCTTGCTTGTTTGTAGGTGACCAAATACTTATTTTCCACCATAATTTGCTAATAAATTCATAAAAAATCCTACAATGTGATTTTCTGGAAAAAAAATTCTCAATTTGTCTGTCATAGTTGACGTGTACCTATTATGAAAATTACAGGCCTCTCTCATCTGTTTAAGTGGGAGAACCTGCACAATTGGTGGCTGACTAAATACTTTTTTCCCCCACTGTATATGATGGACAGTTGTTGGTCGGAGCACGTCTCCAGAGTAACAGGAGGAGCCCGTATTAATCCTACTGTAGAATTAATTGCGGCAGGTCAAATGAACTACTAAAATGAATGAATCACTCAGGAAAATGTATCATGACTCTCGAGTCAGTAAATGTAGTAGTAAAAAATCTCAAACTGCACATCACTAGAACATAGCAACTTGGTTGCAGTTTGTGTCTGTGCTAGAATGGTTAAAAAGTCCATAAAATTAAGAAAAAAAACGAATATCGGTATTGGTCAATATTGCAAACAAAATATCAGATATACAGTAGGTATTGGCCCAATATTTACACATCATAAATCCCTAACTTGAAAGTGTAAAAACGGATGTAAAAATATGTAAAAATTACAATGGTCATATATCTTCAAACAGCTGCCCTTTTTCTGAGCTGCAAATTGCTTTTGATGAACAAATCGGTCTGGAATAAAAATATATTATTGTGCATCCCTGTTCTATGTGGTGATGCACATACCTTTGCTAATGAAGGGCATGTCAAGTTTTTTTCAGTTAGCCCTTTCATTCAGCTTAGTTCACCTGAAAGAACTGGCCCCGAACAGCTATTTGTTCAGTAGCCATGACTGTCTTAAATAAACGTGGGCTGGGGCCTCAGACTGGGCTCTGCCTAGGGCTGTTGCAGTGACTGTATTACGAACAAACCGGCAGTCATGAGTCATGACCGCAGTAAAATTCTACATGACCTTTGAGTCATGGTAAGTTCCTCTTATGCACTCTGGACATGTGTTAGAAGTACCCAACTTGCTAACGATCATCAGGTCACTAATGGCCTGGTACTCAGGGCACTATTGTCCTTATTTCACCTTTATTTAACCAGGTAAGCCAGTTGAGAACAAGTTCTCATTTACAACTGCGACCTGGCCAAGATAAAGCAAAGCAGTGCGATAAAAACAACAACACAGAGTTACATATGGGGTAAAACAAAACATAAAGTCAAAATACAACAGAAAAAATATATACAGTGTGTTCAAATGTAGCAAGTTATGGAGGTAAGGCAATAAATAGGCCATAGTGCAAAATAATTACAATTATTATTAACACTGGAATGATAGATGTGCAAGAGATGATGTGCAAATAGAGATACTGGGGGTACAAATTAGTAAAATAAATAACAATATGGGGATGAGGTAGTTGGGTGGACAAATTTCAGATGGGCTGTGTACAGGTGCAGTGATTGGTAAGGTGCTCTGACAACTGATGCTTAAAGTTAGTGAGGGAGATAAGTCTCCAGCTTCAGAGATTTTTGCAATTCGTTCCAGTCATTGGCAGCAGAGAACTGGAAGGAATGGCGGCCAAAGGAGGTGTTGGCTTTTGGGTTGACCAGTGAGATATACCTGCTGGAGTGCATACTACGGGTGGGTGTTGCTATGGTGACCAATGAGCTAAGATAAGGCGGGGATTTGCCTAGCAGTGATTTATAGATGGCCTGGAGCCAGTGGGTTTGGCGACGAATATGTAGTGAGGACCAGCCAACAAGAGCGTACAGGTCACAGTGGTGGGTAGTATATGGGGCTTTGGTGACAAAACGGATGGCACTGTGATAGAACAGCGTGTGCAGCCTGAGGCAAGGAACAGAGGGCAAGCTTTTTTTGCTACTTTCTCAAATCATCAATAGCCCATAGTTGCATCATGCAGCCCATATGTCTTTTGATTTCTAAGGCATTCTAAGGTTTGTATCATTCACAACTAAAGTAAGTTTCCAAATAACTCTAAATCTAGTCTATAGGACCTGTTTCAAATGATCACTATTACACTCAACATAGTCACTTCATATGCGCACTGGCTCGGGAATGTGAAAAATATCCTTTCTAGTTCAACTATTCTTCTTCTTACTATAAAATCATATAATATAAAATAATGGCATTGGACTTAAAAGCATATATAGTCTGCTAAATGAACAAGCCTACAGCCTATAGCTTGGCACCTAGCCAGATAACATACAGTAGGCCAACTCATATTCTGTTCTTCTGAAATACATTTTCTTCTAATTATAATGTTTCTTTAGACCTATCTAAAATAAATCATGGATTTATTGTGATGGTGTATCTTCAATTGATTTATTAAACTTTTAAATATAGATGTTTAAAAGGCTATGCGGTTTGTATGCGTGGAGACCTGGAGATGCTAACCATGTTTACGTTAATTACGGTCAATTGCATGACCACCACAGCCCTAGCCATGCCTGGGGCATCCAAATCACTAAGTCTGCCTGTGCCACTTCTAATCTAAATAGTTATGCTGCTATATAATAATATAATATGCCATTTAGCAGACGCTTTTATCCAAAGCGACTTAGAGTCATGTGTACATACATTTTATATCATAGCCTGAATAAATACTTAGATTATCTATGCCTGTTTCATGCTTGTGTTTGTAATAGCCTACTAGTTCAACAAACAAAGACATTTGTTAAACATGTCAATCATGAATTTTGTAGAACATGTCGAAGTTTGTAGGCTACAACAGAAAAAGACGTCCGATAATCGCCGTGGGGAGAAAGAAAATGTGCTTAGAAGCTTTTGTTGTTTACCTATCGGGAAGAGGAGTCAAGAGAATTCGTCAATTGATTCTCCGGAGACATAACTTTATGCTTTGTTTATGCTCTGCTTCTCTGGTACGTTGTTATATCTTTCAAGAGTGAAGGAGCAGTTGCTAATTGTTTGTACATTTTTGTCCAAGTTGATATTCTCACAATCAAGTTTTCCTTGCTCAAATTTTTTTTTGTCAAGCAGGTGAGTTGTTCTTGTTTTTAGTGTTTTTGAGATCAAGCATTTATTTGTGAATGGCCACCCCCTTTTCCACACTGTTGTAGGTATGTTTGCATTACTCTGGGTAGTTACCCACCGGCCAGATCTAGGTTCAGCGTATATTCCCCAAATCCTAAAGTTATCTTTGATAGGGGGTAAAATGCAAGACTGACGATAACAGTAGTCTTAGCTTTCAGAGCCAACCTAATTTAGCTGATTATTCAGCATGAAAGTTCCTCACCCAATTAACTTCCTCACCCTTCAAAGATCAATAGAAACATTCATCAAGATTCAAGGTGATGGAAGTTGTTGATACTTTTGTTTATAATTTGCTATCAGACATACAGTGCCTTCAGAAAGTATTCACACCCCTTGACCTTTTCCACAAAATATTATATGTAGATTTTGATCCACTGGCCTACACACTACCCCTTAATGTCAAAGTGGAATTATATTTGTAGAATTTTTTTAAAAGTTGAAATCTCCTGAGTCAATAAGTATTCAACCCATTTGTTATGGCAAGCCTAAATAAGTTCAGGAGTAAATATTTGCTTATCAAGTCACATAAGTTGGATGGACTTACTCTGTGTGCAATAATAGTGTTTACATGTCCATACACACTTATCTGTAAGGTCCCTCAGTCGAGCAGTGAATTTCAAACATAGATTCAACCACAAAGACCAAAGAGGTTTTCCAATGCCTCACAAAGAAGAGCACCTATCGGTAGATAAAAAATCATATGAAAAAAAAATACATTAAAAATCCTTAGGAGTCTATTGAATGTGTCAATCTAAGTAACACAATAAAATAAATCCCCTTCAAAATCCATCAGTTTAAGCTAGAGATATTGCATGGGCTGCGTCTCAATGCACCACATCCGGCTATGTTGGCCTTCCGCATCTGCGGTGGAAGGTGGCCGAGCTACAGCGGTGTTTGTCAGACCATGAGACATCCCGAAAATCGGTCTTCTCATGAAAATGTCTGCAGTGTCCGAACGGTTTGGCCTAAAAACTAAATGACCACTTTACGACCCCAACAAGTGTCACTGGTCTCATCTGAAGGTAACCCATACAAACAAATGTATATATTTCCTGAGCTTTCTTATATCTCCTAGATATAGGACGGACACTTCAAAACTTTATTCCTTATGATTCTTTTTTGCCATTTATGAATGTGTTATTCAACGCGTTTCTACAGTGAGGGAAAAAAGTATTTGATCCCCTGCTGATTTTGTACGTTTGCCCACTGACAAAGAAATTATCAGTCTATAATTTTAATGGTAGATTTATTTGAACAGTGAGAGACAGAATAACAATAAAAAAATCCAGAAAAACGCATGTCAAAAATGTTATGAATTGATTTGCATTTTACTGAGGGAAATAAGTATTTGACCCCCTCTCAATCAGAAAGATTTCTGGCTCCCAGGTGTCTTTTATACAGGTAACGAGCTGAGATCAGGAGCACACTCTTAAAGGGAGTGCTCCTAATCTCAGTTTGTTACCTGTATAAAAGACACCTGTCCACAGAAGCAATCAATCAATCAGATCCCAAACTCTCCACCATGGCCAAGACCAAAGAGCTCTCCAAGGATGTCAGGGACAAGATTGTAGACCTACACAAGGCTGGAATGGGCTACAAGACCATCGCCAAGCAGCTTGGTGAGAAGGTGACAACAGTTGGTGCGATTATTCGCAAATGGAAGAAACACAAAATAACTGTCAATCTCCCTCTGTCTGGGGCTCCATGCAAGATCTCACCTTGTGGAGTTGCAATGATCATGAGAACGGTGTGGAATCAGCCCAGAACTACACAGGAGAATCTTGTCAATGACCTCAAGGCAGCTGGGACCATAGTCACCAAGAAAACAATTGGTAACACACTACGCCGTGAAGGACTAAAATCCTGCAGCGCCCGCAAGGTCCCCCTGCTCAAGAAAGCACATTTACAGGGCCATCTGAAGTTTGCCAATGAACATCTGAATGATTCAGAGGAGAACTGGGTGAAAGTGTTGTGGTCAGATGAGACCAAAATGGAGCTCTTTGGCATCAACTCAACTCGCCGTGTTTGGAGGAGGAGGAATGCTGCCTATGACCTCAAGAACACCATCCCCACCGTCAAACATGGAGGTGGAAACATTATGCTTTGGGAGTGTTTTTATGCTATGGGGACAGGACAACTTCACCGCATCAAATGGACGATTGACTGGGCCATGTACCGTCAAATCTTGGGAGAGAACCTCCTTCCCTCAGCCAGGGCATTGAAAATGGGCCGTGGATGGATATTCCAGCATGACAATGACCCAAAACACACGGCCAAGGCAACAAAGGAGTGGCTCAAGAAGAAGCACATTTAGGTCCTGGAGTGGCCTAGCCAGTCTCCAGACCTTAATCCCATAGAAAATCTGTGGAGGGAGCTGAAGGTTCGAGTTGCCAAATGTCAGCCTCGAAACCTTAATGACTTGGAGAAGATCTGCAAAGAGGAGTGGAACAAAATCCCTCCTGAGATGTGTGCAAACCTGGTGGCCAACTACAAGAAGCGTCTGACCTCTGTGATTGCCAACAAGGGTTTTGCCACCAAGTACTAAGTCATGTTATGCAGAGGGGTCAAATACTTATTTCCCTAATTAAAATGCAAATCAATTCATACAATTTTTGACATGCTTTTTTCTGGATTTTTTTGTTGTTATTCTGTCTCTCACTGTTCAAATAAACCTACCATAAAAAGTATAGACTGATCATGTCTTTGTCAGTGGGCAAACGTACAAAATCAGCAGGGGATCAAATACTTTTTCCCTCACTGTATGGGCTATAGTAGTAAAGACCAAATTCAATATTTTATCAAATACTTTTTAAATATGTTTGTTTTAAACCTAAAGTGGTCCTAAAATAAAACATCTAATTTAGGCTTTTAGAGGTTTTTTAATATCACTTTGAGCATGATGAAGTTATTAATTCCACTTGGATGGTGTATCAATACACCCAGTCACTACAAAGGTACAGGCGTCCTTCCTAACTCAGTTGCCGGAGAGGAAGGAAACTGCTCAGGGATTTTATCATGAGGCCAAAGCTGACTTTAAAACAGTTACAGAGCTTAAAGGCTGTGATAGGAGAAAACTGAGGATGGATCAACAACATTGTAGTTACTCCACAATACTAACCTAAATGACTGGAGTGAAAACAAGGAAGCCTGTACAGAATAAAAACATTCCAAAACATGCATCCTGTTTGCAACAAGGCAGTAAAGTAAAACTGCAAAACATGTGTCAAAGAAATTTACTTTATGTCCTGAATATAATGCATTATGTTTGGGGTATATCCAACACAACATATCACTGAGTGACACTCTTCATGTTTTAAATCATGGTGGTGGCTGCATCATGTCATGAGTATGCTTGACATCGGCAAGGACTAGGGAGTTTTCAGGACAAAAATAAATGAATAAAGCTAAGCACAGGCAAAATCCAACACACACAGGGAGGCAAATTCACCTTATCATCAGAACAATTACCTAAAACATAAGGCAAAACTTTCACTAGAGTTGCTTACCAATACGAAATTGAATGTTCCTGAGTGTCCTAGTTACAGTTTTAACTTAAATCAGCTTGAAAATAAATGGCAAGACTTGAAAATGTCTGTCTAGCAATGATCAACAACCAACTCGACAGAGATTGAATACATTTTTAATACATCAAGAATAATGTGCAAATATTGTACATTCCAGGTGTACATAAAGAATCACAGCTGTAATCGCTGCCAAAGATGATTCTAAAATGTATTGACTCAGGGGTGTGAATACTTATGTCAATGAGATATTTTTGTATTTCCTTTTCAGTATTAAACAAAAATGTCTAAAATTATGTTTTCATTTTGTCATTGTGGGGTATTTTGTGTAGATGGGTGTAACACAACAAAATGTGGAATAAGTCAAGGGGTATGACTACTTTCTGAAGGCACTGTATAATCAAAGAATCCTACTATGTCTGAGGTCCTTTCTTGAACTCACTTGGCCAACTTCTTGTTAAATGAATGATGTTGGGCCACAGGTCTACTTGGTGGCAAGATAATTTCATGTGATATAATTAGATTGGTGATTTTGGGAGGAGTTTCGATGTTTGAGTCTTGATTACTGTTTTGTAATTTCACATGAAATTCTGTTAAATACCTATTTTGATGACAAAATTATTAGATATCTTGATATTAAGAATTTTGTTTATATTTCACAAATGTCTTTTGATGGATTTTAGATGTGGAACTGCTTTTTTTAAAGTTCAGATTTGTGTGTATAAAGTTTGCACATACAAAACTATTGAGTTTAAAATGATGAAATGCACAAATACTATCATGACAATGAAATTAGTTGGATAATGATAGATAAAGTTTATAAAGTAATGCTATAACATCAAAATCATCTGGAAATATTGCTAGCATTCTTACACTAAATTCAGGATCTTGCCTGCCAATTTCCTCTCACCTGAACTTCTTTGAAATAAATAAATGAAGTCCACTTAAAATGGTGATGGTCAACCAGGTATACAGGTCCAAAAGTATAGTGTCTTCTCTCTCTATCACCTCACGATCAGTAATGCCAGTACAACAGGAGAACCCAGGTATGCTCAATATGAATCTCCGACCGTATTTACAGCCTTTATATTGCAATTGCTGATCAACTGGTTGGGTGGCCTCAATGTCAACCCTTTTGTGTTGTTAGGACCTCTTTATAGATGAGAACTTTCCTAAACATTCCTCCACCCCGGCAAATCCATCTACCCTACCCCACTGTGTAAAGACATCATCAGTGACATCTGCCTATCTGTTGTTTTTGTTCATTGTCTGATTGCAAAAGAGGTATCAAAATTATTTGCCCAACTGGTTATACCACAAGTCACAGATCATTGTTTTCTCAGACACACATGCGTAAATATATTCATGCAGAAGAGTAGACCACAATGCATTCTACTGAACAAAAATATAAACACAACATGCAACAATTTCAAAGATTTTACTGAGTTAGCTGGAAGCAGGTGCAGTTTAATAACAATGAACAAGGAACGATACAAAACAAGATAAGCGTCTGATATGGAAACACAAACAATACTACCTGATGACTGATAGCAAAAGAGTGCTATATAAAGGGTAAGTAATCAAGGAAGTAATGAAGTTGTCAAGCCCTGGCTCTGGGGACACTTGTATGTTGAGCCAGGGTGTTAGTTCCGTTGTGTAGAGTCTATGTTTCGTGTTTCTATGGTATGTTCTAGGTTATGTGTTTCTGTGTTGGCCGGGGTGGTTCTCAATCAGAGGCAACGAGAATCAGCTGTTGCTTGTTGTCTCTGATTGGGACCATACTTAGGCAGCCTTGTGTGCACTTGTTATTCGTGGGGTCTTGTTCCGTGTTGGTTTGTGTATGTTACCGAGGACTTCACGTATCGTTTTGTTGTTTTTGTTTGTGTGGTGAATTAAAAATAAAGTATGTACTCATATCACGCTGCGCATTTGTCCACTCCTTTTGACGATCGTGACAGAAGATCCCACCAATACTGGACCAAGCAGCGTGTCCAGGAGCACACGCAGGAGGTAATGTTATTGGATGTCCTCCTCGGTTGGGGGCAGATTACGGAGGAGGAGGCCGTCCGTTACCGGAGGGCGATGAAAGGGGAGACCCAGGCAGGAGAGGAGAAGCGGCGCCAACCGGGTCGTCGTCGGACAGGCGAGAGGCACCCCCAATAATTTTTTTTGGGGGGGCACATGGCATGGACGATGGGGCTGCTGGAGGCAGATAAAGGGCGAGTTTGTGGACATGGAGAGAAGGCCACCAGGTTACAAGGGGCATTGGTCATTAGAGGGAAGGAAAGTGTAGAGGCACGGCGAGAGGTACTGAAGTGTGTTACCAGTCCGGTCCGGCCCGTTCCTGATCCCCGTATAAGGCCAGTGGTGCGCGTCGCCAGCCCGGCCCGGCCTGTTCCTGCCCCTCGCACCAAGCCAATGGTGCGCGTCGCCAGCCCGGCCCGGCCTGTTCCTGCCCCTCGCACCAAGCCAATGGTGCGCGTCGCCAGCCCGGCCCGGCCTGTTCCTGCCCCTCGCACCAAGCCAATGGTGCGCGTCGCCAGCCCGGCCCGGCCTGTTCCTGCCCCTCGCACCAAGCAAATGGTGCGCGTCGCCAGCCCGGCCCGGCCTGTTCCTGCCCCTCGCACCAAGCCAATGGTGCGCGTCGCCAGCCCGGCCCGGCCTGTTCCTGCCCCTCGCACCAAGCCAATGGTGCGCGTCGCCAGCCCGGCCCGGCCTGTTCCTGCCCCTCGCACCAAGCAAATGGTGCGCGTCGCCAGCCCGGCCCGGCCTGTTCCTGCCCCTCGCACCAAGCCAATGGTGCGCGTCGCCAGCCCGGCCCGGCCTGTTCCCGCCCCCCGCACCAAGCCAATGGTGCGCGTCGTCAGTCCGGTCCGGCCTGTTCCTGCTCCCCGCACCAAGCCTGTGGTGCGCGTCGTCAGCCCGGTCCGGCCCATTCCTGCTCCCCGCACCAAGCCTGTGGTGCGCGTCGTCAGTCCGGCACAGCCCGTGCCCGTTTCACCGGTGCCTGGTCAGGTACCGGTCAGCTGCTCCACACCGGACCCTAAGCAATCTGCTCCACCGATGTCCAGTCCAGCTCCAGCCAGCGGGACCAGACCAGGGGCGCTACGGGGGGGTTGTTAGAGGGTGGTGGTCACGCCCGGGC